>NC_072376.2:76858928-77168035 GCF_028885625.2 Pongo pygmaeus
AAACTGCGTTCTCAAAGGGAAGATTCCTCTCAGTGACTTGAATGCATAAAGCACAGGGTAGTTTCTGAGAATGCTTCCGTCTGGTTTGTATGTGAAGGTATTTCCTTTTCCAGTGTTGGCCTCGTAGCACTCCAAATATTCCCTTGTAGATTCTACTAACAGAGCGTTTCAAAAGTGCTATATGAAAAGAAGCTTCAACTCTGTGAGTTGAATGCGCACATCACAAAGAAGTTTCTGAGAATGCTTCTGTCTAGTTTTTATGTGAAGATATTTCGTTTTGCAGCATACGTCTCAAAGCGCTCCAACTATCCACTTGCAGTTTGCACAAAAAGTGTGTTTCAAAACTATTCTATCTATAGGAATTTACAACTCTGTGAGTAGAATGCACTCATCTCAAGAAGTTTCTGAGAATGGTTCTATCTAGTTTTCGTCTGAATGTATTTCCTTTTCCACTGGATGACGCAATCGCACCAAACATCCACGTGCAGTTTCCACCAAAAGAGGGTTGCAGAACTGCTCTGTGAAAAGGAATGTTCAATTCTGTGAGTTCCATCCCCACATGACACAGAAGTTTCTGAGAATGCTTCTGTCTACTTTGTATATGAAGATATTACCTTTTCCAGCCTAAGCCTCAAAGAGCTCCAAGCATCCACTTGCGGAATCTACCGAAGCAGTGTTTCAAAGCTGGCCCATCAAAAGGAAGGTTTCACTCTGTGACTTGAAGGCCCTCATCGCAAAGAAGTTTCTGAGAATGCTTCCGTCCCGTTTCTATGCCAGGATATTTCCTTTTGAAGCATAGGCCTCAAAGCGTTCCAAATATCCACGTGCAGATTCTACAAAAAGAGCGTTTCAAAACTGCTCTATCAAAAGGAAGGTTGAACTCTGTGAGTTGAATGCACAAAGCACAGGGAACTTTCGGAGAATGCTTTTGCCTAGTTTCTACGGGAAGATATTTTCTTTTCCGGCGTAGGCCTCAAGGAACTCCATATATCCACTTGAAGATTCTGCTAAAAGAGTGTTTCAAAACTTCTCTATCCAAAGAAAGGTTCAACACTGTGAGTTCAATGTACACATCACCAAGAAGTTTCTGAGAATGCTTCTATCTACTTTTTAGGGGAAGATATTTCCTTTTCCAGCATAGGCCTGAAAGCGCTCCAAATAAACACTTGCAGATTCTACAAAAGGAGTGTTTCAAAACTGTTCTATCAAAAGGAACGTTCGAGTCTCTGAGTTGAATGCACTCATCACAAAGAACTTTCGCAGAACGCTTCTGTCTAGTTTTTCTGTGATGATATTTCGTTTCCCAGCACTAGCCTCAAAGCGCTCCAAATATCCACTTTCAGATTCTACTGAAAGAGTGTTTCAAAACTGCTCTAGGGAAAGGAAGGTTCAACTCTGTGAGTTGGATGCACACATTGCCAAGTCGTTTCTGAGTATGCTTCTGTCTAGCTTTTAGTTGAAGATATTTCATTTCCCAGCAGAGGCCTCATATCGCTCCAAATATTCACTTGCAGATTCTACAAAAAGGGTGTTTCAAAACTTCTCTATCAATAGGTAGGTTCAACTCTGTGAGTTGAATGCAGTCATCACAAAGATGTTTCTGACAATGCTTCTGTCTAGTTTTTAGGTGAAGATATTTCCTTTTCCAGCATAGGCCTCAAAGCGTTCGAAATAAACACTCGCAGATTCTACAAAAGGAGTGTTTCAAAACTATCCTATCCAAAGGAACGTGCAAGTCTGTGAGTTGAATCCACTCATCACAAAGAAGTTTCTGAGAATGCTTCTGTCTAGTTTTTATGTGATGATATTTCGTTTTCCAGCCTTGGCCTCAAAGCGCTCCAAATATCCACTTTCAGATGCTACTAAAAGAGCGTTTCAAAACTGCTCTATCAAAAGGAAGGTTCAGGTCTGTGAGTTGAATGCACTCATCACACCGAAGTTTCTGACAATGCTTCTGTCTAGTGTTTAAGTGAAGATATTTCCTTTTCCAGCCTAGTCCTGAAATCGCTCCAAACCGCCCCTAGCAAATTCTGCAAAAAGAGTGTTTCCAAACTGCGCTCTCAAAGGGAAGATTCCTCTCAGTGACTTGAATGCATAAAGCACAGGGTAGTTTCTGAGAATGCTTCCGTCTGGTTTGTATGTGAAGGTATTTCCTTTTCCAGTGTTGGCCTCGTAGCACTCCAAATATTCCCTTGCAGATTCTACTAACAGAGCGTTTCAAAAGTGCTATATGAAAAGAAGCTTCAACTCTGTGAGTTGAATGCGCACATCACAAAGAAGTTTCTGAGAATGCTTCTGTCTAGTTTTTATGTGAAGATATTTCGTTTTGCAGCATACGTCTCAAAGCGCTCCAACTATCCACTTGCAGTTTGCACAAAAAGTGTGTTTCAAAACTATTCTATCTATAGGAATTTACAACTCTGTGAGTAGAATGCACTCATCTCAAGAAGTTTCTGAGAATGGTTCTATCTAGTTTTCGTCTGAATGTATTTCCTTTTCCACTGGATGACGCAATCGCACCAAACATCCACGTGCAGTTTCCACCAAAAGAGGGTTGCAGAACTGCTCTGTGAAAAGGAATGTTCAACTCTGTGAGTTCCATCCCCACATGACACAGAAGTTTCTGAGAATGCTTCTGTCTACTTTGTATATGAAGATATTACCTTTTCCAGCCTAAGCCTCAAAGAGCTCCAAGCATCCACTTGCGGAATCTACCGAAGCAGTGTTTCAAAGCTGGCCCATCAAAAGGAAGGTTTCACTCTGTGACTTGAAGGCCCTCATCGCAAAGAAGTTTCTGAGAATGCTTCCGTCCAGTTTCTATGCCAGGATATTTCTTTTTGATGCATAGGCCTCAAAGCGTTCCAAATATCCACGTGCAGATTCTACAAAAAGAGCGTTTCAAAACTGCTCTATCAAAAGGAAGGTTGAACTCTGTGAGTTGAATGCATAAAGCACAGGGAACTTTCTGAGAATGCTTTTGCCTAGTTTCTACGGGAAGATATTTCCTTTTCCGGCGTAGGCCTCAAGGAACTCCATATATCCACTTGAAGATTCTGCTAAAAGAGTGTTTCAAAACTTCTCTATCCAAAGAAAGGTTCAACACTGTGAGTTCAATGTACACATCACCAAGAAGTTTCTGAGAATGCTTCTATCTACTTTTTAGGGGAAGATATTTCCTTTTCCAGCATAGGCCTGAAAGCGCTCCAAATAAACACTTGCAGATTCTACAAAAGGAGTGTTTCAAAACTGTTCTATCAAAAGGAACGTTCGAGTCTCTGAGTTGAATGCACTCATCACAAAGAACTTTCGCAGAACGCTTCTGTCTAGTTTTGCTGTGATGATATTTCGTTTCCCAGCACTGGCCTCAAAGCGCTCCAAATATCCACTTTCAGATTCTACTAAAAGAGTGTTTCAAAACTGCTCTAGGGAAATGAAGGTTCAAATCTGTGAGTTGGATGCACACATTGCCAAGTCGTTTCTGAGTATGCTTCTGTCTAGCTTTTAGGGGAAGATATTTCATTTCCCAGCAGAGGCCTCATATCGCTCCAAATATTCACTTGCAGATTCTACAAAAAGGGTGTTTCAAAACTTCTCTATCAATAGGTAGGTTCAACTCTGTGAGTTGAATGCAGTCATCACAAAGATGTTTCTGACAATGCTTCTGTCTAGTTTTTAGGTGAAGATATTTCCTTTTCCAGCATAGGCCTCAAAGCGTTCGAAATAAACACTCGCAGATTCTACAAAAGGAGTGTTTCAAAACTCTCCTATCCAAAGGAAAGTTCAAATCTGTGAGTTGAATGCAATCATCACAAAGAAGTTTCTGAGAATGCTTCTGTCTAGTTTTTATGTGATGATATTTCGTTTTCCAGCATTGGCGTAAAACCGCTCCGAATATCCACTTTCCGATGCTACTAAAAGAGCGTTTCAAAACTGCTCTATCAAAAGGAAGGTTCAAGTCCGTGAGTTGAATGCACTCATCACACTGAAGTTTCTGACAATGCTTCCGTCTAGTGGTTATGTGAAGATATCTCCTTTTCCAGCATAGTCCTGAAATCGCTCCAAACATCCCCTAGCAAATTCTGCCAAAAGAGTGTTTCCAAACTGCGCTCTCAAAGGGAAGATTCCTCTCTGTGAGTTGAATGCATAAAGCACAGGGTAGTTTCTGAGAATGCTTCCGTCGGGTTTATATGTGAAGGTATTTCCTTTTCTAGTGTTGGCCTCGTAGCACTCCAAATATTCACTTGCAGATTCTACTAACAGAGTGTTTCAAAAGTGCTGAATGAAAAGGAAGCTTCAACTCTGTGAATTGAATGCGTGCATCACAAAGAAGTTTCTGAGAATGCTTCTGTCTAGTTTTTATGTGAAGGTATTTCATTTTGCAGCATACGCCTCAAAGCACCCCAAATATCCACTTGCAGTTTGCACAAAAAGTGTGTTTCAAAACTGTTCTATCAAAAGGAAGGTACATCTCTGTGACTAGAATGCACTAATCGCAAGAAGTTTCTGAGAATGGTTCTATCTAGTTTTCGTCTGAATGTATTTCCTTTTCCACTGGATGACGCAATCGCACCAAACATCCACTTGCAGTTTCCAACAAAAGAGGGTTGCAGAACTGCTCTGTGAAAAGGAATGTTCAACTCTGTGAGTTCCATCCCCACATGACACAGAAGTTTCTGAGAATGCTTCTGTCTAGTTTGTATATGAAGATATTCCCTTTTCCAGCCTAAGCCTCAAAGAGCTCCAAGCATCCACTTGCGGATTCTACAGAAGCAGTGTTTCAAAGCTGGCCTATCAAAAGGAAGGTTTCACTCTGTGTCTTGAAGGCCCTCATCGCAAAGAAGTTTCTGAGAATGCTTCCGTCCCGTTTCTATGCCAGGATATTTCCTTTTGAAGCATAGGCCTCAAAGCGTTCCAAATATCCACGTGCAGATTCTACAAAAAGAGCGTTTCAAAACTGCTCTATCAAAAGGAAGGTTGAACTCTGTGAGTTGAATGCATAAAGCACAGGGAACTTTCTGAGAATGCTTTTGCCTAGTTTCTACGGGAAGATATTTCCTTTTCCGGCGTAGGCCTCAAGGAACTCCATATATCCACTTGAAGATTCTGCTAAAAGAGTGTTTCAAAACTTCTCTATCCAAAGAAAGGTTCAACACTGTGAGTTCAATGTACACATCACCAAGAAGTTTCTGAGAATGCTTCTATCTACTTTTTAGGGGAAGATATTTCCTTTTCCAGCATAGGCCTGAAAGCGCTCCAAATAAACACTTGCAGATTCTACAAAAGGAGTGTTTCAAAACTGTTCTATCAAAAGGAACGTTCGAGTCCCTGAGTTGAATGCACTCATCACAAAGAACTTTCGCAGAACGCTTCTGTCTAGTTTTTCTGTGATGATATTTCGTTTCCCAGCACTGGCCTCAAAGCGCTCCAAATATCCACTTTCAGATTCTACTGAAAGAGTGTTTCAAAACTGCTCTAGGGAAAGGAAGGTTCAACTCTGTGAGTTGGATGCACACATTGCCAAGTCGTTTCTGAGTATCCTTCTGTCTAGCTTTTAGGGGAAGATATTTCATTTCCCAGCAGAGGCCTCATATCGCTCCAAATATTCACTTGCAGATTCTACAAAAAGGGTGTTTCAAAACTTCTCTATCAATAGGTAGGTTCAACTCTGTGAGTTGAATGCAGTCATCACAAAGATGTTTCTGACAATGCTTCTGTCTAGTTTTTAGGTGAAGATATTTCCTTTTCCAGCATAGGCCTCAAAGCGTTCCAAATAAACACTCGCAGATTCTACAAAAGGAGTGTTTCAAAACTATCCTATCCAAAGGAACGTGCAAGTCTGTGAGTTGAATCCACTCATCACAAAGAAGTTTCTGAGAATGCTTCTGTCTAATTTTTATGTGATGATATTTCGTTTTCCACCCTTGGCCTCAAAGCGCTCCAAATATCCACTTTCAGATGCTACTAAAAGAGCGTTTCAAAACTGCTCTATCAAAAGGAAGGTTCTGGTCTGTGAGTCGAATGCACTCATCACACCGAAGTTTCTGACAATGCTTCTGTCTAGTGTTTAAGTGAAGATATTTCCTTTTCCAGCGTAGTCCTGAAATCGCTGCAAACATCCCCTAGCAAATTCTGCAAAAAGAGTGTTTCCAAACTGCGCTCTCAAAGGAAAGATTCCTCTCAGTGAGTTGAATGCATAAAGCACAGGGTAGTTTCTGAGAATGCTTCCGTCTGGTTTGTATGTGAAGGTATTTCCTTTTCCAGTGTTGGCCCCGTAGCACTCCAAATATTCCCTTGCAGATTCTACTAACAGAGCGTTTCAAAGTGCTATATGAAAAGGAAGCTTCAACTCTGTGAGTTGAATGCGCACATCACAAAGTAGTTTCTGAGAATGCTTCTGTCTAGTTTTTATGTGAAGTTATTTCGTTTTGCAGCATAGGCCTCAAAGCGCTCCAACTATCCACTTGCAGTTTGCACAAAAAGTGTGTTTCAAAACTATTCTATCAAAAGGAAGGTACAACTCTGTGAGTAGAATGCACTCATCTCAAGAAGTTTCTGAGAATGGTTCTATCTAGTTTTCGTCTGAATGTATTTCCTTTTCCACTGGATGACGCAAACGCACCAAACATCCACGTGCAGTTTCCACCAAAAGAGGGTTGCAGAACTGCTCTGTGAAAAGGAATGTTCAACTCTGTGAGTTCCATCCCCACATGACAAAGGAGTTTTCTGAGAATGCTTCTGTCTAGTTTGTATATGAAGATATTCCCTTTTCCAGCCTAAGCCTCAAAGAGCTCCAAGCATCCACTTGCGGATTCTACAGAAGCAGTGTTTCAAAGCTGGCCTATCAAAAGGAAGGTTTCACTCTGTGACTTGAAGGCCCTCATCGCAAAGAAGTTTCTGAGAATGCTTCCGTCCAGTTTCTATGCCAGGATATTTCCTTTTGAAGCATAGGCCTCAAAGCTTTCCAAATATCCACGTGCAGATTCTACAAAAAGAGCGTTTCAAAACTGCTCTATCTAAAGGAAGATTGAACTCTGTGTGTTGAATGCACAAAGCACAGGGAACTTTCTGAGAATGCTTTTGCCTAGTTTCTACGGGAAGATATTTCCTTTTCCGGCGTAGGCCTCAAGGAACTCCATATATCCACTTGAAGATTCTGCTAAAAGAGTGTTTCAAAACTTCTCTATCCAAAGAAAGGTTCAACACTGTGAGTTCAATGTACACATCACCAAGAAGTTTCTGAGAATGCTTCTATCTACATTTTAGGGGAAGATATTTCCTTTTCCAGCATAGGCCTCAAAGCGCTCCAAATAAACACTTGCAGATTCTACAAAAGGAGTGTTTCAAAACTGTTCTATCAAAAGGAACGTTCGAGTCCCTGAGTTGAAAGCACTCATCACAAAGAACTTTCGCAGAACGCTTCTGTCTAGTTTTTCTGTGATGATATTTCGTTTCCCAGCACTGGCCTCATAGCGCTCCAAATATCCACTTTCAGATTCTACTGAAAGAGTGTTTCAAAACTGCTCTAGGGTAAGGAAGGTTCAACTCTGTGAGTTGGATGCACACATTGCCAAGTCGTTTCTGAGTATGCTTCTGTCTAGCTTTTAGGGGAAGATATTTCATTTCCCAACAGAGGCCTCATTTCGCTCCAAATATTCACTTGCAGATTCTACAAAAAGGGTGTTTCAAAACTTCTCTATCAATAGGTACGTTCAACTCTGTGAGTTGAATGCAGTCATCACAAAGATGTTTCTGACAATGCTTCTGTCTAGTTTTTAGGTGAAGATATTTCCTTTTCCAGCATAGGCCTCAAAGCGTTCGAAATAAACACTCGCAGATTCTACAAAAGGAGTGTTTCAAAACTATCCTATCCAAAGGAACGTGCAAGTCTGTGAGTTGAATCCACTCATCACAAAGAAGTTTCTGAGAATGCTTCTGTCTAGTTTTTATGTGATGATATTTCGTTTTCCAGCCTTGGCCTCAAAGCGCTCCAAATATCCACTTTCAGATGCTACTAAAAGAGCGTTTCAAAACTGCTCTATCAAAAGGAAGGTTCAGGTCGGTGAGTTGAATGCACTCATCACACCGAAGTTTCTGACAATGCTTCTGTCTAGTGTTTAAGTGAAGATATTTCCTTTTCCAGCCTAGTCCTGAAATCGCTCCAAACATCCCCTAGCAAATTCTGCAAAAAGAGTGTTTCCAAACTGCGCTCTCAAAGGGAAGATTCCTCTCAGTGACTTGAATGCATAAAGCACAGGGTAGTTTCTGAGAATGCTTCCGTCTGGTTTGTTTGTGAAGGTGTTTCCTTTTCCAGTGTTGGCCTCGTAGCACTCCAAATATTCCCTTGCAGATTCTACTAACAGAGCGTTTCAAAAGTGCTATATGAAAAGGAAGCTTCAACTCTGTGAGTTGAATGCGCACATCACAAAGAAGTTTCTGAGAATGCTTCTGTCTAGTTTTTATTTGAAGATATTTCGTTTTGCAGCATACGCCTCAAAGTGCTCCAACTATCCAATTGCAGTTTGCACCAAAAGTGTGTTTCAAAACTATTGTATAAAAAGGAAGGTACAACTCTGTGAGTAGAATGCACTCATCTCAAGAAGTTTCTGAGAATGGTTCTATCTAGTTTTCGTCTGAATGTATTTCCTTTTCCACTGGATGAAGCGATCGCACCAAACATCCACGTGCAGTTTCCACCAAAAGAGGGTTGCAGAACTGCTCTGTGAAAAGGAATGTTCAACTCTGTGAGATCCATCCCCACATGACAAAGAAGTTTCTGAGAATGCTTCTGTCTAGTTTGTATATGAAGATATTACCTTTTCCAGCCTAAGCCTCAAAGAGCTCCAAGCATCCACTTGCGGATTCTACAGAAGCAGTGTTTCAAAGCTGGCCTATCAAAAGGAAGGTTTCACTCTGTGACTTGAAGGCCCTCATCGCAAAGAAGTTTCTGAGAATGCTTCCGTCCCGTTTCTATGCCAGGATATTTCCTTTTGAAGCATAGGCCTCAAAGCGTTCCAAATATCCACGTGCAGATTCTACAAAAAGAGCGTTTCAAAACTGCTCTATCAAAAGGAAGGTTGAACTCTGTGAGTTGAATGCACAAAGCACAGGGAACTTTCGGAGAATGCTTTTGCCTAGTTTCTACGGGAAGATATTTCCTTTTCCGGCGTAGGCCTCAAGGAACTCCATATATCCACTTGAAGATTCTGCTAAAAGAGTGTTTCAAAACTTCTCTATCCAAAGAAAGGTTCAACACTGTGAGTTCAATGTACACATCACCAAGAAGTTTCTGAGAATGCTTCTATCTACTTTTTAGGGGAAGATATTTCCTTTTCCAGCATAGGCCTCAAAGCGCTCCAAATAAACACTTGCAGATTCTACAAAAGGAGTGTTTCAAAACTGTTCTATCAAAAGGAACGTTCGAGTCTCTGAGTTGAATGCACTCATCACAAAGAACTTTCGCAGAACGCTTCTGTCTAGTTTTTCTGTGATGATATTTCGTTTCCCAGCACTAGCCTCAAAGCGCTCCAAATATCCACTTTCAGATTCTACTGAAAGAGTGTTTCAAAACTGCTCTAGGGAAAGGAAGGTTCAACTCTGTGAGTTGGATGCACACATTGCCAAGTCGTTTCTGAGTATGCTTCTGTCTAGCTTTTAGGGGAAGATATTTCATTTCCCAGCAGAGGCCTCATATCGCTCCAAATATTCACTTGCAGATTCTACAAAAAGGGTGTTTCAAAACTTCTCTATCAATAGGTAGGTTCAACTCTGTGAGTTGAATGCAGTCATCACAAAGATGTTTCTGACAATGCTTCTGTCTACTTTTTAGGTCAAGATATTTCCTTTTCCAGCATAGGCCTCAAAGCGTTCGAAATAAACACTCGCAGATTCTACAAAAGGAGTGTTTCAAAACTATCCTATCCAAAGGAACGTGCAAGTCTGTGAGTTGAATCCACTCATCACAAAGAAGTTTCTGAGAATGCTTCTGTCTAGTTTTTATGTGATGATATTTCGTTTTCCAGCCTTGGCCTCAAAGCGCTCCAAATATCCACTTTCAGATGCTACTAAAAGAGCGTTTCAAAACTGCTCTATCAAAAGGAAGGTTCAGGTCTGTGAGTTGAATGCACTCATCACACCGAAGTTTCTGACAATGCTTCTGTCTAGTGTTTAAGTGAAGATATTTCCTTTTCCAGCCTAGTCCTGAAATCGCTCCAAACCGCCCCTAGCAAATTCTGCAAAAAGAGTGTTTCCAAACTGCGCTCTCAAAGGGAAGATTCCTCTCAGTGACTTGAATGCATAAAGCACAGGGTAGTTTCTGAGAATGCTTCCGTCTGGTTTGTATGTGAAGGTATTTCCTTTTCCAGTGTTGGCCTCGTAGCACTCCAAATATTCCCTTGTAGATTCTACTAACAGAGCGTTTCAAAAGTGCTATATGAAAAGAAGCTTCAACTCTGTGAGTTGAATGCGCACATCACAAAGAAGTTTCTGAGAATGCTTCTGTCTAGTTTTTATGTGAAGATATTTCGTTTTGCAGCATACGTCTCAAAGCGCTCCAACTATCCACTTGCAGTTTGCACAAAAAGTGTGTTTCAAAACTATTCTATCTATAGGAATTTACAACTCTGTGAGTAGAATGCACTCATCTCAAGAAGTTTCTGAGAATGGTTCTATCTAGTTTTCGTCTGAATGTATTTCCTTTTCCACTGGATGACGCAATCGCACCAAACATCCACGTGCAGTTTCCACCAAAAGAGGGTTGCAGAACTGCTCTGTGAAAAGGAATGTTCAACTCTGTGAGTTCCATCCCCACATGACACAGAAGTTTCTGAGAATGCTTCTGTCTACTTTGTATATGAAGATATTACCTTTTCCAGCCTAAGCCTCAAAGAGCTCCAAGCATCCACTTGCGGAATCTACCGAAGCAGTGTTTCAAAGCTGGCCCATCAAAAGGAAGGTTTCACTCTGTGACTTGAAGGCCCTCATCGCAAAGAAGTTTCTGAGAATGCTTCCGTCCCGTTTCTATGCCAGGATATTTCCTTTTGAAGCATAGGCCTCAAAGCGTTCCAAATATCCACGTGCAGATTCTACAAAAAGAGCGTTTCAAAACTGCTCTATCAAAAGGAAGGTTGAACTCTGTGAGTTGAATGCACAAAGCACAGGGAACTTTCGGAGAATGCTTTTGCCTAGTTTCTACGGGAAGATATTTTCTTTTCCGGCGTAGGCCTCAAGGAACTCCATATATCCACTTGAAGATTCTGCTAAAAGAGTGTTTCAAAACTTCTCTATCCAAAGAAAGGTTCAACACTGTGAGTTCAATGTACACATCACCAAGAAGTTTCTGAGAATGCTTCTATCTACTTTTTAGGGGAAGATATTTCCTTTTCCAGCATAGGCCTGAAAGCGCTCCAAATAAACACTTGCAGATTCTACAAAAGGAGTGTTTCAAAACTGTTCTATCAAAAGGAACGTTCGAGTCTCTGAGTTGAATGCACTCATCACAAAGAACTTTCGCAGAACGCTTCTGTCTAGTTTTTCTGTGATGATATTTCGTTTCCCAGCACTAGCCTCAAAGCGCTCCAAATATCCACTTTCAGATTCTACTGAAAGAGTGTTTCAAAACTGCTCTAGGGAAAGGAAGGTTCAACTCTATGAGTTGGATGCACACATTGCCAAGTCGTTTCTGAGTATGCTTCTGTCTAGCTTTTAGGGGAAGATATTTCATTTCCCAGCAGAGGCCTCATATCGCTCCAAATATTCACTTGCAGATTCTACAAAAAGGGTGTTTCAAAACTTCTCTATCAATAGGTAGGTTCAACTCTGTGAGTTGAATGCAGTCATCACAAAGATGTTTCTGACAATGCTTCTGTCTACTTTTTAGGTCAAGATATTTCCTTTTCCAGCATAGGCCTCAAAGCGTTCGAAATAAACACTCGCAGATTCTACAAAAGGAGTGTTTCAAAACTATCCTATCCAAAGGAACGTGCAAGTCTGTGAGTTGAATCCACTCATCACAAAGAAGTTTCTGAGAATGCTTCTGTCTAGTTTTTATGTGATGATATTTCGTTTTCCAGCCTTGGCCTCAAAGCGCTCCAAATATCCACTTTCAGATGCTACTAAAAGAGCGTTTCAAAACTGCTCTATCAAAAGGAAGGTTCAGGTCTGTGAGTTGAATGCACTCATCACACCGAAGTTTCTGACAATGCTTCTGTCTAGTGTTTAAGTGAAGATATTTCCTTTTCCAGCCTAGTCCTGAAATCGCTCCAAACCGCCCCTAGCAAATTCTGCAAAAAGAGTGTTTCCAAACTGCGCTCTCAAAGGGAAGATTCCTCTCAGTGACTTGAATGCATAAAGCACAGGGTAGTTTCTGAGAATGCTTCCGTCTGGTTTGTATGTGAAGGTATTTCCTTTTCCAGTGTTGGCCTCGTAGCACTCCAAATATTCCCTTGCAGATTCTACTAACAGAGCGTTTCAAAAGTGCTATATGAAAAGAAGCTTCAACTCTGTGAGTTGAATGCGCACATCACAAAGAAGTTTCTGAGAATGCTTCTGTCTAGTTTTTATGTGAAGATATTTCGTTTTGCAGCATACGTCTCAAAGCGCTCCAACTATCCACTTGCAGTTTGCACAAAAAGTGTGTTTCAAAACTATTCTATCTATAGGAATTTACAACTCTGTGAGTAGAATGCACTCATCTCAAGAAGTTTCTGAGAATGGTTCTATCTAGTTTTCGTCTGAATGTATTTCCTTTTCCACTGGATGACGCAATCGCACCAAACATCCACGTGCAGTTTCCACCAAAAGAGGGTTGCAGAACTGCTCTGTGAAAAGGAATGTTCAACTCTGTGAGTTCCATCCCCACATGACACAGAAGTTTCTGAGAATGCTTCTGTCTACTTTGTATATGAAGATATTACCTTTTCTAGCCTAAGCCTCAAAGAGCTCCAAGCATCCACTTGCGGAATCTACCGAAGCAGTGTTTCAAAGCTGGCCCATCAAAAGGAAGGTTTCACTCTGTGACTTGAAGGCCCTCATCGCAAAGAAGTTTCTGAGAATGCTTCCGTCCAGTTTCTATGCCAGGATATTTCTTTTTGATGCATAGGCCTCAAAGCGTTCCAAATATCCACGTGCAGATTCTACAAAAAGAGTGTTTCAAAACTGCTCTATCAAAAGGAAGGTTGAACTCTGTGAGTTGAATGCACAAAGCACAGGGAACTTTCTGAGAACGCTTTTGCCTAGTTTCTACGGGAAGATATTTCCTTTTCCGGCGTAGGCCTCAAGGAACTCCATATATCCACTTGAAGATTCTGCTAAAAGAGTGTTTCAAAACTTCTCTATCCAAAGAAAGGTTCCACACTGTGAGTTCAATGTACACATCACCAAGAAGTTTCTGAGAATGTTTCTATCTCCTTTTCAGGTGAAATTATTTCCTTTTCCAGCATAGGCCTGAAAGCGCTCCAAATAAACACTTGCAGATTCTACAAAAGGAGTGTTTCAAAACTGTTCTATCAAAAGGAACGTTCGAGTCCCTGAGTTGAATGCACTCATCACAAAGAACTTTCGCAGAACGCTTCTGTCTAGTTTTGCTGTGATGATATTTCGTTTCCCAGCACTGGCCTCAAAGCGCTCCAAATATCCACTTTCAGATTCTACTAAAAGAGTGTTTCAAAACTGCTCTAGGGAAATGAAGGTTCAAATCTGTGAGTTGGATGCACACATTGCCAAGTCGTTTCTGAGTATGCTTCTGTCTAGCTTTTAGGGGAAGATATTTCATTTCCCAGCAGAGGCCTCATATCGCTCCAAATATTCACTTGCAGATTCTACAAAAAGGGTGTTTCAAAACTTCTCTATCAATAGGTAGGTTCAACTCTGTGAGTTGAATGCAGTCATCACAAAGATGTTTCTGACAATGCTTCTGTCTAGTTTTTAGGTGAAGATATTTCCTTTTCCAGCATAGGCCTCAAAGCGTTCGAAATAAACACTCGCAGATTATACAAAAGGAGTGTTTCAAAACTCTCCTATCCAAAGGAAAGTTCAAATCTGTGAGTTGAATGCAATCATCACAAAGAAGTTTCTGAGAATGCTTCTGTCTAGTTTTTATGTGATGATATTTCGTTTTCCAGCATTGGCGTAAAACCGCTCCGAATATCCACTTTCCGATGCTACTAAAAGAGCGTTTCAAAACTGCTCTATCAAAAGGAAGGTTCAAGTCCGTGAGTTGAATGCACTCATCACACTGAAGTTTCTGACAATGCTTCCGTCTAGTGGTTATGTGAAGATATCTCCTTTTCCAGCATAGTCCTGAAATCGCTCCAAACATCCCCTAGCAAATTCTGCCAAAAGAGTGTTTCCAAACTGCGCTCTCAAAGGGAAGATTCCTCTCTGTGAGTTGAATGCATAAAGCACAGGGTAGTTTCTGAGAATGCTTCCGTCGGGTTTATATGTGAAGGTATTTCCTTTTCTAGTGTTGGCCTCGTAGCACTCCAAATATTCACTTGCAGATTCTACTAACAGAGTGTTTCAAAAGTGCTGAATGAAAAGGAAGCTTCAACTCTGTGAATTGAATGCGTGCATCACAAAGAAGTTTCTGAGAATGCTTCTGTCTAGTTTTTATGTGAAGGTATTTCATTTTGCAGCATACGCCTCAAAGCACCCCAAATATCCACTTGCAGTTTGCACAAAAAGTGTGTTTCAAAACTGTTCTATCAAAAGGAAGGTACATCTCTGTGACTAGAATGCACTAATCGCAAGAAGTTTCTGAGAATGGTTCTATCTAGTTTTCGTCTGAATGTATTTCCTTTTCCACTGGATGACGCAATCGCACCAAACATCCACTTGCAGTTTCCAACAAAAGAGGGTTGCAGAACTGCTCTGTGAAAAGGAATGTTCAACTCTGTGAGTTCCATCCCCACATGACACAGAAGTTTCTGAGAATGCTTCTGTCTAGTTTGTATATGAAGATATTCCCTTTTCCAGCCTAAGCCTCAAAGAGCTCCAAGCATCCACTTGCGGATTCTACAGAAGCAGTGTTTCAAAGCTGGCCTATCAAAAGGAAGGTTTCACTCTGTGTCTTGAAGGCCCTCATCGCAAAGAAGTTTCTGAGAATGCTTCCGTCCCGTTTCTATGCCAGGATATTTCCTTTTGAAGCATAGGCCTCAAAGCGTTCCAAATATCCACGTGCAGATTCTACAAAAAGAGCGTTTCAAAACTGCTCTATCAAAAGGAAGGTTGAACTCTGTGAGTTGAATGCATAAAGCACAGGGAAATTTCTGAGAATGCTTTTGCCTAGTTTCTACGGGAAGATATTTCCTTTTCCGGCGTAGGCCTCAAGGAACTCCATATATCCACTTGAAGATTCTGCTAAAAGAGTGTTTCAAAACTTCTCTATCCAAAGAAAGGTTCAACACTGTGAGTTCAATGTACACATCACCAAGAAGTTTCTGAGAATGCTTCTATCTACTTTTTAGGGGAAGATATTTCCTTTTCCAGCATAGGCCTGAAAGCGCTCCAAATAAACACTTGCAGATTCTACAAAAGGAGTGTTTCAAAACTGTTCTATCAAAAGGAACGTTTGAGTCTCTGAGTTGAATGCACTCATCACAAAGAACTTTCGCAGAACGCTTCTGTCTAGTTTTGCTGTGATGATATTTCGTTTCCCAGCACTGGCCTCAAAGCGCTCCAAATATCCACTTTCAGATTCTACTAAAAGAGTGTTTCAAAACTGCTCTAGGGAAATGAAGGTTCAAATCTGTGAGTTGGATGCACACATTGCCAAGTCGTTTCTGAGTATGCTTCTGTCTAGCTTTTAGGGGAAGATATTTCATTTCCCAGCAGAGGCCTCATATCGCTCCAAATATTCACTTGCAGATTCTACAAAAAGGGTGTTTCAGAACTTCTCTGTCAATAGGTAGGTTCAACTCTGTGAGTTGAATTCAGTCATCACAAAGTTGTTTCTGACAATGCTTCTGTCTAGTTTTTAGGTGAAGATATTTCCTTTTCCAGCATAGGCCTCAAAGCGTTCGAAATAAACACTCGCAGATTCTACAAAAGGAGTGTTTCAAAACTATCCTATCCAAAGGAACGTGCAAGTCTGTGAGTTGAATCCACTCATCAGAAAGAAGATTCTGTGAATGCTTCTGTCTAGTTTTTATGTGATGATATTTCGTTTTCCAGCCTTGGCCTCAAAGCGCTCCAAATATCCACTTTCAGATGCTACTAAAAGAGCGTTTCAAAACTGCTCTATCAAAAGGAAGGTTCAGGTCGGTGAGTTGAATGCACCCATCACACCGAAGTTTCTGACAATGCTTCTGTCTAGTGTTTAAGTGAAGATATTTCCTTTTCCAGCCTAGTCCTGAAATCGCTCCAAACATCCCCTAGCAAATTCTGCAAAAAGAGTGTTTCCAAACTGCGCTCTCAAAGGGAAGATTCCTCTCTGTGACTTGAATGCATAAAGCACAGGGTAGTTTCTGAGAATGCTTCCGTCTGGTTTGTATGTGAAGGTATTTCCTTTTCCAGTGTTGGCCTCGTAGCACTCCAAATATTCCCTTGCAGATTCTACTAACAGAGCGTTTCAAAAGTGCTATATGAAAAGGAACCTTCAACTCTGTGAGTTGAATGCGCACATCACAAAGAAGTTTCTGAGAATGCTTCTGTCTAGTTTTTATGTGAAGATATTTCGTTTTGCAGCATACGCCTCAAAGCGCTCCAACTATCCACTTGCGGTTTGCACCAAAAGTGTGTTTCAAAACTATTCTATCAAAAGGAAGGTACAACTCTGTGAGTAGAATGCACTCATCTCAAGATGTTTCTGAGAATGGTTCTATCTAGTTTTCGTCTGAATGTATTTCCTTTTCCACTGGATGACGCAATCGCACCAAACATCCACTTGCAGTTTCCACCAAAAGAGGGTTGCAGAACTGCTCTGTGAAAAGGAATGTTCAACTCTGTGAGATCCATCCCCACATGACAAAGAAGTTTCTGAGAATGCTTCTGTCTAGTTTGTATATGAAGATATTACCTTTTCCAGCCTAAGCCTCAAAGAGCTCCAAGCATCCACTTGCGGATTCTACAGAAGCAGTGTTTCAAAGCTGGCCTATCAAAAGGAAGGTTTCACTCTGTGACTTGAAGGCCCTCATCGCAAAGAAGTTTCTGAGAATGCTTCCGTCCCGTTTCTATGCCAGGATATTTCCTTTTGAAGCATAGGCCTCAAAGCGTTCCAAATATCCACGTGCAGATTCTACAAAAAGAGCGTTTCAAAACTGCTCTATCAAAAGGAAGGTTGAACTCTGTGAGTTGAATGCACAAAGCACAGGGAACTTTCTGAGAATGCTTTTGCCTAGTTTCTACGGGAAGATATTTCCTTTTCCGGCGTAGGCCTCAAGGAACTCCATATATCCACTTGAAGATTCTGCTAAAAGAGTGTTTCAAAACTTCTCTATCCAAAGAAAGGTTCAACACTGTGAGTTCAATGTACATATCACCAAGAAGTTTCTGAGAATGCTTCTATCTACTTTTTAGGGGAAGATATTTCCTTTTCCAGCATAGGCCTGAAAGCGCTCCAAATAAACACTTGCAGATTCTACAAAAGGAGTGTTTCAAAACTGTTCTATCAAAAGGAACGTTCGAGTCTCTGAGTTGAATGCACTCATCACAAAGAACTTTCGCAGAACGCTTCTGTCTAGTTTTGCTGTGATGATATTTCGTTTCCCAGCACTGGCCTCAAAGCGCTCCAAATATCCACTTTCAGATTCTACTGAAAGAGTGTTTCAAAACTGCTCTAGGGAAATGAAGGTTCAAATCTGTGAGTTGGATGCACACATTGCCAAGTCGTTTCTGAGTATGCTTCTGTCTAGCTTTTAGGGGAAGATATTTCATTTCCCAGCAGAGGCCTCATATCGCTCCAAATATTCACTTGCAGATTCTACAAAAAGGGTGTTTCAAAACTTCTCTATCAATAGGTAGGTTCAACTCTGTGAGTTGAATGCAGTCATCACAAAGATGTTTCTGACAATGCTTCTGTCTAGTTTTTAGGTGAAGATATTTCCTTTTCCAGCATAGGCCTCAAAGCGTTCGAAATAAACACTCGCAGATTCTACAAAAGGAGTGTTTCAAAACTATCCTATCCAAAGGAACGTGCAAGTCTGTGAGTTGAATCCACTCATCACAAAGAAGTTTCTGAGAATGCTTCTGTCTAGTTTTTATGTGATATTTCGTTTTCCAGCCTTGGCCTCAAAGCGCTCCAAATATCCACTTTCAGATGCTACTAAAAGAGCGTTTCAAAACTGCTCTATCAAAAGGAAGGTTCAGGTCGGTGAGTTGAATGCACTCATCACACCGAAGTTTCTGACAATGCTTCTGTCTAGTGTTTAAGTGAAGATATTTCCTTTTCCAGCGTAGTCCTGAAATCGCTCCAAACCTCCCCTAGCAAATTCTGCAAAAAGAGTGTTTCCAAACTGCGCTCTCAAAGGGAAGATTCCTCTCAGTGACTTGAATGAATAAAGCACAGGGTAGTTTCTGAGAATGCTTCCGTCTGGTTTGTATGTGAAGGTATTTCCTTTTCCAGTGTTGGCCTCGTAGCACTCCAAATATTCCCTTGCAGATTCTACTAACAGAGCGTTTCAAAAGTGCTATATGAAAAGAAGCTTCAACTCTGTGAGTTGAATGCGCACATCACAAAGAAGTTTCTGAGAATGCTTCTGTCTAGTTTTTATGTGAAGATATTTCGTTTTGCAGCATACGTCTCAAAGCGCTCCAACTATCCACTTGCAGTTTGCACAAAAAGTGTGTTTCAAAACTATTCTATCAATAGGAAGGTACAACTCTGTGAGTAGAATGCACTCATCTCAAGAAGTTTCTGAGAATGGTTCTATCTAGTGTTTTCGTCTGAATGTATTTCCTTTTCCACTGGATGACGCAATCGCACCAAACATCCACGTGCAGTTTCCACCAAAAGAGGGTTGCAGAACTGCTCTGTGAAAAGGAATGTTCAACTCTGTGAGTTCCATCCCCACATGACACAGAAGTTTCTGAGAATGCTTCTGTCTACTTTGTATATGAAGATATTACCTTTTCCAGCCTAAGCCTCAAAGAGCTCCAAGCATCCACTTGCGGAATCTACCGAAGCAGTGTTTCAAAGCTGGCCCATCAAAAGGAAGGTTTCACTCTATGACTTGAAGGCCCTCATCGCAAAGAAGTTTCTGAGAATGCTTCCGTCCAGTTTCTATGCCAGGATATTTCTTTTTGATGCATAGGCCTCAAAGCGTTCCAATTATCCACGTGCAGATTCTACAAAAAGAGTGTTTCAAAACTGCTCTATCAAAAGGAAGGTTGAACTCTGTGAGTTGAATGCACAAAGCACAGGGAACTTTCTGAGAACGCTTTTGCCTAGTTTCTACGGGAAGATATTTCCTTTTCCGGCGTAGGCCTCAAGGAACTCCATATATCCACCTGAAGATTCTGCTAAAAGAGTGTTTCAAAACTTCTCTATCCAAAGAAAGGTTCCACACTGTGAGTTCAATGTACACATCACCAAGAAGTTTCTGAGAATGTTTCTATCTCCTTTTCAGGTGAAATTATTTCCTTTTCCAGCATAGGCCTGAAAGCGCTCCAAATAAACACTTGCAGATTCTACAAAAGGAGTGTTTCAAAACTGTTCTATCAAAAGGAACGTTCGAGTCCCTGAGTTGAATGCACTCATCACAAAGAACTTTCGCAGAACGCTTCTGTCTAGTTTTGCTGTGATGATATTTCGTTTCCCAGCACTGGCCTCAAAGCGCCCCAAATATCCACTTTCAGATTCTACTAAAAGAGTGTTTCAAAACTGCTCTAGGGAAAGGAAGGTTCAACTCTGTGAGTTGGATGCACACATTGCCAAGTCGTTTCTGAGTATGCTTCTGTCTAGGTTTTAGATGAAGATATTTCATTTCCCAGCAGAGGCCTCATATCGCTCCACATATTCACTTGCAGATTCTACAAAAAGGGTGTTTCAAAACTTCTCTATCAATAGGTAGGTTCAACTCTGTGAGTTGAATGCAGTCATCACAAAGAAGTTTCTGACAATGCTTCTGTCTAGTTTTTAGGTGAAGATATTTCCTTTTCCAGCATAGGCCTCAAAGCTTTCCAAATAAACACTTGCAGATTCTACACAAGGAGTGTTTCAAAACTCTCCTATCCAAAGGAAAGTTCAAATCTGTGAGTTGAATGCAATCATCACAAAGAAGTTTCTGAGAATGCTTCTGTCTAGTTTTTATGTGATGATATTTCGTTTTCCAGCATTGGCGTAAAACCGCTCCGAATATCCACTTTCCGATGCTACTAAAAGAGCGTTTCAAAACTGCTCTATCAAAAGGAAGGTTCAAGTCCGTGAGTTGAATGCACTCATCACACTGAAGTTTCTGACAATGCTTCCGTCTAGTGGTTATGTGAAGATATCTCCTTTTCCAGCATAGTCCTGAAATCGCTCCAAACATCCCCTAGAAAATTCTGCCAAAAGAGTGTTTCCAAACTGCGCTCTCAAAGGGAAGATTCCTCTCTGTGAGTTGAATGCATAAAGCACAGGGTAGTTTCTGAGAATGCTTCCGTCAGGTTTATATGTGAAGGTATTTCCTTTTCTAGTGTTGGCCTCGTAGCACTCCAAATATTCACTTGCAGATTCTACTAACAGAGTGTTTCAAAAGTGCTGAATGAAAAGGAAGCTTCAACTCTGTGAATTGAATGCGTGCATCACAAAGAAGTTTCTGAGAATGCTTCTGTCTAGTTTTTATGTGAAGGTATTTCATTTTGCAGCATACGCCTCAAAGCACTCCAAATATCCACTTGCAGTTTGCACAAAAAGTGTGTTTCAAAACTGTTCTATCAAAAGGAAGGTACATCTCTGTGACTAGAATGCACTAATCGCAAGAAGTTTCTGAGAATGGTTCTATCTAGTTTTCGTCTGAATGTATTTCCTTTTCCACTGGATGACGCAATCGCACCAAACATCCACTTGCAGTTTCCAACAAAAGAGGGTTGCAGAACTGCTCTGTGAAAAGGAATGTTCAACTCTGTGAGTTCCATCCCCACATGACACAGAAGTTTCTGAGAATGCTTCTGTCTAGTTTGTATATGAAGATATTCCCTTTTCCAGCCTAAGCCTCAAAGAGCTCCAAGCATCCACTTGCGGATTCTACAGAAGCAGTGTTTCAAAGCTGGCCTATCAAAAGGAAGGTTTCACTCTGTGTCTTGAAGGCCCTCATCGCAAAGAAGTTTCTGAGAATGCTTCCGTCCCGTTTCTATGCCAGGATATTTCCTTTTGAAGCATAGGCCTCAAAGCGTTCCAAATATCCACGTGCAGATTCTACAAAAAGAGCGTTTCAAAACTGCTCTATCAAAAGGAAGGTTGAACTCTGTGAGTTGAATGCATAAAGCACAGGGAACTTTCTGAGAATGCTTTTGCCTAGTTTCTACGGGAAGATATTTCCTTTTCCGGCGTAGGCCTCAAGGAACTCCATATATCCACTTGAAGATTCTGCTAAAAGAGTGTTTCAAAACTTCTCTATCCAAAGAAAGGTTCAACACTGTGAGTTCAATGTACACATCACCAAGAAGTTTCTGAGAATGCTTCTATCTACTTTTTAGGGGAAGATATTTCCTTTTCCAGCATAGGCCTGAAAGCGCTCCAAATAAACACTTGCAGATTCTACAAAAGGAGTGTTTCAAAACTGTTCTATCAAAAGGAACGTTCGAGTCTCTGAGTTGAATGCACTCATCACAAAGAACTTTCGCAGAACGCTTCTGTCTAGTTTTGCTGTGATGATATTTCGTTTCCCAGCACTGGCCTCAAAGCGCTCCAAATATCCACTTTCAGATTCTACTAAAAGAGTGTTTCAAAACTGCTCTAGGGAAATGAAGGTTCAAATCTGTGAGTTGGATGCACACATTGCCAAGTCGTTTCTGAGTATGCTTCTGTCTAGCTTTTAGGGGAAGATATTTCATTTCCCAGCAGAGGCCTCATATCGCTCCAAATATTCACTTGCAGATTCTACAAAAAGGGTGTTTCAAAACTTCTCTATCAATAGGTAGGTTCAACTCTGTGAGTTGAATGCAGTCATCACAAAGATGTTTCTGACAATGCTTCTGTCTAGTTTTTAGGTGAAGATATTTCCTTTTCCAGCATAGGCCTCAAAGCGTTCGAAATAAACACTCGCAGATTATACAAAAGGAGTGTTTCAAAACTCTCCTATCCAAAGGAAAGTTCAAATCTGTGAGTTGAATGCAATCATCACAAAGAAGTTTCTGAGAATGCTTCTGTCTAGTTTTTATGTGATGATATTTCGTTTTCCAGCATTGGCGTAAAACCGCTCCGAATATCCACTTTCCGATGCTACTAAAAGAGCGTTTCAAAACTGCTCTATCAAAAGGAAGGTTCAAGTCCGTGAGTTGAATGCACTCATCACACTGAAGTTTCTGACAATGCTTCCGTCTAGTGGTTATGTGAAGATATCTCCTTTTCCAGCATAGTCCTGAAATCGCTCCAAACATCCCCTAGCAAATTCTGCCAAAAGAGTGTTTCCAAACTGCGCTCTCAAAGGGAAGATTCCTCTCTGTGAGTTGAATGCATAAAGCACAGGGTAGTTTCTGAGAATGCTTCCGTCGGGTTTATATGTGAAGGTATTTCCTTTTCTAGTGTTGGCCTCGTAGCACTCCAAATATTCACTTGCAGATTCTACTAACAGAGTGTTTCAAAAGTGCTGAATGAAAAGGAAGCTTCAACTCTGTGAATTGAATGCGTGCATCACAAAGAAGTTTCTGAGAATGCTTCTGTCTAGTTTTTATGTGAAGGTATTTCATTTTGCAGCATACGCCTCAAAGCACCCCAAATATCCACTTGCAGTTTGCACAAAAAGTGTGTTTCAAAACTGTTCTATCAAAAGGAAGGTACATCTCTGTGACTAGAATGCACTAATCGCAAGAAGTTTCTGAGAATGGTTCTATCTAGTTTTCGTCTGAATGTATTTCCTTTTCCACTGGATGACGCAATCGCACCAAACATCCACTTGCAGTTTCCAACAAAAGAGGGTTGCAGAACTGCTCTGTGAAAAGGAATGTTCAACTCTGTGAGTTCCATCCCCACATGACACAGAAGTTTCTGAGAATGCTTCTGTCTAGTTTGTATATGAAGATATTCCCTTTTCCAGCCTAAGCCTCAAAGAGCTCCAAGCATCCACTTGCGGATTCTACAGAAGCAGTGTTTCAAAGCTGGCCTATCAAAAGGAAGGTTTCACTCTGTGTCTTGAAGGCCCTCATCGCAAAGAAGTTTCTGAGAATGCTTCCGTCCCGTTTCTATGCCAGGATATTTCCTTTTGAAGCATAGGCCTCAAAGCGTTCCAAATATCCACGTGCAGATTCTACAAAAAGAGCGTTTCAAAACTGCTCTATCAAAAGGAAGGTTGAACTCTGTGAGTTGAATGCATAAAGCACAGGGAACTTTCTGAGAATGCTTTTGCCTAGTTTCTACGGGAAGATATTTCCTTTTCCGGCGTAGGCCTCAAGGAACTCCATATATCCACTTGAAGATTCTGCTAAAAGAGTGTTTCAAAACTTCTCTATCCAAAGAAAGGTTCAACACTGTGAGTTCAATGTACACATCACCAAGAAGTTTCTGAGAATGCTTCTATCTACTTTTTAGGGGAAGATATTTCCTTTTCCAGCATAGGCCTGAAAGCGCTCCAAATAAACACTTGCAGATTCTACAAAAGGAGTGTTTCAAAACTGTTCTATCAAAAGGAACGTTTGAGTCTCTGAGTTGAATGCACTCATCACAAAGAACTTTCGCAGAACGCTTCTGTCTAGTTTTGCTGTGATGATATTTCGTTTCCCAGCACTGGCCTCAAAGCGCTCCAAATATCCACTTTCAGATTCTACTAAAAGAGTGTTTCAAAACTGCTCTAGGGAAATGAAGGTTCAAATCTGTGAGTTGGATGCACACATTGCCAAGTCGTTTCTGAGTATGCTTCTGTCTAGCTTTTAGGGGAAGATATTTCATTTCCCAGCAGAGGCCTCATATCGCTCCAAATATTCACTTGCAGATTCTACAAAAAGGGTGTTTCAGAACTTCTCTGTCAATAGGTAGGTTCAACTCTGTGAGTTGAATTCAGTCATCACAAAGTTGTTTCTGACAATGCTTCTGTCTAGTTTTTAGGTGAAGATATTTCCTTTTCCAGCATAGGCCTCAAAGCGTTCGAAATAAACACTCGCAGATTCTACAAAAGGAGTGTTTCAAAACTATCCTATCCAAAGGAACGTGCAAGTCTGTGAGTTGAATCCACTCATCACAAAGAAGATTCTGTGAATGCTTCTGTCTAGTTTTTATGTGATGATATTTCGTTTTCCAGCCTTGGCCTCAAAGCGCTCCAAATATCCACTTTCAGATGCTACTAAAAGAGCGTTTCAAAACTGCTCTATCAAAAGGAAGGTTCAGGTCGGTGAGTTGAATGCACCCATCACACCGAAGTTTCTGACAATGCTTCTGTCTAGTGTTTAAGTGAAGATATTTCCTTTTCCAGCCTAGTCCTGAAATCGCTCCAAACATCCCCTAGCAAATTCTGCAAAAAGAGTGTTTCCAAACTGCGCTCTCAAAGGGAAGATTCCTCTCTGTGACTTGAATGCATAAAGCACAGGGTAGTTTCTGAGAATGCTTCCGTCTGGTTTGTATGTGAAGGTATTTCCTTTTCCAGTGTTGGCCTCGTAGCACTCCAAATATTCCCTTGCAGATTCTACTAACAGAGCGTTTCAAAAGTGCTATATGAAAAGGAACCTTCAACTCTGTGAGTTGAATGCGCACATCACAAAGAAGTTTCTGAGAATGCTTCTGTCTAGTTTTTATGTGAAGATATTTCGTTTTGCAGCATACGCCTCAAAGCGCTCCAACTATCCACTTGCGGTTTGCACCAAAAGTGTGTTTCAAAACTATTCTATCAAAAGGAAGGTAAAACTCTGTGAGTAGAATGCACTCATCTCAAGATGTTTCTGAGAATGGTTCTATCTAGTTTTCGTCTGAATGTATTTCCTTTTCCACTGGATGACGCAATCGCACCAAACATCCACTTGCAGTTTCCACCAAAAGAGGGTTGCAGAACTGCTCTGTGAAAAGGAATGTTCAACTCTGTGAGATCCATCCCCACATGACAAAGAAGTTTCTGAGAATGCTTCTGTCTAGTTTGTATATGAAGATATTACCTTTTCCAGCCTAAGCCTCAAAGAGCTCCAAGCATCCACTTGCGGATTCTACAGAAGCAGTGTTTCAAAGCTGGCCTATCAAAAGGAAGGTTTCACTCTGTGACTTGAAGGCCCTCATCGCAAAGAAGTTTCTGAGAATGCTTCCGTCCCGTTTCTATGCCAGGATATTTCCTTTTGAAGCATAGGCCTCAAAGCGTTCCAAATATCCACGTGCAGATTCTACAAAAAGAGCGTTTCAAAACTGCTCTATCAAAAGGAAGGTTGAACTCTGTGAGTTGAATGCACAAAGCACAGGGAACTTTCTGAGAATGCTTTTGCCTAGTTTCTACGGGAAGATATTTCCTTTTCCGGCGTAGGCCTCAAGGAACTCCATATATCCACTTGAAGATTCTGCTAAAAGAGTGTTTCAAAACTTCTCTATCCAAAGAAAGGTTCAACACTGTGAGTTCAATGTACATATCACCAAGAAGTTTCTGAGAATGCTTCTATCTACTTTTTAGGGGAAGATATTTCCTTTTCCAGCATAGGCCTGAAAGCGCTCCAAATAAACACTTGCAGATTCTACAAAAGGAGTGTTTCAAAACTGTTCTATCAAAAGGAACGTTCGAGTCTCTGAGTTGAATGCACTCATCACAAAGAACTTTCGCAGAACGCTTCTGTCTAGTTTTGCTGTGATGATATTTCGTTTCCCAGCACTGGCCTCAAAGCGCTCCAAATATCCACTTTCAGATTCTACTGAAAGAGTGTTTCAAAACTGCTCTAGGGAAATGAAGGTTCAAATCTGTGAGTTGGATGCACACATTGCCAAGTCGTTTCTGAGTATGCTTCTGTCTAGCTTTTAGGGGAAGATATTTCATTTCCCAGCAGAGGCCTCATATCGCTCCAAATATTCACTTGCAGATTCTACAAAAAGGGTGTTTCAAAACTTCTCTATCAATAGGTAGGTTCAACTCTGTGAGTTGAATGCAGTCATCACAAAGATGTTTCTGACAATGCTTCTGTCTAGTTTTTAGGTGAAGATATTTCCTTTTCCAGCATAGGCCTCAAAGCGTTCGAAATAAACACTCGCAGATTCTACAAAAGGAGTGTTTCAAAACTATCCTATCCAAAGGAACGTGCAAGTCTGTGAGTTGAATCCACTCATCACAAAGAAGTTTCTGAGAATGCTTCTGTCTAGTTTTTATGTGATATTTCGTTTTCCAGCCTTGGCCTCAAAGCGCTCCAAATATCCACTTTCAGATGCTACTAAAAGAGCGTTTCAAAACTGCTCTATCAAAAGGAAGGTTCAGGTCGGTGAGTTGAATGCACTCATCACACCGAAGTTTCTGACAATGCTTCTGTCTAGTGTTTAAGTGAAGATATTTCCTTTTCCAGCGTAGTCCTGAAATCGCTCCAAACCTCCCCTAGCAAATTCTGCAAAAAGAGTGTTTCCAAACTGCGCTCTCAAAGGGAAGATTCCTCTCAGTGACTTGAATGAATAAAGCACAGGGTAGTTTCTGAGAATGCTTCCGTCTGGTTTGTATGTGAAGGTATTTCCTTTTCCAGTGTTGGCCTCGTAGCACTCCAAATATTCCCTTGCAGATTCTACTAACAGAGCGTTTCAAAAGTGCTATATGAAAAGAAGCTTCAACTCTGTGAGTTGAATGCGCACATCACAAAGAAGTTTCTGAGAATGCTTCTGTCTAGTTTTTATGTGAAGATATTTCGTTTTGCAGCATACGTCTCAAAGCCCTCCAACTATCCACTTGCAGTTTGCACAAAAAGTGTGTTTCAAAACTATTCTATCAATAGGAAGGTACAACTCTGTGAGTAGAATGCACTCATCTCAAGAAGTTTCTGAGAATGGTTCTATCTAGTTTTCGTCTGAATGTATTTCCTTTTCCACTGGATGACGCAATCGCACCAAACATCCACGTGCAGTTTCCACCAAAAGAGGGTTGCAGAACTGCTCTGTGAAAAGGAATGTTCAACTCTGTGAGTTCCATCCCCACATGACACAGAAGTTTCTGAGAATGCTTCTGTCTACTTTGTATATGAAGATATTACCTTTTCCAGCCTAAGCCTCAAAGAGCTCCAAGCATCCACTTGCGGAATCTACCGAAGCAGTGTTTCAAAGCTGGCCCATCAAAAGGAAGGTTTCACTCTATGACTTGAAGGCCCTCATCGCAAAGAAGTTTCTGAGAATGCTTCCGTCCAGTTTCTATGCCAGGATATTTCTTTTTGATGCATAGGCCTCAAAGCGTTCCAATTATCCACGTGCAGATTCTACAAAAAGAGTGTTTCAAAACTGCTCTATCAAAAGGAAGGTTGAACTCTGTGAGTTGAATGCACAAAGCACAGGGAACTTTCTGAGAACGCTTTTGCCTAGTTTCTACGGGAAGATATTTCCTTTTCCGGCGTAGGCCTCAAGGAACTCCATATATCCACCTGAAGATTCTGCTAAAAGAGTGTTTCAAAACTTCTCTATCCAAAGAAAGGTTCCACACTGTGAGTTCAATGTACACATCACCAAGAAGTTTCTGAGAATGTTTCTATCTCCTTTTCAGGTGAAATTATTTCCTTTTCCAGCATAGGCCTGAAAGCGCTCCAAATAAACACTTGCAGATTCTACAAAAGGAGTGTTTCAAAACTGTTCTATCAAAAGGAACGTTCGAGTCCCTGAGTTGAATGCACTCATCACAAAGAACTTTCGCAGAACGCTTCTGTCTAGTTTTGCTGTGATGATATTTCGTTTCCCAGCACTGGCCTCAAAGCGCTCCAAATATCCACTTTCAGATTCTACTAAAAGAGTGTTTCAAAACTGCTCTAGGGAAAGGAAGGTTCAACTCTGTGAGTTGGATGCACACATTGCCAAGTCGTTTCTGAGTATGCTTCTGTCTAGGTTTTAGATGAAGATATTTCATTTCCCAGCAGAGGCCTCATATCGCTCCACATATTCACTTGCAGATTCTACAAAAAGGGTGTTTCAAAACTTCTCTATCAATAGGTAGGTTCAACTCTGTGAGTTGAATGCAGTCATCACAAAGAAGTTTCTGACAATGCTTCTGTCTAGTTTTTAGGTGAAGATATTTCCTTTTCCAGCATAGGCCTCAAAGCGTTCCAAATAAACACTTGCAGATTCTACACAAGGAGTGTTTCAAAACTCTCCTATCCAAAGGAAAGTTCAAATCTGTGAGTTGAATGCAATCATCACAAAGAAGTTTCTGAGAATGCTTCTGTCTAGTTTTTATGTGATGATATTTCGTTTTCCAGCATTGGCGTAAAACCGCTCCGAATATCCACTTTCCGATGCTACTAAAAGAGCGTTTCAAAACTGCTCTATCAAAAGGAAGGTTCAAGTCCGTGAGTTGAATGCACTCATCACACTGAAGTTTCTGACAATGCTTCCGTCTAGTGGTTATGTGAAGATATCTCCTTTTCCAGCATAGTCCTGAAATCGCTCCAAACATCCCCTAGAAAATTCTGCCAAAAGAGTGTTTCCAAACTGCGCTCTCAAAGGGAAGATTCCTCTCTGTGAGTTGAATGCATAAAGCACAGGGTAGTTTCTGAGAATGCTTCCGTCTGGTTTATATGTGAAGGTATTTCCTTTTCTAGTGTTGGCCTCGTAGCACTCCAAATATTCACTTGCAGATTCTACTAACAGAGTGTTTCAAAAGTGCTGAATGAAAAGGAAGCTTCAACTCTGTGAGTTGAATGCGTGCATCACAAAGAAGTTTCTGAGAATGCTTCTGTCTAGTTTTTATGTGAAGATATTTCATTTTGCAGCATACGCCTCAAAGCGCTCCAAATATCCACTTGCAGTTTGCACAAAAAGTGTGTTTCAAAACTGTTCTATCAAAAGGAAGCTACATCTCTGTGACTAGAATGCACTAATCGCAAGAAGTTTCTGAGAATGGTTCTATCTAGTTTTCGTCTGAATGTATTTCCTTTTCCACTGGATGCAGCAATCGCACCAAATACCAACTTTCAGTTTCCTCAAAAAGAAGGTTACAGAACTGCTCTCTGAAAAGGAATGTTCAACTCTGTGAGTTCCATCCCCACATGACAAAGAAGTTTCTGAGAATGCTTCTGTATAGTTTGTATATGAAGATATTTCCTTTTCCAGCCTAAGCCTCAAAGAGCTCCAAGTATCCACTTGCGGATTCTACAAAAACAGAGTTTCAAAGCTGGCCTATCAAAAGGAAGTTTCAACTCTGTGACTTGAAGGCACTCATCTCAAAGAAGTTTCTGAGAATGCTTCCCTCTAGTTTCTATGCCAGGATATTTCCTTTTGCAGCATAGGCCTCAAAGCGTTCCAAATATCCACGTGCAGATTCTACAAAAAGAGTGTTTCAAAACTGCTCTATCAAAAGGAAGGTTGAACTCTGTGAGTGGAATGCACAAAGCACAGGGAACTTTCTGAGAATGCTTTTGTCTAGTTTCTGCGGGAAGATATTTCCTTTTCCGGCATAGGCCTCAAGGAACTCCATATATCCAATTGAAGATTCGGCTAAAACAGTGTTTCAAAACTTCTCTATCCTAAGAAAGGTTCAGCTCTGTGAGTTCAATGGACACATCACAAGAAGTTTCTGAGAATGCTTCTATCTACTTTTTAGGTGAAGATATTTCCTTTTTCAGCATAGGCCTCAAAGCGCTCCAAATAAACACTTGCAGATTCTACAAAAGGAGTGTTTCAAAACTGTTCTATCAAAAGGAAGGTTCGAGTCTCTGAGTTGAATGCACTCATCACAAAGGACTTTCTGAGAACGCTTCTGTCTAGTTTTTCTGTGATGGTATATCTTTTCCCAGCATTGGCCTAAAAGCGCTCCAAATATCCACTTTCAGATTCTACTAAAAGAGTGTTTCAAAACTGCTCTAGGGAGAGGAAGGTTCAACTCTGTGAGTTGGATGCACACATTGCCATGTACTTTCTGAGTATGCTTCTGTCTAGCTTTTAGGTGAAGAGATTTCATTTCCCAGCAGAGGCCTCATATCGCTCCAAATATTCACTTGCAGAGTCTACAAAATGTGTGTTTCAAAACTTCTCTGTCAATAGGTAGGTTCAACTCTGTGAGTTGAATGCAGTCATCACAAAGAAGCTTCTGACAATGCTTCTGTCTAGTCTTTAGTTGAAGATAATTCCTTTTCCAGCATGGGCTTAAAAGCGTTCCAAATAAACACTTGCAGATTCTACAAAAGGAGTGTTTCAAAACTCTTCTATCAAAAGGAACGTTCGAGTCTCTGAGTTGAATGCACTCATCAGAAAGAACTTTCGCAGAACGCTTCTGTCTAGTTTTTCTCTGATATTTCGTTTCCCAGCACTGGCCTCAAAGCGCTCCAAATATCCACTTTCAGATTCTACTAAACGAGTGTTTCAAAACTGCTCTAGGGAAAGGAAGGTTCAACTCTGTGAGTTGGATGCACACATTGCCAAGTCGTTTCTGAGTATGCTTCTGTCTAGGTTTTAGATGAAGATATTTCATTTCCCAGCAGAGGCCTCATATCGCTCCACATATTCACTTGCAGATTCTACAAAAAGGGTGTTTCAAAACTTCTCTATCAATAGGTAGGTTCAACTCTGTGAGTTGAATGCAGTCATCACAAAGAAGTTTCTGACAATGCTTCTGTCTAGTCTTTAGGTGAAGATATTTCCTTTTCCAGCATAGGCCTCAAAGCGTTCCAAATAAACACTTGCAGATTCTACACAAGGAGTGTTTCAAAACTCTCCTATCCAAAGGAACGTTCAAGTCTGTGAGTTGAATGCAATCATCACAAAGAAGTTTCTGAGAATGCTACTGTCTAGTTTTTATGTGATGATATATCGTTTTCCAGCATTGGCGTAAAACCGCTCCGAATATCCACTTTCCGATGCTACTAAAAGAGCGTTTCAAAACTGCTCTATCAAAAGGAAGGTTCAAGTCCGTGAGTTGAATGCACTCATCACACTGAAGTTTCTGACAATGCTTCCGTCTATTGTTTATGTGAAGATATCTCCTTTTCCAGCATAGTCCTGAAATCGCTCCAAACATCCCCTAGAAAATTCTGCCAAAAGAGTGTTTCCAAACTGCGCTCTCAAAGGGAAGATTCCTCTCTGTGAGTTGAATGCATAAAGCACAGGGTAGTTTCTGAGAATGATTCCGTCTGGTTTATATGTGAAGGTATTTCCTTTTCCAGTGTTGGCCTCGTAGCACTCCAAATATTCACTTGCAGATTCTACTAACAGAGTGTTTCAAAAGTGCTGAATGAAAAGGAAGCTTCAACTCTGTGAGTTGAATGCGTGCATCACAAAGAAGTTTCTGAGAATGCTTCTGTCTAGTTTTTATGTGAAGATATTTCATTTTGCAGCATACGCCTCAAAGCGCTCCAAATATCCACTTGCAGTTTGCACAAAAAGTGTGTTTCAAAACTGTTCTATCAAAAGGAAGGTACATCTCTGTGACTAGAATGCACTAATCGCAAGAAGTTTCTGAGAATGGTTCTATCTAGTTTTCGTCTGAATGTATTTCCTTTTCCACTGGATGACGCAATCGCACCAAACATCCACGTGCAGTTTCCACCAAAAGAGGGTTGCAGCACTGCTCTGTGAAAAGGAATGTTCAACTCTGTGGGTTCCATCCCCACATGACACAGAAGTTTCTGAGAATGCTTCTGTCTAGTTTGTATATGAAGATATTACCTTTTCCAGCCTAAGCCTCAAAGAGCTCCAAGCATCCACTTGCGGATTCTACAGAAGCAGTGTTTCAAAGCTGGCCTATCAAAAGGAAGGTTTCACTCTGTGTCTTGAAGGCCCTCATCGCAAAGAAGTTTCTGAGAATGCTTCCGTCCCGTTTCTATGCCAGGATATTTCCTTTTGAAGCATAGGCCTCAAAGCGTTCCAAATATCCACGTGCAGATTCTACAAAAAGAGCGTTTCAAAACTGCTCTATCAAAAGGAAGGTTGAACTCTGTGAGTTGAATGCACAAAGCACAGTGAACTTTCTGAGAATGCTTTTGCCTAGTTTCTACGGGAAGATATTTCCTTTTCCGGCGTAGGCCTCAAGGAACTCCATATATCCACTTGAAGATTCTGCTAAAAGAGTGTTTCAAAACTTCTCTATCCAAAGAAAGGTTCAACACTGTGAGTTCAATGTACACATCACCAAGAAGTTTCTGAGAATGCTTCTATCTACTTTTTAGGGGAAGATATTTCCTTTTCCAGCATAGGCCTGAAAGCGCTCCAAATAAACACTTGCAGATTCTACAAAAGGAGTGTTTCAAAACTGTTCTATCAAAAGGAACGTTCGAGTCTCTGAGTTGAATGCACTCATCACAAAGAACTTTCGCAGAACGCTTCTGTCTAGTTTTGCTGTGATGATATTTCGTTTCCCAGCACTGGCCTCAAAGCGCTCCAAATATCCACTTTCAGATTCTACTAAAAGAGTGTTTCAAAACTGCTCTAGGGAAAGGAAGGTTCAACTCTGTGAGTTGGATGCACACATTGCCAAGTCGTTTCTGAGTATGCTTCTGTCTAGCTTTTAGGGGAAGATATTTCATTTCCCAGCAGAGGCCTCATATCGCTCCAAATATTCACTTGCAGATTCTACAAAAAGGGTGTTTCAGAACTTCTCTGTCAATAGGTAGGTTCAACTCTGTGAGTTGAATTCAGTCATCACAAAGTTGTTTCTGACAATGCTTCTGTCTAGTTTTTAGGTGAAGATATTTCCTTTTCCAGCATAGGCCTCAAAGCGTTCGAAATAAACACTCGCAGATTCTACAAAAGGAGTGTTTCAAAACTATCCTATCCAAAGGAACGTGCAAGTCTGTGAGTTGAATCCACTCATCACAAAGAAGTTTCTGAGAATGCTTCTGTCTAGTTTTTAGGTGATGATATTTCGTTTTCCAGCCTTGGCCACAAAGCGCTCCAAATATCCACTTTCAGATGCTACTAAAAGAGCGTTTCAAAACTGCTCTATCAAAAGGAAGGTTCAGGTCGGTGAGTTGAATGCACTCATCACACCGAAGTTTCTGACAATGCTTCTGTCTAGTGTTTAAGTGAAGATATTTCCTTTTCCAGCCTAGTCCTGAAATCGCTCCAAACATCCCCTAGCAAATTCTGCAAAAAGAGTGTTTCCAAACTGCGCTCTCAAAGGGAAGATTCCTCTCAGTGACTTGAATGCATAAAGCACAGGGTAGTTTCTGAGAATGCTTCCGTCTGGTTTGTTTGTGAAGGTATTTCCTTTTCCAGTGTTGGCCTCGTAGCACTCCAAATATTCCCTTGCAGATTCTACTAACAGAGCGTTTCAAAAGTGCTATATGAAAAGAAAGCTTCAACTCTGTGAGTTGAATGCGCACATCACAAAGAAGTTTCTGAGAATGCTTCTGTCTAGTTTTTATGTGAAGATATTTCGTTTTGCAGCATACGCCTCAAAGCGCTCCAACTATCCACTTGCAGTTTGCACCAAAAGTGTGTTTCAAAACTATTCTATCAAAAGGAAGGTACAACTCTGTGAGTAGAATGCACTCATCTCAAGAAGTTTCTGAGAATGGTTCTATCTAGTTTTCGTCTGAATGTATTTCCTTTTCCACTGGATGACGCAATCGCACCAAACATCCACGTGCAGTTTCCACCAAAAGAGGGTTGCAGAACTGCTCTGTGAAAACGAATGTTCAACTTGTGAGTTCCATCCCCACATGACACAGAAGTTTCTGAGAATGCTTCTGTCTAGTTTGTATATGAAGATATTCCCTTTTCCAGCCTAAGCCTCAAAGAGCTCCAAGCATCCACTTGCGGATTCTACAGAAGCAGTGTTTCAAAGCTGGCCTATCAAAAGGAAGGTTTCACTCTGTGACTTGAAGGCCCTCATCGCAAAGAAGTTTCTGAGAATGCTTCCGTCCCGTTTCTATGCCAGGATATTTCCTTTTGAAGCATAGGCCTCAAAGCGTTCCAAATATCCACGTGCAGATTCTACAAAAAGAGCGTTTCAAAACTGCTCTATCAAAAGGAAGGTTGAACTCTGTGAGTTGAATGCACAAAGCACAGGGATCTTTCTGAGAATGCTTTTGCCTAGTTTCTACAGGAAGATATTTCCTTTTCCGGCGTAGGCCTCAAGGAACTCCATATATCCACTTGAAGATTCTGCTAAAAGAGTGTTTCAAAACTTCTCTATCCAAAGAAAGGTTCAACACTGTGAGTTCAATGTACACATCACCAAGAAGTTTCTGAGAATGCTTCTGTCTACTTTTTAGGGGAAGATATTTCCTTTTCCAGCATAGGCCTCAAAGCGCTCCAAATAAACACTTGCATATTCTACAAAAGGAGTGTTTCAAAACTGTTCTATCAAAAGGAACGTTCGAGTCCCTGAGTTGAATGCACTCATCACAAAGAACTTTCGCAGAACGCTTCTGTCTAGTTTTTCTGTGATGATATTTCGTTTCCCAGCACTAGGCTCAAAGCGCTCCAAATATCCACTTTCAGATTCTAATGAAAGAGTGTTTCAAAACTGCTCTAGGGAAAGGAAGGTTCAACTCTGTGAGTTGGATGCACACATTGCCAAGTCGTTTCTGAGTATGCTTCTGTCTAGCTTTTAGGGGAAGATATTTCATTTCCCAGCAGAGGCCTCATATCGCTCCAAATATTCACTTGCAGATTCTACAAAAAGGGTGTTTCAAAACTTCTCTATCAATAGGTAGGTTCAACTCTGTGAGTTGAATGCAGTCATCACAAAGATGTTTCTGACAATGCTTCTGTCTAGTTTTTAGGTGAAGATATTTCCTTTTCCAGCATAGGCCTCAAAGCGTTCGAAATAAACACTCGCAGATTCTACAAAAGGAGTGTTTCAAAACTATCCTATCCAAAGGAACGTGCAAGTCTGTGAGTTGAATCCACTCATCACAAAGAAGTTTCTGAGAATGCTTCTGTCTAGTTTTTATGTGATGATATTTCGTTTTCCAGCCTTGGCCTCAAAGCGCTCCAAATATCCACTTTCAGATGCTACTAAAAGAGCGTTTCAAAACTGCTCTATCAAAAGGAAGGTTCAGGTCTGTGAGTTGAATGCACTCATCACACCGAAGTTTCTGACAATGCTTCCGTCTAGTGTTTAAGTGAAGATATTTCCTTTTGCAGCCTAGTCCTGAAATCGCTCCAAACCGCCCCTAGCAAATTCTGCAAAAAGAGTGTTTCCAAACTGCGCTCTCAAAGGGAAGATTCCTCTCAGTGACTTGAATGCATAAAGCACAGGTAGTTTCTGAGAATGCTTCCGTCTGGTTTGTATGTGAAAGTATTTCCTTTTCCAGTGTTGGCCTCGTAGCACTCCAAATATTCCCTTGCAGATTCTACTAACAGAGCGTTTCAAAAGTGCTATATGAATAGAAGCTTCAACTCTGTGAGTTGAATGCGCACATCACAAAGAAGTTTCTGAGAATGCTTCTGTCTAGTTTTTATGTGAAGATATTACGTTTTGCAGCATACGTCTCAAAGCGCTCCAACTATCCACTTGCAGATTGCACAAAAAGTGTGTTTCAAAACTATTCTATCAATAGGAAGGTACAACTCTGTGAGTAGAATGCACTCATCTCAAGAAGTTTCTGAGAATGGTTCTATCTAGTTTTCGTCTGAATGTATTTCCTTTTCCACTGGATGACGCAATCGCACCAAACATCCACGTGCAGTTTCCACCAAAAGAGGGTTGCAGAACTGCTCTGTGAAAAGGAATGTTCAACTCTGTGAGTTCCATCCCCACATGACACAGAAGTTTCTGAGAATGCTTCTGTCTACTTTGTATATGAAGATATTACCTTTTCCAGCCTAAGCCTCAAAGAGCTCCAAGCATCCACTTGCCGAATCTACCGAAGCAGTGTTTCAAAGCTGGCCCATCAAAAGGAAGGTTTCACTCTGTGACTTGAAGGCCCTCATCGCAAAGAAGTTTCTGAGAATGCTTCCGTCCAGTTTCTATGCCAGGATATTTCTTTTTGATGCATAGGCCTCAAAGCGTTCCAAATATCCACGTGCAGATTCTACAAAAAGAGTGTTTCAAAACTGCTCTATCAAAAGGAAGGTTGAACTCTGTGAGTTGAATGCACAAAGCACAGGGAACTTTCTGAGAACGCTTTTGCCTAGTTTCTACGGGAAGATATTTCCTTTTCCGGCGTAGGCCTCAAGGAACTCCATATATCCACTTAAAGATTCTGCTAAAAGAGTGTTTCAAAACTTCTCTATCCAAAGAAAGGTTCCACACTGTGAGTTCAATGTACACATCACCAAGAAGTTTCTGAGAATGTTTCTATCTCCTTTTCAGGTGAAATTATTTCCTTTTCCAGCATAGGTCTGAAAGCGCTCCAAATAAACACTTGCAGATTCTACAAAAGGAGTGTTTCAAAACTGTTCTATCAAAAGGAACGTTCGAGTCCCTGAGTTGAATGCACTCATCACAAAGAACTTTCGCAGAACGCTTCTGTCTAGTTTTGCTGTGATGATATTTCGTTTCCCAGCACTGGCCTCAAAGCGCTCCAAATATCCACTTTCAGATTCTACTAAAAGAGTGTTTCAAAACTGCTCTAGGGAAAGGAAGGTTCAACTCTGTGAGTTGGATGCACACATTGCCAAGTCGTTTCTGAGTATGCTTCTGTCTAGGTTTTAGATGAAGATATTTCATTTCCCAGCAGAGGCCTCATATCGCTCCACATATTCACTTGCAGATTCTACAAAAAGGGTGTTTCAAAACTTCCCTATCAATAGGTAGGTTCAACTCTGTGAGTTGAATGCAGTCATCACAAAGAAGTTTCTGACAATGCTTCTGTCTAGTTTTTAGGTGAAGATATTTCCTTTTCCAGCATAGGCCTCAAAGCGTTCCAAATAAACACTTGCAGATTCTACACAAGGAGTGTTTCAAAACTCTCCTATCCAAAGGAAAGTTCAAATCTGTGAGTTGAATGCAATCATCACAAAGAAGTTTCTGAGAATGCTTCTGTCTAGTTTTTATGTGATGATATTTCGTTTTCCAGCATTGGCATAAAACCGCTCCGAATATCCACTTTCCGATGCTACTAAAAGAGCGTTTCAAAACTGCTCTATCAAAAGGAAGGTTCAAGTCCGTGAGTTGAATGCACTCATCACACTGAAGTTTCTGACAATGCTTCCGTCTAGTGGTTATGTGAAGATATCTCCTTTTCCAGCATAGTCCTGAAATCGCTCCAAACATCCACTAGCAAATTCTGCCAAAAGAGTGTTTCCAAACTGCGCTCTCAAAGGGAAGATTCCTCTCTGTGAGTTGAATGCATAAAGCACAGGGTAGTTTCTGAGAATGCTTCCGTCTGGTTTATATGTGAAGGTATTTCCTTTTCTAGGGTTGGCCTCGTAGCACTCCAAATATTCACTTGCAGATTCTACTAACAGAGTGTTTCAAACGTGCTGAATGAAAAGGAAGCTTCAACTCTGTGAGTTGAATGCGTGCATCACAAAGAAGTTTCTGAGAATGCTTCTGTCTAGTTTTTATGTGAAGATATTTCATTTTGCAGCATACGCCTCAAAGTGCTCCAAATATCCACTTGCAGTTTGCACAAAAAGTGTGTTTCAAAACTGTTCTATCAAAAGGAAGGTACATCTCTGTGACTAGAATGCACTAATCGCAAGAAGTTTCTGAGAATGGTTCTATCTAGTTTTCGTCTGAATGTATTTCCTTTTCCACTGGATGCAGCAATCGCACCAAATACCAACTTTCAGTTTCCACAAAAAGAAGGTTACAGAACTGCTCTCTGAAAAGGAATGTTCAACTCTGTGAGTTCCATCCCCACATGACAAAGAAGTTTCTGAGAATGCTTCTGTCTAGTTTGTATATGAAGATATTTCCTTTTCCAGCCTAAGCCTCAAAGAGCTCCAAGTATCCACTTGCGGATTCTACAAAAACAGAGTTTCAAAGCTGGCCTATCAAAAGGAAGTTTCAACTCTGTGACTTGAAGGCACTCATCTCAAAGAAGTTTCTGAGAATGCTTCCCTCTAGTTTCTATGCCAGGATATTTCCTTTTGCAGCATAGGCCTCAAAGCATTCCAAATATCCACGTGCAGATTCTACAAAAAGAGTGTTTCAAAACTGCTCTATCAAAAGGAAGGTTGAACTCTGTGAGTGGAATGCACAAAGCACAGGGAACTTTCTGAGAATGCTTTTGTCTAGTTTCTGCGGGAAGATATTTCCTTTTCCGGCATAGGCCTCAAGGAACTCCATATATCCAATTGAAGATTCGGCTAAAACAGTGTTTCAAAACTTCTCTATCCTAAGAAAGGTTCAGCTCTGTGAGTTCAATGGACACATCACAAGAAGTTTCTGAGAATGCTTCTATCTACTTTTTAGGTGAAGATATTTCCTTTTTCAGCATAGGCCTCAAAGCGCTCCAAATAAACACTTGCAGATTCTACAAAAGGAGTGTTTCAAAACTGTTCTATCAAAAGGAAGGTTCGAGTCTCTGAGTTGAATGCACTCATCACAAAGGACTTTCTGAGAACGCTTCTGTCTAGTTTTTCTGTGATGGTATATCTTTTCCCAGCATTGGCCTAAAAGCGCTCCAAATATCCACTTTCAGATTCTACTAAAAGAGTGTTTCAAAACTGCTCTAGGGAGAGGAAGGTTCAACTCTGTGAGTTGGATGCACACATTGCCAAGTACTTTCTGAGTATGCTTCTGTCTAGCTTTTAGGTGAAGAGATTTCATTTCCCAGCAGAGGCCTCATATCGCTCCAAATATTCACTTGCAGAGTCTACAAAAAGTGTGTTTCAAAACTTCTCTGTCAATAGGTAGGTTCAACTCTGTGAGTTGAATGCAGTCATCACAAAGAAGCTTCTGACAATGCTTCTGTCTAGTCTTTAGTTGAAGATAATTCCTTTTCCAGCATGGGCTTAAAAGCGTTCCAAATAAACACTTGCAGATTCTACAAAAGGAGTGTTTCAAAACTCTTCTATCAAAAGGAACGTTCGAGTCTCTGAGTTGAATGCACTCATCAGAAAGAACTTTCCGAGAACGCTTCTGTCTAGTTTTTCTCTGATATTTCGTTTCCCAGCACTGGCCTCAAAGCGCTCCAAATATCCACTTTCAGATTCTACTAAACGAGTGTTTCAAAACTGCTCTAGGGAAAGGAAGGTTCAACTCTGTGAGTTGGATGCACACATTGCCAAGTCGTTTCTGAGTATGCTTCTGTCTAGGTTTTACATGAAGATATTTCATTTCCCAGCAGAGGCCTCATATCGCTCCACATATTCACTTGCAGATTCTACAAAAAGGGTGTTTCAAAACTTCTCTATCAATAGGTAGGTTCAACTCTGTGAGTTGAATGCAGTCATCACAAAGAAGTTTCTGACAATGCTTCTGTCTAGTTTTTAGGTGAAGATATTTCCTTTTCCAGCATAGGCCTCAAAGCGTTCCAAATAAACACTTGCAGATTCTACACAAGGAGTGTTTCAAAACTCTCCTATCCAAAGGAACGTTCAAGTCTGTGAGTTGAATGCAATCATCACAAAGAAGTTTCTGAGAATGCTACTGTCTAGTTTTTATGTGATGATATATCGTTTTCCAGCATTGGCGTAAAACCGCTCCGAATATCAACTTTCCGATGCTACTAAAAGAGCGTTTCAAAACTGCTCTATCAAAAGGAAGGTTGAACTCTGTGAGTTGAATGCACTCATCACACCGAAGTTTCTGACAATGCTTCTGTCTAGTGTTTAAGTGAAGATATTTCCTTTTCCAGCCTAGTCCTGAAATCGCTCCAAACATCCCCTAGCAAATTCTGCAAAAAGAGTGTTTCCAAACTGCACTCTCAAAGGGAAGATTCCTCTCAGTGACTTGAATGCATAAAGCACAGGGTAGTTTCTGAGAATGCTTCCGTCTGGTTTGTTTGTGAAGGTATTTCCTTTTCCAGTGTTGGCCTCGTAGCACTCCAAATATTCCCTTGCAGATTCTACTAACAGAGCGTTTCAAAAGTGCTATATGAAAAGGAAGCTTCAACTCTGTGAGTTGAATGCGCACATCACAAAGAAGTTTCTGAGAATGCTTCTGTCTAGTTTGTATGTGAAGATATTTCGTTTTGCAGCATACGCCTCAAAGCGCTCCAACTATCCACTTGCGGTTTGCACAAAAAGTGTGTTTCAAAACTATTCTATCAAAAGGAAGGTACAACTCTGTGAGTAGAATGCACTCATCTCAAGAAGTTTCTGAGAATGGTTCTATCTAGTTTTCGTCTGAATGTATTTCCTTTTCCACTGGATGACGCAATCGCACCAAACATCCACGTGCAGTTTCCACCAAAAGAGGGTTGCAGAACTGCTCTGTGAAAAGGAATGTTCAACTCTGTGAGTTCCATCCCCACATGACAAAGAAGTTTCTGAGAATGCTTCTGTCTAGTTTGTATATGAAGATATTACCTTTTCCAGCCTAAGCCTCAAAGAGCTCCAAGCATCCACTTGCGGATTCTACAGAAGCAGTGTTTCAAAGCTGGCCTATCAAAAGGAAGGTTTCACTCTGTGACTTGAAGGCCCTCATCGCAAAGAAGTTTCTGAGAATGCTTCCGTCCCGTTTCTATGCCAGGATATTTCCTTTTGAAGCATAGGCCTCAAAGCGTTCCAAATATCCACGTGCAGATTCTACAAAAAGAGCGTTTCAAAACTGCTCTATCAAAACCAAGGCTGAACTCTGTGAGTTGAATGCACAAAGCACAGGGAACTTTCTGAGAATGCTTTTGCCTAGTTTCTACGGGAAGATATTTCCTTTTCCGGCGTAGGCCTCAAGGAACTCCATATATCCACTTGAAGATTCTGCTAAAAGAGTGTTTCAAAACTTCTCTATCCAAAGAAAGGTTCAACACTGTGAGTTCAATGTACACATCACCAAGAAGTTTCTGAGAATGCTTCTATCTACTTTTTAGGGGAAGATATTTCCTTTTCCAGCATAGGCCTGAAAGCGCTCCAAATAAACACTTGCATATTCTACAAAAGGAGTGTTTCAAAACTGTTCTATCAAAAGGAACGTTCGAGTCTCTGAGTTGAATGCACTCATCACAAAGAACTTTCGCAGAACGCTTCTGTCTAGTTTTGCTGTGATGATATTTCGTTTCCCAGCACTGGCCTCAAAGCGCTCCAAATATCCACTTTCAGATTCTACTAAAAGAGTGTTTCAAAACTGCTCTAGGGAAAGGAAGGTTCAACTCTGTGAGTTGGATGCACACATTGCCAAGTCGTTTCTGAGTATGCTTCTGTCTAGCTTTTAGGGGAAGATATTTCATTTCCCAGCAGAGGCCTCATATCGCTCCAAATATTCACTTGCAGATTCTACAAAAAGGGTGTTTCAAAACTTCTCTATCAATAGGTAGGTTCAACTCTGTGAGTTGAATGCAGTCATCACAAAGATGTTTCTGACAATGCTTCTGTCTAGTTTTTAGGTGAAGATATTTCCTTTTCCAGCATGGGCCTCAAAGCGTTCGAAATAAACACTCGCAGATTCTACAAAAGGAGTGTTTCAAAACTATCCTATCCAAAGGAACGTGCAAGTCTGTGAGTTGAATCCACTCATCACAAAGAAGTTTCTGAGAATGCTTCTGTCTAGTTTTTATGTGATGATATTTCGTTTTCCAGCCTTGGCCTCAAAGCGCTCCAAATATCCACTTACAGATGCTACTAAAAGAGCGTTTCAAAACTGCTCTATCAAAAGGAAGGTTCAGGTCGTTGAGTTGAATGCACTCATCACACCGAAGTTTCTGACAATGCTTCTGTCTAGTGTTTAAATGAAGATATTTCCTTTTCCAGCCTAGTCCTGAAATCGCTCCAAACATCCCCTAGCAAATTCTGCAAAAACAGTGTTTCCAAACTGCGCTCTCAAAGGGAAGATTCCTCTCAGTGACTTGAATGCATAAAGCACAGGGTAGTTTCTGAGAATGCTTCCGTCTGGTTTGTTTGTGAAGCTATTTCCTTTTCCAGTGTTGGCCTCGTAGCACTCCAAATATTCCCTTGCAGATTCTACTAACAGAGCGTTTCAAAAGTGCTATATGAAAAGGAAGCTTCAACTCTGTGAGTTGAATGCGCACATCACAAAGAAGTTTCTGAGAATGCTTCTGTCTAGTTTTTATGTGAAGATATTTCGTTTTGCAGCATACGCCTCAAAGCGCTCCAACTATCCACTTGCGGTTTGCACCAAAAGTGTGTTTCAAAACTATTCTATCAAAAGGAAGGTACAACTCTGTGAGTAGAATGCACTCATCTCAAGATGTTTCTGAGAATGGTTCTATCTAGTTTTCGTCTGAATGTATTTCCTTTTCCACTGGATGACGCAATCGCACCAAACATCCACTTGCAGTTTCCACCAAAAGAGGGTTGCAGAACTGCTCTGTGAAAAGGAATGTTCAACTCTGTGAGATCCATCCCCACATGACAAAGAAGTTTCTGAGAATGCTTCTGTCTAGTTTGTATATGAAGATATTACCTTTTCCAGCCTAAGCCTCAAAGAGCTCCAAGCATCCACTTGCGGATTCTACAGAAGCAGTGTTTCAAAGCTGGCCTATCAAAAGGAAGGTTTCACTCTGTGACTTGAAGGCCCTCATCGCAAAGAAGTTTCTGAGAATGCTTCCGTCCCGTTTCTATGCCAGGATATTTCCTTTTGAAGCATAGGCCTCAAAGCGTTCCAAATATCCACGTGCAGATTCTACAAAAAGAGCGTTTCAAAACTGCTCTATCAAAAGGAAGGTTGAACTCTGTGAGTTGAATGCACAAAGCACAGGGAACTTTCTGAGAATGCTTTTGCCTAGTTTCTACGGGAAGATATTTCCTTTTCCGGCGTAGGCCTCATGGAACTCCATATATCCACTTGAAGATTCTGCTAAAAGAGTGTTTCAAAACTTCTCTATCCAAAGAAAGGTTCAACACTGTGAGTTCAATGTACATATCACCAAGAAGTTTCTGAGAATGCTTCTATCTACTTTTTAGGGGAAGATATTTCCTTTTCCAGCATAGGCCTGAAAGCGCTCCAAATAAACACTTGCAGATTCTACAAAAGGAGTGTTTCAAAACTGTTCTATCAAAAGGAACGTTCGAGTCTCTGAGTTGAATGCACTCATCACAAAGAACTTTCGCAGAACGCTTCTGTCTAGTTTTGCTGTGATGATATTTCGTTTCCCAGCACTGGCCTCAAAGCGCTCCAAATATCCACTTTCAGATTCTACTGAAAGAGTGTTTCAAAACTGCTCTAGGGAAATGAAGGTTCAAATCTGTGAGTTGGATGCACACATTGCCAAGTCGTTTCTGAGTATGCTTCTGTCTAGCTTTTAGGGGAAGATATTTCATTTCCCAGCAGAGGCCTCATATCGCTCCAAATATTCACTTGCAGATTCTACAAAAAGGGTGTTTCAAAACTTCTCTATCAATAGGTAGGTTCAACTCTGTGAGTTGAATGCAGTCATCACAAAGATGTTTCTGACAATGCTTCTGTCTAGTTTTTAGGTGAAGATATTTCCTTTTCCAGCATAGGCCTCAAAGCGTTCGAAATAAACACTCGCAGATTCTACAAAAGGAGTGTTTCAAAACTATCCTATCCAAAGGAACGTGCAAGTCTGTGAGTTGAATCCACTCATCACAAAGAAGTTTCTGAGAATGCTTCTGTCTAGTTTTTATGTGATATTTCGTTTTCCAGCCTTGGCCTCAAAGCGCTCCAAATATCCACTTTCAGATGCTACTAAAAGAGCGTTTCAAAACTGCTCTATCAAAAGGAAGGTTCAGGTCGGTGAGTTGAATGCACTCATCACACCGAAGTTTCTGACAATGCTTCTGTCTAGTGTTTAAGTGAAGATATTTCCTTTTCCAGCGTAGTCCTGAAATCGCTCCAAACCTCCCCTAGCAAATTCTGCAAAAAGAGTGTTTCCAAACTGCGCTCTCAAAGGGAAGATTCCTCTCAGTGACTTGAATGAATAAAGCACAGGGTAGTTTCTGAGAATGCTTCCGTCTGGTTTGTATGTGAAGGTATTTCCTTTTCCAGTGTTGGCCTCGTAGCACTCCAAATATTCCCTTGCAGATTCTACTAACAGAGCGTTTCAAAAGTGCTATATGAAAAGAAGCTTCAACTCTGTGAGTTGAATGCGCACATCACAAAGAAGTTTCTGAGAATGCTTCTGTCTAGTTTTTATGTGAAGATATTTCGTTTTGCAGCATACGTCTCAAAGCGCTCCAACTATCCACTTGCAGTTTGCACAAAAAGTGTGTTTCAAAACTATTCTATCAATAGGAAGGTACAACTCTGTGAGTAGAATGCACTCATCTCAAGAAGTTTCTGAGAATGGTTCTATCTAGTTTTCGTCTGAATGTATTTCCTTTTCCACTGGATGACGCAATCGCACCAAACATCCACGTGCAGTTTCCACCAAAAGAGGGTTGCAGAACTGCTCTGTGAAAAGGAATGTTCAACTCTGTGAGTTCCATCCCCACATGACACAGAAGTTTCTGAGAATGCTTCTGTCTACTTTGTATATGAAGATATTACCTTTTCCAGCCTAAGCCTCAAAGAGCTCCAAGCATCCACTTGCGGAATCTACCGAAGCAGTGTTTCAAAGCTGGCCCATCAAAAGGAAGGTTTCACTCTATGACTTGAAGGCCCTCATCGCAAAGAAGTTTCTGAGAATGCTTCCGTCCAGTTTCTATGCCAGGATATTTCTTTTTGATGCATAGGCCTCAAAGCGTTCCAATTATCCACGTGCAGATTCTACAAAAAGAGTGTTTCAAAACTGCTCTATCAAAAGGAAGGTTGAACTCTGTGAGTTGAATGCACAAAGCACAGGGAACTTTCTGAGAACGCTTTTGCCTAGTTTCTACGGGGAGATATTTCCTTTTCCGGCGTAGGCCTCAAGGAACTCCATATATCCACCTGAAGATTCTGCTAAAAGAGTGTTTCAAAACTTCTCTATCCAAAGAAAGGTTCCACACTGTGAGTTCAATGTACACATCACCAAGAAGTTTCTGAGAATGTTTCTATCTCCTTTTCAGGTGAAATTATTTCCTTTTCCAGCATAGGCCTGAAAGCGCTCCAAATAAACACTTGCAGATTCTACAAAAGGAGTGTTTCAAAACTGTTCTATCAAAAGGAACGTTCGAGTCCCTGAGTTGAATGCACTCATCACAAAGAACTTTCGCAGAACGCTTCTGTCTAGTTTTGCTGTGATGATATTTCGTTTCCCAGCACTGGCCTCAAAGCGCTCCAAATATCCACTTTCAGATTCTACTAAAAGAGTGTTTCAAAACTGCTCTAGGGAAAGGAAGGTTCAACTCTGTGAGTTGGATGCACACATTGCCAATTCGTTTCTGAGTATGCTTCTGTCTAGGTTTTAGATGAAGATATTTCATTTCCCAGCAGAGGCCTCATATCGCTCCACATATTCACTTGCAGATTCTACAAAAAGGGTGTTTCAAAACTTCTCTATCAATAGGTAGGTTCAACTCTGTGAGTTGAATGCAGTCATCACAAAGAAGTTTCTGACAATGCTTCTGTCTAGTTTTTAGGTGAAGATATTTCCTTTTCCAGCATAGGCCTCAAAGCGTTCCAAATAAACACTTGCAGATTCTACACAAGGAGTGTTTCAAAACTCTCCTATCCAAAGGAAAGTTCAAATCTGTGAGTTGAATGCAATCATCACAAAGAAGTTTCTGAGAATGCTTCTGTCTAGTTTTTATGTGATGATATTTCGTTTTCCAGCATTGGCGTAAAACCGCTCCGAATATCCACTTTCCGATGCTACTAAAAGAGCGTTTCAAAACTGCTCTATCAAAAGGAAGGTTCAAGTCCGTGAGTTGAATGCACTCATCACACTGAAGTTTCTGACAATGCTTCCGTCTAGTGGTTATGTGAAGATATCTCCTTTTCCAGCATAGTCCTGAAATCGCTCCAAACATCCCCTAGAAAATTCTGCCAAAAGAGTGTTTCCAAACTGCGCTCTCAAAGGGAAGATTCCTCTCTGTGAGTTGAATGCATAAAGCACAGGGTAGTTTCTGAGAATGCTTCCGTCTGGTTTATATGTGAAGGTATTTCCTTTTCTAGTGTTGGCCTCGTAGCACTCCAAATATTCACTTGCAGATTCTACTAACAGAGTGTTTCAAAAGTGCTGAATGAAAAGGAAGCTTCAACTCTGTGAGTTGAATGCGTGCATCACAAAGAAGTTTCTGAGAATGCTTCTGTCTAGTTTTTATGTGAAGATATTTCATTTTGCAGCATACGCCTCAAAGCGCTCCAAATATCCACTTGCAGTTTGCACAAAAAGTGTGTTTCAAAACTGTTCTATCAAAAGGAAGCTACATCTCTGTGACTAGAATGCACTAATCGCAAGAAGTTTCTGAGAATGGTTCTATCTAGTTTTCGTCTGAATGTATTTCCTTTTCCACTGGATGCAGCAATCGCACCAAATACCAACTTTCAGTTTCCTCAAAAAGAAGGTTACAGAACTGCTCTCTGAAAAGGAATGTTCAACTCTGTGAGTTCCATCCCCACATGACAAAGAAGTTTCTGAGAATGCTTCTGTATAGTTTGTATATGAAGATATTTCCTTTTCCAGCCTAAGCCTCAAAGAGCTCCAAGTATCCACTTGCGGATTCTACAAAAACAGAGTTTCAAAGCTGGCCTATCAAAAGGAAGTTTCAACTCTGTGACTTGAAGGCACTCATCTCAAAGAAGTTTCTGAGAATGCTTCCCTCTAGTTTCTATGCCAGGATATTTCCTTTTGCAGCATAGGCCTCAAAGCGTTCCAAATATCCACGTGCAGATTCTACAAAAAGAGTGTTTCAAAACTGCTCTATCAAAAGGAAGGTTGAACTCTGTGAGTGGAATGCACAAAGCACAGGGAACTTTCTGAGAATGCTTTTGTCTAGTTTCTGCGGGAAGATATTTCCTTTTCCGGCATAGGCCTCAAGGAACTCCATATATCCAATTGAAGATTCGGCTAAAACAGTGTTTCAAAACTTCTCTATCCTAAGAAAGGTTCAGCTCTGTGAGTTCAATGGACACATCACAAGAAGTTTCTGAGAATGCTTCTATCTACTTTTTAGGTGAAGATATTTCCTTTTTCAGCATAGGCCTCAAAGCGCTCCAAATAAACACTTGCAGATTCTACAAAAGGAGTGTTTCAAAACTGTTCTATCAAAAGGAAGGTTCGAGTCTCTGAGTTGAATGCACTCATCACAAAGGACTTTCTGAGAACGCTTCTGTCTAGTTTTTCTGTGATGGTATATCTTTTCCCAGCATTGGCCTAAAAGCGCTCCAAATATCCACTTTCAGATTCTACTAAAAGAGTGTTTCAAAACTGCTCTAGGGAGAGGAAGGTTCAACTCTGTGAGTTGGATGCACACATTGCCATGTACTTTCTGAGTATGCTTCTGTCTAGCTTTTAGGTGAAGAGATTTCATTTCCCAGCAGAGGCCTCATATCGCTCCAAATATTCACTTGCAGAGTCTACAAAATGTGTGTTTCAAAACTTCTCTGTCAATAGGTAGGTTCAACTCTGTGAGTTGAATGCAGTCATCACAAAGAAGCTTCTGACAATGCTTCTGTCTAGTCTTTAGTTGAAGATAATTCCTTTTCCAGCATGGGCTTAAAAGCGTTCCAAATAAACACTTGCAGATTCTACAAAAGGAGTGTTTCAAAACTCTTCTATCAAAAGGAACGTTCGAGTCTCTGAGTTGAATGCACTCATCAGAAAGAACTTTCGCAGAACGCTTCTGTCTAGTTTTTCTCTGATATTTCGTTTCCCAGCACTGGCCTCAAAGCGCTCCAAATATCCACTTTCAGATTCTACTAAACGAGTGTTTCAAAACTGCTCTAGGGAAAGGAAGGTTCAACTCTGTGAGTTGGATGCACACATTGCCAAGTCGTTTCTGAGTATGCTTCTGTCTAGGTTTTAGATGAAGATATTTCATTTCCCAGCAGAGGCCTCATATCGCTCCACATATTCACTTGCAGATTCTACAAAAAGGGTGTTTCAAAACTTCTCTATCAATAGGTAGGTTCAACTCTGTGAGTTGAATGCAGTCATCACAAAGAAGTTTCTGACAATGCTTCTGTCTAGTCTTTAGGTGAAGATATTTCCTTTTCCAGCATAGGCCTCAAAGCGTTCCAAATAAACACTTGCAGATTCTACACAAGGAGTGTTTCAAAACTCTCCTATCCAAAGGAACGTTCAAGTCTGTGAGTTGAATGCAATCATCACAAAGAAGTTTCTGAGAATGCTACTGTCTAGTTTTTATGTGATGATATATCGTTTTCCAGCATTGGCGTAAAACCGCTCCGAATATCCACTTTCCGATGCTACTAAAAGAGCGTTTCAAAACTGCTCTATCAAAAGGAAGGTTCAAGTCCGTGAGTTGAATGCACTCATCACACTGAAGTTTCTGACAATGCTTCCGTCTATTGTTTATGTGAAGATATCTCCTTTTCCAGCATAGTCCTGAAATCGCTCCAAACATCCCCTAGAAAATTCTGCCAAAAGAGTGTTTCCAAACTGCGCTCTCAAAGGGAAGATTCCTCTCTGTGAGTTGAATGCATAAAGCACAGGGTAGTTTCTGAGAATGATTCCGTCTGGTTTATATGTGAAGGTATTTCCTTTTCCAGTGTTGGCCTCGTAGCACTCCAAATATTCACTTGCAGATTCTACTAACAGAGTGTTTCAAAAGTGCTGAATGAAAAGGAAGCTTCAACTCTGTGAGTTGAATGCGTGCATCACAAAGAAGTTTCTGAGAATGCTTCTGTCTAGTTTTTATGTGAAGATATTTCATTTTGCAGCATACGCCTCAAAGCGCTCCAAATATCCACTTGCAGTTTGCACAAAAAGTGTGTTTCAAAACTGTTCTATCAAAAGGAAGGTACATCTCTGTGACTAGAATGCACTAATCGCAAGAAGTTTCTGAGAATGGTTCTATCTAGTTTTCGTCTGAATGTATTTCCTTTTCCACTGGATGACGCAATCGCACCAAACATCCACGTGCAGTTTCCACCAAAAGAGGGTTGCAGCACTGCTCTGTGAAAAGGAATGTTCAACTCTGTGGGTTCCATCCCCACATGACACAGAAGTTTCTGAGAATGCTTCTGTCTAGTTTGTATATGAAGATATTACCTTTTCCAGCCTAAGCCTCAAAGAGCTCCAAGCATCCACTTGCGGATTCTACAGAAGCAGTGTTTCAAAGCTGGCCTATCAAAAGGAAGGTTTCACTCTGTGTCTTGAAGGCCCTCATCGCAAAGAAGTTTCTGAGAATGCTTCCGTCCCGTTTCTATGCCAGGATATTTCCTTTTGAAGCATAGGCCTCAAAGCGTTCCAAATATCCACGTGCAGATTCTACAAAAAGAGCGTTTCAAAACTGCTCTATCAAAAGGAAGGTTGAACTCTGTGAGTTGAATGCACAAAGCACAGTGAACTTTCTGAGAATGCTTTTGCCTAGTTTCTACGGGAAGATATTTCCTTTTCCGGCGTAGGCCTCAAGGAACTCCATATATCCACTTGAAGATTCTGCTAAAAGAGTGTTTCAAAACTTCTCTATCCAAAGAAAGGTTCAACACTGTGAGTTCAATGTACACATCACCAAGAAGTTTCTGAGAATGCTTCTATCTACTTTTTAGGGGAAGATATTTCCTTTTCCAGCATAGGCCTGAAAGCGCTCCAAATAAACACTTGCAGATTCTACAAAAGGAGTGTTTCAAAACTGTTCTATCAAAAGGAACGTTCGAGTCTCTGAGTTGAATGCACTCATCACAAAGAACTTTCGCAGAACGCTTCTGTCTAGTTTTGCTGTGATGATATTTCGTTTCCCAGCACTGGCCTCAAAGCGCTCCAAATATCCACTTTCAGATTCTACTAAAAGAGTGTTTCAAAACTGCTCTAGGGAAAGGAAGGTTCAACTCTGTGAGTTGGATGCACACATTGCCAAGTCGTTTCTGAGTATGCTTCTGTCTAGCTTTTAGGGGAAGATATTTCATTTCCCAGCAGAGGCCTCATATCGCTCCAAATATTCACTTGCAGATTCTACAAAAAGGGTGTTTCAGAACTTCTCTGTCAATAGGTAGGTTCAACTCTGTGAGTTGAATTCAGTCATCACAAAGTTGTTTCTGACAATGCTTCTGTCTAGTTTTTAGGTGAAGATATTTCCTTTTCCAGCATAGGCCTCAAAGCGTTCGAAATAAACACTCGCAGATTCTACAAAAGGAGTGTTTCAAAACTATCCTATCCAAAGGAACGTGCAAGTCTGTGAGTTGAATCCACTCATCACAAAGAAGTTTCTGAGAATGCTTCTGTCTAGTTTTTAGGTGATGATATTTCGTTTTCCAGCCTTGGCCACAAAGCGCTCCAAATATCCACTTTCAGATGCTACTAAAAGAGCGTTTCAAAACTGCTCTATCAAAAGGAAGGTTCAGGTCGGTGAGTTGAATGCACTCATCACACCGAAGTTTCTGACAATGCTTCTGTCTAGTGTTTAAGTGAAGATATTTCCTTTTCCAGCCTAGTCCTGAAATCGCTCCAAACATCCCCTAGCAAATTCTGCAAAAAGAGTGTTTCCAAACTGCGCTCTCAAAGGGAAGATTCCTCTCAGTGACTTGAATGCATAAAGCACAGGGTAGTTTCTGAGAATGCTTCCGTCTGGTTTGTTTGTGAAGGTATTTCCTTTTCCAGTGTTGGCCTCGTAGCACTCCAAATATTCCCTTGCAGATTCTACTAACAGAGCGTTTCAAAAGTGCTATATGAAAAGAAAGCTTCAACTCTGTGAGTTGAATGCGCACATCACAAAGAAGTTTCTGAGAATGCTTCTGTCTAGTTTTTATGTGAAGATATTTCGTTTTGCAGCATACGCCTCAAAGCGCTCCAACTATCCACTTGCAGTTTGCACCAAAAGTGTGTTTCAAAACTATTCTATCAAAAGGAAGGTACAACTCTGTGAGTAGAATGCACTCATCTCAAGAAGTTTCTGAGAATGGTTCTATCTAGTTTTCGTCTGAATGTATTTCCTTTTCCACTGGATGACGCAATCGCACCAAACATCCACGTGCAGTTTCCACCAAAAGAGGGTTGCAGAACTGCTCTGTGAAAACGAATGTTCAACTTGTGAGTTCCATCCCCACATGACACAGAAGTTTCTGAGAATGCTTCTGTCTAGTTTGTATATGAAGATATTCCCTTTTCCAGCCTAAGCCTCAAAGAGCTCCAAGCATCCACTTGCGGATTCTACAGAAGCAGTGTTTCAAAGCTGGCCTATCAAAAGGAAGGTTTCACTCTGTGACTTGAAGGCCCTCATCGCAAAGAAGTTTCTGAGAATGCTTCCGTCCCGTTTCTATGCCAGGATATTTCCTTTTGAAGCATAGGCCTCAAAGCGTTCCAAATATCCACGTGCAGATTCTACAAAAAGAGCGTTTCAAAACTGCTCTATCAAAAGGAAGGTTGAACTCTGTGAGTTGAATGCACAAAGCACAGGGATCTTTCTGAGAATGCTTTTGCCTAGTTTCTACAGGAAGATATTTCCTTTTCCGGCGTAGGCCTCAAGGAACTCCATATATCCACTTGAAGATTCTGCTAAAAGAGTGTTTCAAAACTTCTCTATCCAAAGAAAGGTTCAACACTGTGAGTTCAATGTACACATCACCAAGAAGTTTCTGAGAATGCTTCTGTCTACTTTTTAGGGGAAGATATTTCCTTTTCCAGCATAGGCCTCAAAGCGCTCCAAATAAACACTTGCATATTCTACAAAAGGAGTGTTTCAAAACTGTTCTATCAAAAGGAACGTTCGAGTCCCTGAGTTGAATGCACTCATCACAAAGAACTTTCGCAGAACGCTTCTGTCTAGTTTTTCTGTGATGATATTTCGTTTCCCAGCACTAGGCTCAAAGCGCTCCAAATATCCACTTTCAGATTCTAATGAAAGAGTGTTTCAAAACTGCTCTAGGGAAAGGAAGGTTCAACTCTGTGAGTTGGATGCACACATTGCCAAGTCGTTTCTGAGTATGCTTCTGTCTAGCTTTTAGGGGAAGATATTTCATTTCCCAGCAGAGGCCTCATATCGCTCCAAATATTCACTTGCAGATTCTACAAAAAGGGTGTTTCAAAACTTCTCTATCAATAGGTAGGTTCAACTCTGTGAGTTGAATGCAGTCATCACAAAGATGTTTCTGACAATGCTTCTGTCTAGTTTTTAGGTGAAGATATTTCCTTTTCCAGCATAGGCCTCAAAGCGTTCGAAATAAACACTCGCAGATTCTACAAAAGGAGTGTTTCAAAACTATCCTATCCAAAGGAACGTGCAAGTCTGTGAGTTGAATCCACTCATCACAAAGAAGTTTCTGAGAATGCTTCTGTCTAGTTTTTATGTGATGATATTTCGTTTTCCAGCCTTGGCCTCAAAGCGCTCCAAATATCCACTTTCAGATGCTACTAAAAGAGCGTTTCAAAACTGCTCTATCAAAAGGAAGGTTCAGGTCTGTGAGTTGAATGCACTCATCACACCGAAGTTTCTGACAATGCTTCCGTCTAGTGTTTAAGTGAAGATATTTCCTTTTGCAGCCTAGTCCTGAAATCGCTCCAAACCGCCCCTAGCAAATTCTGCAAAAAGAGTGTTTCCAAACTGCGCTCTCAAAGGGAAGATTCCTCTCAGTGACTTGAATGCATAAAGCACAGGTAGTTTCTGAGAATGCTTCCGTCTGGTTTGTATGTGAAGGTATTTCCTTTTCCAGTGTTGGCCTCGTAGCACTCCAAATATTCCCTTGCAGATTCTACTAACAGAGCGTTTCAAAAGTGCTATATGAATAGAAGCTTCAACTCTGTGAGTTGAATGCGCACATCACAAAGAAGTTTCTGAGAATGCTTCTGTCTAGTTTTTATGTGAAGATATTACGTTTTGCAGCATACGTCTCAAAGCGCTCCAACTATCCACTTGCAGATTGCACAAAAAGTGTGTTTCAAAACTATTCTATCAATAGGAAGGTACAACTCTGTGAGTAGAATGCACTCATCTCAAGAAGTTTCTGAGAATGGTTCTATCTAGTTTTCGTCTGAATGTATTTCCTTTTCCACTGGATGACGCAATCGCACCAAACATCCACGTGCAGTTTCCACCAAAAGAGGGTTGCAGAACTGCTCTGTGAAAAGGAATGTTCAACTCTGTGAGTTCCATCCCCACATGACACAGAAGTTTCTGAGAATGCTTCTGTCTACTTTGTATATGAAGATATTACCTTTTCCAGCCTAAGCCTCAAAGAGCTCCAAGCATCCACTTGCCGAATCTACCGAAGCAGTGTTTCAAAGCTGGCCCATCAAAAGGAAGGTTTCACTCTGTGACTTGAAGGCCCTCATCGCAAAGAAGTTTCTGAGAATGCTTCCGTCCAGTTTCTATGCCAGGATATTTCTTTTTGATGCATAGGCCTCAAAGCGTTCCAAATATCCATGTGCAGATTCTACAAAAAGAGTGTTTCAATACTGCTCTATCAAAAGGAAGGTTGAACTCTGTGAGTTGAATGCACAAAGCACAGGGAACTTTCTGAGAACGCTTTTGCCTAGTTTCTACGGGAAGATATTTCCTTTTCCGGCGTAGGCCTCAAGGAACTCCATATATCCACTTAAAGATTCTGCTAAAAGAGTGTTTCAAAACTTCTCTATCCAAAGAAAGGTTCCACACTGTGAGTTCAATGTACACATCACCAAGAAGTTTCTGAGAATGTTTCTATCTCCTTTTCAGGTGAAATTATTTCCTTTTCCAGCATAGGTCTGAAAGCGCTCCAAATAAACACTTGCAGATTCTACAAAAGGAGTGTTTCAAAACTGTTCTATCAAAAGGAACGTTCGAGTCCCTGAGTTGAATGCACTCATCACAAAGAACTTTCGCAGAACGCTTCTGTCTAGTTTTGCTGTGATGATATTTCGTTTCCCAGCACTGGCCTCAAAGCGCTCCAAATATCCACTTTCAGATTCTACTAAAAGAGTGTTTCAAAACTGCTCTAGGGAAAGGAAGGTTCAACTCTGTGAGTTGGATGCACACATTGCCAAGTCGTTTCTGAGTATGCTTCTGTCTAGGTTTTAGATGAAGATATTTCATTTCCCAGCAGAGGCCTCATATCGCTCCACATATTCACTTGCAGATTCTACAAAAAGGGTGTTTCAAAACTTCCCTATCAATAGGTAGGTTCAACTCTGTGAGTTGAATGCAGTCATCACAAAGAAGTTTCTGACAATGCTTCTGTCTAGTTTTTAGGTGAAGATATTTCCTTTTCCAGCATAGGCCTCAAAGCGTTCCAAATAAACACTTGCAGATTCTACACAAGGAGTGTTTCAAAACTCTCCTATCCAAAGGAAAGTTCAAATCTGTGAGTTGAATGCAATCATCACAAAGAAGTTTCTGAGAATGCTTCTGTCTAGTTTTTATGTGATGATATTTCGTTTTCCAGCATTGGCATAAAACCGCTCCGAATATCCACTTTCCGATGCTACTAAAAGAGCGTTTCAAAACTGCTCTATCAAAAGGAAGGTTCAAGTCCGTGAGTTGAATGCACTCATCACACTGAAGTTTCTGACAATGCTTCCGTCTAGTGGTTATGTGAAGATATCTCCTTTTCCAGCATAGTCCTGAAATCGCTCCAAACATCCACTAGCAAATTCTGCCAAAAGAGTGTTTCCAAACTGCGCTCTCAAAGGGAAGATTCCTCTCTGTGAGTTGAATGCATAAAGCACAGGGTAGTTTCTGAGAATGCTTCCGTCTGGTTTATATGTGAAGTTATTTCCTTTTCTAGGGTTGGCCTCGTAGCACTCCAAATATTCACTTGCAGATTCTACTAACAGAGTGTTTCAAACGTGCTGAATGAAAAGGAAGCTTCAACTCTGTGAGTTGAATGCGTGCATCACAAAGAAGTTTCTGAGAATGCTTCTGTCTAGTTTTTATGTGAAGATATTTCATTTTGCAGCATACGCCTCAAAGTGCTCCAAATATCCACTTGCAGTTTGCACAAAAAGTGTGTTTCAAAACTGTTCTATCAAAAGGAAGGTACATCTCTGTGACTAGAATGCACTAATCGCAAGAAGTTTCTGAGAATGGTTCTATCTAGTTTTCGTCTGAATGTATTTCCTTTTCCACTGGATGCAGCAATCGCACCAAATACCAACTTTCAGTTTCCACAAAAAGAAGGTTACAGAACTGCTCTCTGAAAAGGAATGTTCAACTCTGTGAGTTCCATCCCCACATGACAAAGAAGTTTCTGAGAATGCTTCTGTCTAGTTTGTATATGAAGATATTTCCTTTTCCAGCCTAAGCCTCAAAGAGCTCCAAGTATCCACTTGCGGATTCTACAAAAACAGAGTTTCAAAGCTGGCCTATCAAAAGGAAGTTTCAACTCTGTGACTTGAAGGCACTCATCTCAAAGAAGTTTCTGAGAATGCTTCCCTCTAGTTTCTATGCCAGGATATTTCCTTTTGCAGCATAGGCCTCAAAGCATTCCAAATATCCACGTGCAGATTCTACAAAAAGAGTGTTTCAAAACTGCTCTATCAAAAGGAAGGTTGAACTCTGTGAGTGGAATGCACAAAGCACAGGGAACTTTCTGAGAATGCTTTTGTCTAGTTTCTGCGGGAAGATATTTCCTTTTCCGGCATAGGCCTCAAGGAACTCCATATATCCAATTGAAGATTCGGCTAAAACAGTGTTTCAAAACTTCTCTATCCTAAGAAAGGTTCAGCTCTGTGAGTTCAATGGACACATCACAAGAAGTTTCTGAGAATGCTTCTATCTACTTTTTAGGTGAAGATATTTCCTTTTTCAGCATAGGCCTCAAAGCGCTCCAAATAAACACTTGCAGATTCTACAAAAGGAGTGTTTCAAAACTGTTCTATCAAAAGGAAGGTTCGAGTCTCTGAGTTGAATGCACTCATCACAAAGGACTTTCTGAGAACGCTTCTGTCTAGTTTTTCTGTGATGGTATATCTTTTCCCAGCATTGGCCTAAAAGCGCTCCAAATATCCACTTTCAGATTCTACTAAAAGAGTGTTTCAAAACTGCTCTAGGGAGAGGAAGGTTCAACTCTGTGAGTTGGATGCACACATTGCCAAGTACTTTCTGAGTATGCTTCTGTCTAGCTTTTAGGTGAAGAGATTTCATTTCCCAGCAGAGGCCTCATATCGCTCCAAATATTCACTTGCAGAGTCTACAAAAAGTGTGTTTCAAAACTTCTCTGTCAATAGGTAGGTTCAACTCTGTGAGTTGAATGCAGTCATCACAAAGAAGCTTCTGACAATGCTTCTGTCTAGTCTTTAGTTGAAGATAATTCCTTTTCCAGCATGGGCTTAAAAGCGTTCCAAATAAACACTTGCAGATTCTACAAAAGGAGTGTTTCAAAACTCTTCTATCAAAAGGAACGTTCGAGTCTCTGAGTTGAATGCACTCATCAGAAAGAACTTTCCGAGAACGCTTCTGTCTAGTTTTTCTCTGATATTTCGTTTCCCACCACTGGCCTCAAAGCGCTCCAAATATCCACTTTCAGATTCTACTAAACGAGTGTTTCAAAACTGCTCTAGGGAAAGGAAGGTTCAACTCTGTGAGTTGGATGCACACATTGCCAAGTCGTTTCTGAGTATGCTTCTGTCTAGGTTTTACATGAAGATATTTCATTTCCCAGCAGAGGCCTCATATCGCTCCACATATTCACTTGCAGATTCTACAAAAAGGGTGTTTCAAAACTTCTCTATCAATAGGTAGGTTCAACTCTGTGAGTTGAATGCAGTCATCACAAAGAAGTTTCTGACAATGCTTCTGTCTAGTTTTTAGGTGAAGATATTTCCTTTTCCAGCATAGGCCTCAAAGCGTTCCAAATAAACACTTGCAGATTCTACACAAGGAGTGTTTCAAAACTCTCCTATCCAAAGGAACGTTCAAGTCTGTGAGTTGAATGCAATCATCACAAAGAAGTTTCTGAGAATGCTACTGTCTAGTTTTTATGTGATGATATATCGTTTTCCAGCATTGGCGTAAAACCGCTCCGAATATCAACTTTCCGATGCTACTAAAAGAGCGTTTCAAAACTGCTCTATCAAAAGGAAGGTTGAACTCTGTGAGTTGAATGCACTCATCACACCGAAGTTTCTGACAATGCTTCTGTCTAGTGTTTAAGTGAAGATATTTCCTTTTCCAGCCTAGTCCTGAAATCGCTCCAAACATCCCCTAGCAAATTCTGCAAAAAGAGTGTTTCCAAACTGCACTCTCAAAGGGAAGATTCCTCTCAGTGACTTGAATGCATAAAGCACAGGGTAGTTTCTGAGAATGCTTCCGTCTGGTTTGTTTGTGAAGGTATTTCCTTTTCCAGTGTTGGCCTCGTAGCACTCCAAATATTCCCTTGCAGATTCTACTAACAGAGCGTTTCAAAAGTGCTATATGAAAAGGAAGCTTCAACTCTGTGAGTTGAATGCGCACATCACAAAGAAGTTTCTGAGAATGCTTCTGTCTAGTTTGTATGTGAAGATATTTCGTTTTGCAGCATACGCCTCAAAGCGCTCCAACTATCCACTTGCGGTTTGCACAAAAAGTGTGTTTCAAAACTATTCTATCAAAAGGAAGGTACAACTCTGTGAGTAGAATGCACTCATCTCAAGAAGTTTCTGAGAATGGTTCTATCTAGTTTTCGTCTGAATGTATTTCCTTTTCCACTGGATGACGCAATCGCACCAAACATCCACGTGCAGTTTCCACCAAAAGAGGGTTGCAGAACTGCTCTGTGAAAAGGAATGTTCAACTCTGTGAGTTCCATCCCCACATGACAAAGAAGTTTCTGAGAATGCTTCTGTCTACTTTGTATATGAAGATATTACCTTTTCCAGCCTAAGCCTCAAAGAGCTCCAAGCATCCACTTGCGGATTCTACAGAAGCAGTGTTTCAAAGCTGGCCTATCAAAAGGAAGGTTTCACTCTGTGACTTGAAGGCCCTCATCGCAAAGAAGTTTCTGAGAATGCTTCCGTCCCGTTTCTATGCCAGGATATTTCCTTTTGAAGCATAGGCCTCAAAGCGTTCCAAATATCCACGTGCAGATTCTACAAAAAGAGCGTTTCAAAACTGCTCTATCAAAACCAAGGCTGAACTCTGTGAGTTGAATGCACAAAGCACAGGGAACTTTCTGAGAATGCTTTTGCCTAGTTTCTACGGGAAGATATTTCCTTTTCCGGCGTAGGCCTCAAGGAACTCCATATATCCACTTGAAGATTCTGCTAAAAGAGTGTTTCAAAACTTCTCTATCCAAAGAAAGGTTCAACACTGTGAGTTCAATGTACACATCACCAAGAAGTTTCTGAGAATGCTTCTATCTACTTTTTAGGGGAAGATATTTCCTTTTCCAGCATAGGCCTGAAAGCGCTCCAAATAAACACTTGCATATTCTACAAAAGGAGTGTTTCAAAACTGTTCTATCAAAAGGAACGTTCGAGTCTCTGAGTTGAATGCACTCATCACAAAGAACTTTCGCAGAACGCTTCTGTCTAGTTTTGCTGTGATGATATTTCGTTTCCCAGCACTGGCCTCAAAGCGCTCCAAATATCCACTTTCAGATTCTACTAAAAGAGTGTTTCAAAACTGCTCTAGGGAAAGGAAGGTTCAACTCTGTGAGTTGGATGCACACATTGCCAAGTCGTTTCTGAGTATGCTTCTGTCTAGCTTTTAGGGGAAGATATTTCATTTCCCAGCAGAGGCCTCATATCGCTCCAAATATTCACTTGCAGATTCTACAAAAAGGGTGTTTCAAAACTTCTCTATCAATAGGTAGGTTCAACTCTGTGAGTTGAATGCAGTCATCACAAAGATGTTTCTGACAATGCTTCTGTCTAGTTTTTAGGTGAAGATATTTCCTTTTCCAGCATGGGCCTCAAAGCGTTCGAAATAAACACTCGCAGATTCTACAAAAGGAGTGTTTCAAAACTATCCTATCCAAAGGAACGTGCAAGTCTGTGAGTTGAATCCACTCATCACAAAGAAGTTTCTGAGAATGCTTCTGTCTAGTTTTTATGTGATGATATTTCGTTTTCCAGCCTTGGCCTCAAAGCGCTCCAAATATCCACTTACAGATGCTACTAAAAGAGCGTTTCAAAACTGCTCTATCAAAAGGAAGGTTCAGGTCGTTGAGTTGAATGCACTCATCACACCGAAGTTTCTGACAATGCTTCTGTCTAGTGTTTAAATGAAGATATTTCCTTTTCCAGCCTAGTCCTGAAATCGCTCCAAACATCCCCTAGCAAATTCTGCAAAAACAGTGTTTCCAAACTGCGCTCTCAAAGGGAAGATTCCTCTCAGTGACTTGAATGCATAAAGCACAGGGTAGTTTCTGAGAATGCTTCCGTCTGGTTTGTTTGTGAAGCTATTTCCTTTTCCAGTGTTGGCCTCGTAGCACTCCAAATATTCCCTTGCAGATTCTACTAACAGAGCGTTTCAAAAGTGCTATATGAAAAGGAAGCTTCAACTCTGTGAGTTGAATGCGCACATCACAAAGAAGTTTCTGAGAATGCTTCTGTCTAGTTTTTATGTGAAGATATTTCGTTTTGCAGCATACGCCTCAAAGCGCTCCAACTATCCACTTGCGGTTTGCACAAAAAGTGTGTTTCAAAACTATTCTATCAAAAGGAAGGTAAAACTCTGTGAGTAGAATGCACTCATCTCAAGAAGTTTCTGAGAATGGTTCTATCTAGTTTTCGTCTGAATGTATTTCCTTTTCCACTGGATGACGCAATCGCACCAAACATCCACTTGCAGTTTCCACCAAAAGAGATTTGCAGAACTGCTCTGTGAAAAGGAATGTTCAACACTGTGAGTTCCATCCCCACATGACAAAGAAGTTTCTGAGAATGCTTCTGTCTAGTTTGTATATGAAGATATTCCCTTTTCCAGCCTAAGCCTCAAATAGCTCCATGCATCCACTTGCGGATTCTACAGAAGCAGTGTTTCAAAGCTGGCCTATCAAAAGGAAGGTTTCACTCTGTGAGTTGAAGGCCATCATCGCAAAGAAGTTTCTGAGAATGCTTCCGTCCAGTTTCTATGCCAGTATATTTCCTTTTGAAGCATAGGCCTCAAAGCGTTCCAAATATCCACGTGCAGATTCTTCAAAAAGAGCGTTTCAAAACTGCTCTATCAAAAGGAAGGTTGAACTCTGTGAGTTGAATGCACAAAGCACAGGGAACTTTCTGAGAATGCTTTTGCCTAGTTTCTACGGGAAGATATTTCCTTTTCCGGCGTAGGCCTCAAGGAACTCCATATATCCACTTGAAGATTCTGCTAAAAGATTGTTTCAAAACTTCTCTATCCAAAGAAAGGTTCAACACTGTGAGTTCAATGTACACATCACCAAGAAGTTTCTGAGAATGCTTCTGTCTACTTTTTAGGGGAAGATATTTCCTTTTCCAGCATAGGCCTGAAAGCGCTCCAAATAAACACTTGCAGATTCTACAAAAGGAGTGTTTCAAAACTGTTCTATCAAAAGGAACGTTCGAGTCTCTGAGTTGAATGCACTCATCACAAAGAACTTTCGCAGAACGCTTCTGTCTAGTTTTGCTGTGATGATATTTCGTTTCCCAGCACTGGCCTCAAAGCGCTCCAAATATCCACTTTCAGATTCTACTAAAAGAGTGTTCCAAAACTGCTCTAGGGAAAGGAAGGTTCAACTCTGTGAGTTGGATGCACACATTGCCAAGTCGTTTCTGAGTATGCTTCTGTCTAGCTTTTAGGGGAAGATATTTCATATCCCAGCAGAGGCCTCATATCGCTCCAAATATTCACTTGCAGATTCTACAAAAAGGGTGTTTCAAAACTTCTCTATCAATAGGTAGGTTCAACTCTGTGAGTTGAATGCAGTCATCACAAAGATGTTTCTGACAATGCTTCTGTCTAGTTTTTAGGTGAAGATATTTCCTTTTCCAGCATGGGCCTCAAAGCGTTCGAAATAAACACTCGCAGATTCTACAAAAGGAGTGTTTCAAAACTATCCTATCCAAAGGAACGTGCAAGTCTGTGAGTTGAATCCACTCATCACAAAGAAGTTTCTGAGAATGCTTCTGTCTAGTTTGTATATGAAGATATTACCTTTTCCAGCCTAAGCCTCAAAGAGCTCCAAGCATCCACTTGCGGATTCTACAGAAGCAGTGTTTCAAAGCTGGCCTATCAAAAGGAAGGTTTCACTCTGAGACTTGAAGGCCCTCATCGCAAAGAAGTTTCTGAGAATGCTTCCGTCCCGTTTCTATGCCAGGATATTTCCTTTTGAAGCATAGGCCTCAAAGCGTTCCAAATATCCACGTGCAGATTCTACAAAAAGAGTGTTTCAAAACTGCTCTATCAAAAGGAAGGTTGAACTCTGTGAGTTGAATGCACAAAGCACAGGGAACTTTCTGAGAATGCTTTTGCCTAGTTTCTACGGGAAGATATTTCCTTTTCCGGCGTAGGCCTCAAGGAACTCCATATATCCACTTGAAGATTCTGCTAAAAGAGTGTTTCAAAACTTCTCTCTCCATAGAAAGGTTCAACACTGTGAGTTCAATGTACACATCACCAAGAAGTTTCTGAGAATGCTTCTGTCTACTTTTTAGGGGAAGATATTTCCTTTTCCAGCATAGTGCTGAAAGCGCTCCAAATAAACACTTGCAGATTCTACAAAAGGAGTGTTTCAAAATTGTTCTATCAAAAAGAACGTTCGAGTCTCTGAGTTGAATGCACTCATCACAAAGAACTTTCGCAGAACGCTTCTGTCTAGTTTTTCTGTGATGATATTTCGTTGCCCAGCACTGGCCTCAAAGCGCTCCAAATATCCACTTTCAGATTCTACTGAAAGAGTGTTTCAAAACTGCTCTAGGGAAAGGAAGGTTCAACTCTGTGAGTTGGATGCACACATTGCCAAGTCGTTTCTGAGTATGCTTCTGTCTAGCTTTTAGGGGAAGATATTTCATTTCCCAGCAGAGGCCTCATATCGCTCAAAATATTCACTTGCAGATTCTACAAAAAGGGTGTTTCAAAACTTCTCTATCAATAGGTAGGTTCAACTCTGTGAGTTGAATGCAGTCATCACAAAGATGTTTCTGACAATGCTTCTGTCTAGTTTTTAGGTGAAGATATTTCCTTTTCCAGCATAGGCCTCAAAGCGTTCGAAATAAACACTCGCAGATTCTACAAAAGGAGTGTTTCAAAACTATCCTATCCAGAGGAACGTGCAAGTCTGTGAGTTGAATCCACTCATCACAAAGAAGTTTCTGAGAATGCTTCTGTCTAGTTTTTATGTGATGATATTTCGTTTTCCAGCCTTGGCCTCAAAGCGCTCCAAATATCCAGTTTCAGATACTACTAAAAGAGCGTTTCAAAACTGCTCTATCAAAAGGAAGGTTCAGGTCTGTGAGTTCAATGCACTCATCACACCGAAGTTTCTGACAATGCTTCTGTCTAGTGTTTAAGTGAAGATATTTCCTTTTCCAGCATAGTCCTGAAATCGCTCCAAACCTCCCCTAGCAAATTCTGCAAAAAGAGGGTTTCCAAACTGCGCTCTCAAAGGGAAGATTCCTCTCAGTGACTTGAATGCATAAAGCACAGGGTAGTTTCTGAGAATGCTTCCGTCTGGTTTGTATGTGAAGGTATTTCCTTTTCCAGTGTTGGCCTCGTAGCACTCCAAATATTCCCTTGCAGATTCTACTAACAGAGCGTTTCAAAAGTGCTATATGAAAAGGAAGCTTCAACTCTGTGAGTTGAATGCGCACATCACAAAGAAGTTTCTGAGAATGCTTCTGTCTAGTTTGTATGTGAAGATATTTCGTTTTGCAGCATACGCCTCAAAGCGCTCCAACTATCCACTTGCGGTTTGCACAAAAAGTGTGTTTCAAAGCTATTCTATCAAAAGGAAGGTACAACTCTGTGAGTAGAATGCACTCATCTCAAGAAGTTTCTGAGAATGGTTCTATCTAGTTTTCGTCTGAATGTATTTCCTTTTCCACTGGATGACGCAATCGCAACAAACATCCACTTGCAGTTTCCACCAAAAGAGGGTTGCAGAACTGCTCTGTGAAAAGGAATGTTCAACTCTGTGAGTTACATCCCCACATGAGAAAGAAGTTTCTGAGAATGCTTCTGTCTAGTTTGTATATGAAGATATTACCTTTTCCAGCCTAAGCCTCAAAGAGCTCCAAGCATCCAATTGCGGATTCTACAGAAGCAGTGTTTCAAAGCTGGCCTATCAAAAGGAAGGTTTCACTCTGTGACTTGAAGGCCCTCATCACAAAGAAGTTTCTGAGAATGCTTCCGTCCAGTTTCTATGCCAGGATATTTCCTTTTGAAGCATAGGCCTCAAAGCGTTCCAAATATCCTCGTGCAGATTCTACAAAAAGAGTGTTTCAAAACTGCTCTATCAAAAGGAAGGTTGAACTCTGTGAGTTGAACGCACAAAGCACTGGGAACATTCTGAGAATGCTTTTGCCTAGTTTCTACGGGAAGATATTTCCTTTTCCGGCATAGGCCTCAAGGAACTCCATTTATCCACTTGAAGATTCTGCTAAAAGAGTATTTCAAAACTTCTCTATCCAAAGAAAGGTTCAACACTGTGAGTTCAATGTACACATCACCAAGAAGTTTCTGAGAATGCTTCTATCTACTTTTTAGGGGAAGATATTTCCTTTTCCAGCATAGGCCTGAAAGCGCTCCAAATAAACACATGCAGATTCTACAAAAGGAGTGTTTCAAAACTGTTCCATCAAAAGGAACGTTTGAGTCCCTGAGTTGAATGCACTCATCACAAAGAACTTTCGCAGAACGCTTCTGTCTAGTTTTTCTGTGATGATATTTCGTTTCCCAGCACTGGCCTCAAAGCGCTCCAAATATCCACTTTCAGATTCTACTGAAAGAGTGTTTCAAAACTGCTCTAGGGAAAGGAAGGTTCAACTCTGTGAGTTGGATGCACACATTGCCAAGTCGTTTCTGAGTATGCTTCTGTCTAGCTTTTAGGGGAAGGTATTTCATTTCCCAGCAGAGGCCTCATATCGCTCCAAATATTCACTTGCAGATTCTACAAAAAGGGTGTTTCCAAACTTCTCTATCAATAGGTAGGTTCAACTCTGTGAGTTGAATGCAGTCATCACAAAGATGTTTCTGACAATGCTTCTGTCTAGTTTTTAGGTGAAGATATTTCCTTTTCCAGCATAGGCCTCAAAGCGTTCGAAATAAACACTCGCAGATTCTACAAAAGGAGTGTTTCAAAACTATCCTATCCAAAAGAACGTGCAAGTCTGTGAGTTGAATCCACTCATCACAAAGAAGTTTCTGAGAATGCTTCTGTCTAGTTTTTATGTGATGATATTTCGTTTTCCAGCCTTGGCCTCAAAGCGCTCCAAATATCCACTTTCAGATGCTACTAAAAGAGCGTTTCAAAACTGCTCTATCAAAAGGAAGGTTCAGGTCTGTGAGTTGAATGCACTCATCACACCGAAGTTTCTGACAATGCTTCTGTCTAGTGTTTAAGTGAAGATATTTCCTTTTCCAGCCTAGTCCTGAAATCGCTCAAAACATCCCCTAGCAAATTCTGCAAAAAGAGTGTTTCCACACTGCGCTCTCAAAGGGAAGATTCCTCTCAGTGAGTTGAATGCATAAAACACAGGGTAGTTTCTGAGAATGCTTCCATCTGGTTTGTATGTGAAGGTATTTCCTTTTCCAGTGTTGGCCTCGTAGCACTCCAAATATTCCCTTGCAGATTCTACTAACAGAGCGTTTCAAAAGTGCTATATGAAAAGGAAGCTTCAACTCTGTGAGTTGAATGCGCACATCACAAAGAAGTTTCTGAGAATGCTTCTGTCTAGTTTGTATGTGAAGATATTTCGTTTTGCAGCATACGCCTCAAAGCGCTCCAACTATCCACTTGCGGTTTGCACAAAAAGTGTGTTTCAAAACTATTCTATCAAAAGGAAGGTACAACTCTGTGAGTAGAATGCACTCATCTCAAGAAGTTTCTGAGAATGGTTCTATCTAGTTTTCGTCTGAATGTATTTCCTTTTCCACTGGATGACGCAATCGCACCAAACATCCACGTGCAGTTTCCACCAAAAGAGGGTTGCAGAACTGCTCTGTGAAAAGGAATGTTCCACTCTGTGAGTTCCATCCCCACATGACAAAGAAGTTTCTGAGAATGCTTCTGTCTAGTTTGTATATGAAGATATTACCTTTTCCAGCCTAAGCCTCAAAGAGCTCCAAGCATCCACTTGCGGATTCTACAGAAGCAGTGTTTCAAAGCTGGCCTATCAAAAGGAAGGTTTCACTCTGTGACTTGAAGGCTCTCATCGCAAAGAAGTTTCTGAGAATGCTTCCGTCCCGTTTCTATGCCAGGATATTTCCTTTTGAAGCATAGGCCTCAAAGCGTTCCAAATATCCACGTGCAGATTCTACAAAAAGAGTGTTTCAAAACTGCTCTATCAAAAGGAAGGTTGAACTCTGTGAGTTGAATGCACAAAGCACAGGGAACTTTCTGAGAATGCTTTTGCCTAGTTTCTACGGGAAGATATTTCCTTTTCCGGCGTAGGCCTCAGGGAACTCCATATATCCACTTGAAGATTCTGCTAAAAGAGTGTTTCAAAACTTCTCTATCCAAAGAAAGGTTCAACACTGTGAGTTCAATGTACACATCACCAAGAAGTTTCTGAGAATGCTTCTATCTACTTTTTAGGGGAAGATATTTCCTTTTCCAGCATAGGCCTGAAAGCGCTCCAAATAAACACTTGCAGATTCTACAAAAGGAGTGTTTCAAAACTGTTCTATCAAAAGGAACGTTCGAGTCTCTGAGTTGAATGCACTCATCACAAAGAACTTTCGCAGAACGCTTCTGTCTAGTTTTTCTGTGATGATATTTCGTTGCCCAGCACTGGCCTCAAAACGCTCCAAATACCCACTTTCAGATTCTACTAAAAGAGTGTTTCAAAACTGCTCTAGGGAAAGGAAGGTTCAACTCTGTGAGTTGGATGCACACATTGCCAAGTCGTTTCTGAGTATGCTTCTGTCTAGCTTTTAGGGGAAGATATTTCATTTCCCAGCAGAGGCCTCATATCGCTCCAAATATTCACTTGCAGATTCTACAAAAAGGGTGTTTCAAAACTTCTCTATCAATAGGTAGGTTCAACTCTGTGAGTTGAATGCAGTCATCACAAAGATGTTTCTGACAATGCTTCCGTCTAGTTTTTAGGTGAAGATATTTCCTTTTCCAGCATAGGCCTCAAAGCGTTCGAAATAAACACTCGCAGATTCTACAAAAGGAGTGTTTCAAAACTATCCTATGCAAAGGAACGTGCAAGTCTGTGAGTTGAATCCACTCATCACAAAGAAGTTTCTGAGAATGCTTCTGTCTAGTTTTTATGTGATGATATTTCGTTTTCCAGCCTTGGCCTCAAAGCGCTCCAAATATCCACTTTCAGATGCTACTAAAAGAGCGTTTCAAAACTGCTCTATCAAAAGGAAGGTTCAGGTCTGTGAGTTGAATGCACTCATCACACCGAAGTTTCTGACAATGCTTCTGTCTAGTGTTTAAGTGAAGATATTTCCTTTTCCAGCCTAGTCCTGAAATCGCTCAAAACATCCCCTAGCAAATTCTGCAAAAAGAGTGTTTCCACACTGCGCTCTCAAAGGGAAGATTCCTCTCAGTGAGTTGAATGCATAAAACACAGGGTAGTTTCTGAGAATGCTTCCATCTGGTTTGTATGTGAAGGTATTTCCTTTTCCAGTGTTGGCCTCGTAGCACTCCAAATATTCCCTTGCAGATTCTACTAACAGAGCGTTTCAAAAGTGCTATATGAAAAGGAAGCTTCAACTCTGTGAGTTGAATGCGCACATCACAAAGAAGTTTCTGAGAATGCTTCTGTCTAGTTTTTATGTGAAGATATTTCGTTTTGCAGCATACGCCTCAAAGCGCTCCAACTATCCACTTGCGGTTTGCACAAAAAGTGTGTTTCAAAACTATTCTATCAAAAGGAAGGTACAACTCTGTGAGTAGAATGCACTCACCTCAAGAAGTTTCTGAGAATGGTTCTATCTAGTTTTCGTCTGAAAGTATTTCCTTTTCCACTGGATGACGCAATCGCACCAAACATCCACGTGCAGTTTCCACCAAAAGAGGGTTGCAGAACTGCTCTGTGAAAAGGAATGTTCCACTCTGTGAGTTCCATCCCCACATGACACAGAAGTTTCTGAGAATGCTTCTGTCTAGTTTGTATATGAAGATATTACCTTTTCCAGCCTAAGCCTCAAAGAGCTCCAAGCATCCACTTGCGGATTCTACAGAAGCAGTGTTTCAAAGCTGGCCTATCAAAAGGAAGGTTTCACTCTGTGACTTGAAGGCCCTCATCGCAAAGAAGTTTCTGAGAATGCTTCCGTCCCGTTTCTATGCCAGGATATTTCCTTTTGAAGCATAGGCCTCAAAGCGTTCCAAATATCCACGTGCAGATTCTACAAAAAGAGTGTTTCAAAACTGCTCTATCAAAAGGAAGGTTGAACTCTGTGAGTTGAATGCACAAAGCACAGGGAACTTTCTGAGAATGCTTTTGCCTAGTTTCTACAGGAAGATATTTCCTTTTCCGGCGTAGGCCTCAAGGAACTCCATATATCCACTTGAAGATTCTGCTAAAAGAGTGTTTCAAAACTTCTCTCTCCAAAGAAAGGTTCAACACTGTGAGTTCAATGTACACATCACCAAGATGTTTCTGAGAATGCTTCTATCTACTTTTTAGGGGAAGATATTTCCTTTTCCAGCATAGGCCTGAAAGCGCTCCAAATAAACACTTGCAGATTCTACAAAAGGAGTGTTTCAAAACTGTTCTATCAAAAGGAACGTTCGAGTCTCTGAGTTGAATGCACTCATCACAAAGAACTTTCGCAGAACGCTTCTGTCTAGTTTTTCTGTGATGATATTTCGTTGCCCAGCACTGGCCTCAAAACGCTCCAAATATCCACTTTCAGATTCTACTAAAAGAGTGTTTCAAAACTGCTCTACGGAAAGGAAGGTTCAACTCTGTGAGTTGGATGCACACATTGCCAAGTCGTTTCTGAGTATGCTTCTGTCTAGCTTTTAGGGGAAGATATTTCATTTCCCAGCAGAGGCCTCATATCGCTCCAAATATTCACTTGCAGATTCTACAAAAAGGGTGTTTCAAAACTTCTCTATCAATAGGTAGGTTCAACTCTGTGAGTTGAATGCAGTCATCAGAAAGATGTTTCTGACAATGCTTCTGTCTAGTTTTTAGGTGAAGATATTTCCTTTTCCAGCATGGGCCTCAAAGCGTTCGAAATAAACACTCGCAGATTCTACAAAAGGAGTGTTTCAAAACTATCCTATCCAAAGGAACGTGCAAGTCTGTGAGTTGAATCCACTCATCACAAAGAAGTTTCTGAGAATGCTTCTGTCTAGTTTTTATGTGATGATATTTCGTTTTCCAGCCTTGGCCTCAAAGCGCTCCAAATATCCACTTTCAGATGCTACTAAAAGAGCGTTTCAAAACTGCTCTATCAAAAGGAAGGTTCAGGTCTGTGAGTTCAATGCACTCATCACACCGAAGTTTCTGACAATGCTTCTGTCTAGTGTTTAAGTGAAGATATTTCCTTTTCCAGCATAGTCCTGAAATCGCTCCAAACCTCCCCTAGCAAATTCTGCAAAAAGAGGGTTTCCAAACTGCGCTCTCAAAGGGAAGATTCCTCTCAGTGACTTGAATGCATAAAGCACAGGGTAGTTTCTGAGAATGCTTCCGTCTGGTTTGTATGTGAAGGTATTTCCTTTTCCAGTGTTGGCCTCGTAGCACTCCAAATATTCCCTTGCAGATTCTACTAACAGAGCGTTTCAAAAGTGCTATATGAAAAGGAAGCTTCAACTCTGTGAGTTGAATGCGCACATCACAAAGAAGTTTCTGAGAATGCTTCTGTCTAGTTTGTATGTGAAGATATTTCGTTTTGCAGCATACGCCTCAAAGCGCTCCAACTATCCACTTGCGGTTTGCACAAAAAGTGTGTTTCAAAGCTATTCTATCAAAAGGAAGGTACAACTCTGTGAGTAGAATGCACTCATCTCAAGAAGTTTCTGAGAATGGTTCTATCTAGTTTTCGTCTGAATGTATTTCCTTTTCCACTGGATGACGCAATCGCAACAAACATCCACTTGCAGTTTCCACCAAAAGAGGGTTGCAGAACTGCTCTGTGAAAAGGAATGTTCAACTCTGTGAGTTACATCCCCACATGAGAAAGAAGTTTCTGAGAATGCTTCTGTCTAGTTTGTATATGAAGATATTACCTTTTCCAGCCTAAGCCTCAAAGAGCTCCAAGCATCCAATTGCGGATTCTACAGAAGCAGTGTTTCAAAGCTGGCCTATCAAAAGGAAGGTTCCACTCTGTGACTTGAAGGCCCTCATCGCAAAGAAGTTTCTGAGAATGCTTCCGTCCAGTTTCTATGCCAGGATATTTCCTTTTGAAGCATAGGCCTCAAAGCGTTCCAAATATCCTCGTGCAGATTCTACAAAAAGAGTGTTTCAAAACTGCTCTATCAAAAGGAAGGTTGAACTCTGTGAGTTGAACGCACAAAGCACTGGGAACATTCTGAGAATGCTTTTGCCTAGTTTCTACGGGAAGATATTTCCTTTTCCGGCATAGGCCTCAAGGAACTCCATTTATCCACTTGAAGATTCTGCTAAAAGAGTATTTCAAAACTTCTCTATCCAAAGAAAGGTTCAACACTGTGAGTTCAATGTACACATCACCAAGAAGTTTCTGAGAATGCTTCTATCTACTTTTTAGGGGAAGATATTTCCTTTTCCAGCATAGGCCTGAAAGCGCTCCAAATAAACACATGCAGATTCTACAAAAGGAGTGTTTCAAAACTGTTCCATCAAAAGGAACGTTCGAGTCCCTGAGTTGAATGCACTCATCACAAAGAACTTTCGCAGAACGCTTCTGTCTAGTTTTTCTGTGATGATATTTCGTTTCCCAGCACTGGCCTCAAAGCGCTCCAAATATCCACTTTCAGATTCTACTGAAAGAGTGTTTCAAAACTGCTCTAGGGAAAGGAAGGTTCAACTCTGTGAGTTGGATGCACACATTGCCAAGTCGTTTCTGAGTATGCTTCTGTCTAGCTTTTAGGGGAAGGTATTTCATTTCCCAGCAGAGGCCTCATATCGCTCCAAATATTCACTTGCAGATTCTACAAAAAGGGTGTTTCCAAACTTCTCTATCAATAGGTAGGTTCAACTCTGTGAGTTGAATGCAGTCATCACAAAGATGTTTCTGACAATGCTTCTGTGTAGTTTTTAGGTGAAGATATTTCCTTTTCCAGCATAGGCCTCAAAGCGTTCGAAATAAACACTCGCAGATTCTACAAAAGGAGTGTTTCAAAACTATCCTATCGAAAGGAACGTGCAAGTCTGTGAGTTGAATCCACTCATCACAAAGAAGTTTCTGAGAATGCTTCTGTCTAGTTTTTATGTGATGATATTTCGTTTTCCAGCCTTGGCCTCAAAGCGCTCCAAATATCCACTTTCAGATGCTACTAAAAGAGCGTTTCAAAACTGCTCTATCAAAAGGAAGTTTCAGGTCTGTGAGTTGAATGCACTCATCACACCGAAGTTTCTGACAATGCTTCTGTCTAGTGTTTAAGTGAAGATATTTCCTTTTCCAACATAGTCCTGAAATCGCTCCAAACATGCCCTAGCAAATTCTGCAAAAAGAGTGTTTCCAAACTGCGCTCTCAAAGGGAAGATTCCTCTCAGTGTGTTGAATGCATAAAGCACAGGGTAGTTTCTGAGAATGCTTCCGTCTGGTTTGTGTGTGAAGGTATTTCCTTTTCCAGTGTTGGCCTCGTAGCACTCCAAATATTCCCTTGCAGATTCTACTAACAGAGCGTTTCAAAAGTGCTATAAGAAAAGGAAGCTTCAACTCTGTGAGTTGAATGCGCACATCACAAAGAAGTTTCTGACAATGCTTCTGTCTAGTTTGTATGTGAAGATAGTTCGTTTTGCAGCATAAGCCTCAAAGCGCTCCAACTATCCACTTGCGGTTTGCACAAAAAGTGTGTTTCAAAACTATTCTATCAAAAGGAAGGTACAACTCTGTGAGTAGAATGCACTCATCTCAAGAAGTTTCTGAGAATGGTTCTATCTAGTTTTCCTCTGAATGTATTTCCTTTTCCACTGGATGACGCAATCGCACCAGACATCCACGTGCAGTTTCCACCAAAAGAGGGTTGCAGAACTGCTCTGTGAAAAGGAATGTTCAACTCTGTGAGTTCCATCCCCACATGACACAGAAGTTTCTGAGAATGCTTCTGTCTAGTTTGTATATGAAGATATTACCTTTTCCAGCCTAAGCCTCAAAGAGCTCCCAGCATCCACTTGCGGATTCTACAAAAGCAGTGTTTCAAAGCTGGCCTATCAAAAGGAAGGTTTGACTCTGTGACTTGAAGGCCCTCATCGCAAAGAAGTTTCTGAGAATGCTTCCGTCCCGTTTCTATGCCAGGATATTTCCTTTTGAAGTATAGGCCTCAAAGCGTTCCAAATATCAACGTGCAGATTCTACAAAAAGAGTGTTTCAAAACTGCTCTATCAAAAGGAAGGTTGAACTCTGTGAGTTGAATGCACAAAGCACAGGGGACTTTCTGAGAATGCTTTTGCCTAGTTTCTACGGGAAGATATTTCCTTTTCCGGCGTAGGCCTCAAGGAACTCCATATATCCACTTGAAGATTCTACTAAAAGAGTGTTTCAAAACTTCTCTATCCAAAGAAAGGTTCAACACTGTGAGTTCAATGTACACATCACCAAGAGGTTTCTGAGAATGCTTCTATCTACTTTTTAGGGGAAGATATTTCCTTTTCCAGCATAGGCCTGAAAGCGCTCCAAATAAACACTTGCAGATTCTACAAAAGGAGTGTTTCAAAACTGTTCTATCAAAAGGAACGTTCGAGTCCCTGAGTTGAATGCACTCATCACAAAGAACTTTCGCAGAACGCTTCTGTCTAGTTTTTCTGTGATGATATTTCGTTGCCCAGCACTGGCCTCAAAGGGCTCCAAATATCCACTTTCAGATTCTACTAAAAGAGCGTTTCAAAACTGCTCTAGGGAAAGGAATGTTCAATTCTGTGAGTTGGATGCACACATTGCCAAGTCGTTTCTGAGTATGCTTCTGTCTAGCTTTTAGGGGAAGATATTTCATTTCCCAGCAGAGGCCTCATATCGCTCCAAATATTCACTTGCAGATTCTACAAAAAGGGTGTTTCAAAACTTCTCTATCAATAGGTAGGTTCAACTCTGTGAGTTGAATGCAGTCATCACAAAGATGTTTCTGACAATGCTTCTGTCTAGTTTTTAGGTGAAGATATTTCCTTTTCCAGCATGGGCCTCAAAGCGTTCGAAATAAACACTCGCAGATTCTACAAAAGGAGTGTTTCAAAACTATCCTATCCAAAGGAACGTGCAAGTCTGTTAGTTGAATCCACTCATCACAAAGAAGTTTCTGAGAATGCTTCTGTCTAGTTTTTATGTGATGATATTTCGTTTTCCAGCCTTGGCCTCAAAGCGCTCCAAATATCCACTTTCAGATGCTACTAAAAGAGCGTTTCAAAACTGCTCTATCAAAAGGAAGGTTCAGGTCTGTGAGTTGAATGCACTCATCACACCGAAGTTTCTGACAATGCTTCTGTCTAGTGTTTAAGTGAAGATATTTCCTTTTCCAGCCTAGTCCTGAAATCGCTCCAAACATCCCCTAGCAAATTCTGCAAAAAGAGTGTTTCCAAACTGCGCTCTCAAAGGGAAGATTCCTCTCAGTGAGTTGGATGCATAAGCCACAGGGTAGTTTCTGAGAATGCTTCCGTCTGGTTTGCATGTGAAGGTATTTCCTTTTCCAGTGTTGGCCTCGTAGCACTCCAAATATTCCCTTGCAGATTCTACTAACAGAGCGTTTCAAAAGTGCTATATGAAAAGGAAGCTTCAACTCTGTGAGTTGAATGCGCACATCACAAAGAAGTTTCTGAGAATGCTTCTGTCTAGTTTTTATGTGAAGATATTTCGTTTTGCAGCATACGCCTCAAAGCGCTCCAACTATCCACTTGCGGTTTGCACAAAAAGTGTGTTTCAAAACTATTCTATCAAAAGGAAGGTACAACTCTGTGAGTAGAATGCACTCATCTCAAGAAGTTTCTGAGAATGGTTCTATCTAGTTTTCGTCTGAATGTATTTCCTTTTCCACTGGATGACGCAATCGCACCAAACATCCACGTGCAGTTTCCACCAAAAGAGGGTTGCAGAACTGCTCTGTGAAAAGGAATGTTCCACTCTGTGAGTTCCATCCCCACATGACACAGAAGTTTCTGAGAATGCTTCTGTCTAGTTTGTATATGAAGATATTACCTTTTCCAGCCTAAGCCTCAAAGAGCTCCAAGCATCCACTTGCGGATTCTACAGAAGCAGTGTTTCAAAGCTGGCCTATCAAAAGGAAGGTTTCACTCTGTGACTTGAAGGCCCTCATCGCAAAGAAGTTTCTGAGAATGCTTCCGTCCCGTTTCTATGCCAGGATATTTCCTTTTGAAGCATAGGCCTCAAAGCGTTCCAAATATCCACGTGCAGATTCTACAAAAAGAGTGTTTCAAAACTGCTCTATCAAAAGGAAGGTTGAACTCTGTGAGTTGAATGCACAAAGCACAGGGAACTTTCTGAGAATGCTTTTGCCTAGTTTCTACAGGAAGATATTTCCTTTCCGGCGTAGGCCTCAAGGAACTCCATATATCCACTTGAAGATTCTGCTAAAAGAGTGTTTCAAAACTTCTCTCTCCAAAGAAAGGTTCAACACTGTGAGTTCAATGTACACATCACCAAGAAGTTTCTGAGAATGCTTCTATCTACTTTTTAGGGGAAGATATTTCCTTTTCCAGCATAGGCCTGAAAGCGCTCCAAATAAACACTTGCAGATTCTACAAAAGGAGTGTTTCAAAACTGTTCTATCAAAAGGAACGTTCGAGTCTCTGAGTTGAATGCACTCATCACACAGAACTTTCGCAGAACGCTTCTGTCTAGTTTTTCTGTGATGATATTTCGTTGCCCAGCACTGGCCTCAAAACGCTCCAAATATCCACTTTCAGATTATACTAAAAGAGTGTTTCAAAACTGCTCTACGGAAAGGAAGGTTCAACTCTGTGAGTTGGATGCACACATTGCCAAGTCGTTTCTGAGTATGCTTCTGTCTAGCTTTTAGGGGAAGATATTTCATTTCCCAGCAGAGGCCTCATATCGCTCCAAATATTCACTTGCAGATTCTACAAAAAGGGTGTTTCAAAACTTCTCTATCAATAGGTAGGTTCAACTCTGTGAGTTGAATGCAGTCATCACAAAGATGTTTCTGACAATGCTTCTGTCTAGTTTATAGGTGAAGATATTTCCTTTTCCAGCATAGGCCTCAAAGCGTTCGAAATAAACACTCGCAGATTCTACAAAAGGAGTGTTTCAAAACTATCCTATCCAAAGGAACGTGCAAGTCTGTGAGTTGAATCCACTCATCACAAAGAAGTTTCTGAGAATGCTTCTGTCTAGTTTTTATGTGATGATATTTCGTTTTCCAGCCTTGGCCTCAAAGCGCTCCAAATATCCACTTTCAGATGCTACTAAAAGAGCGTTTCAAAACTGCTCTATCAAAAGGAAGGTTCAGGTCTGTGAGTTGAATGCACTCATCACACCGAAGTTTCTGACAATGCTTCTGTCTAGTGTTTAAGTGAAGATATTTCCTTTTCCAGCCTAGTCCTGAAATCGCTCCAAACATCCACTAGCAAATTCTGCAAAAAGAGTGTTTCCAAACTGCGCTCTCAAAGGGAAGATTCCTCTCAGTGAGTTGAATGCATAAAGCACAGGGTAGTTTCTGAGAATGCTTCCGTCTGGTTTGTATGTGAAGGTATTTCCTTTTCCAGTGTTGGCCTCGTAGCACTCCAAATATTCCCTTGCAGATTCTACTAACAGAGCGTTTCAAAAGTGCTATATGAAAAGGAAGCTTCAACTCTGTGAGTTGAATGCGCACATCACAAAAAGTTTCTGAGAATGCTTCTGTCTAGTTTTTATGTGAAGATATTTCGTTTTGCAGCATAGGCCTCAAAGCGCTCCAACTATCCACTTGCGGTTTGCACAGAAAGTGTGTTTCAAAACTATTCTATCAAAAGGAAGGTACAACTCTGTGAGTAGAATGCACTCATCTCAAGAAGTTTCTGAGAATGGTTCTATCTAGTTTTCGTCTGAATGTATTTCCTTTTCCACTGGATGACGCAATCGCACCAAACATCCACTTGCAGTTTCCACCAAAAGAGGGTTGCAGAACTGCTCTGTGAAAAGGAATGTTCAACTCTGTGAGTTCCATCCCCACATGACAAAGAAGTTTCTGAGAATGCTTCTGTCTAGTTTGTATATGAAGATATTACCTTTTCCAGCCTAAGCCTCAAAGAGCTCCAAGCATCCACTTGTGGATTCTACTGAAGCAGTATTTCAAAGCTGGCCTATCAAAAGGAAGGTTTCACTCTGAGACTTGAAGGCCCTCATCGCAAAGAAGTTTCTGAGAATGCTTCCGTCCCGTTTCTATGCCAGGATATTTCCTTTTGAAGCATAGGCCTCAAAGCGTTCCAAATATCCACGTGCAGATTCTACAAAAAGAGTGTTTCAAAACTGCTCTATCAAAAGGAAGGTTGAACTCTGTGAGTTGAATGCACAAAGCACAGGGAACTTTCTGAGAATGCTTTTGCCTAGTTTCTACGGGAAGATATTTCCTTTTCCGGCGTAGGCCTCAAGGAACTCAATATATCCACTTGAAGATTCTGCTAAAAGAGTGTTTCAAAACTTCTCTATCCAAAGAAAGGTTCAACAGTGTGAGTTCAATGTACACATCACCAAGAAGTTTCTGAGAATGCTTCTATCTACTTTTTAGGGGAAGATATTTCCTTTTCCAGCATAGGCCTGAAAGCGCTCCAAATAAACACTTGCAGATTCTACAAAAGGAGTGTTTCAAAACTGTTCTATCAAAAGGAACGTTCGAGTCCCTCAGTTGAATGCACTCATCACAAAGAACTTTCGCAGAACGCTTCTGTCTAGTTTTTCTGTGATGATATTTCGTTGCCCAGCACTGGCCTCAAAGCGCTCCAAATATCCACTTTCAGATTCTACTAAAAGAGTGTTTCAAAACTGCTCTAGGGAAAGGAAGGTTCAACTCTGTGAGTTGGATGCACACATTGCCAAGTCGTTTCTGAGTATGCTTCTGTCTAGCTTTTAGGGGAAGATATTTCATTTCCCAGCAGAGGCCTCATATCGCTCCAAATATTCACTTGCAGATTCTACAAAAAGGGTGTTTCAAAACTTCTCTATCAATAGGTAGGTTCAACTCTGTGAGTTCAATGCAGTCATCACAAAGATGTTTCTGACAATGCTTCTGTCTAGTTTTTAGGTGAAGATATTTCCTTTTCCAGCATAGGCCTCAAAGCGTTCGAAATAAACACTCGCAGATTCTACAAAAGGAGTGTTTCAAAACTATCCTATCCAAAGGAACGTGCAAGTCTGTGAGTTGAATCCACTCATCACAAAGAAGTTTCTGAGAATGCTTCTGTCTAGTTTTTATGTGATGATATTTCGTTTTCCAGGCTTGGCCTCAAAGCGCTCCAAATATCCACTTTCAGATGCTACTAAAAGAGCGTTTCAAAACTGCTCTATCAAAAGGAAGGTTCAGGTCGGTGAGTTGAATGCACTCATCACACCGAAGTTTCTGACAATGCTTCTGTCTAGTGTTTAAGTGAAGATATTTCCTTTTCCAGCCTAGTCCTGAAATCGCTCCAAACATCCCCTAGCAAATTCTGCAAAAAGAGTGTTTCCAAACTGCGCTCTCAAAGGGAAGATTCCTCTCAGTGAGTTGAATGCATAAAGCACAGGGTAGTTTCTGAGAATGCTTCCGTCTGGTTTGTATGTGAAGGTATTTCCTTTTCCTGTGTTGGCCTCGTAGCACTCCAAATATACCCTTGCAGATTCTACTAACAGAGCGTTTCAAAAGTGCTATATGAAAAGGAAGCTTCAACTCTGTGAGTTGAATGCGCACATCACAAAGAAGTTTCTGAGAATGCTTCTGTCTAGTTTTTATGTGAAGATATTTCGTTTTGCAGCATAGGCCTCAAAGCGCTCCAACTATCCACTTGCGGTTTGCACAAAAAGTGTGTTTCAAAACTATTCTATCAAAAGGAAGGTACAACTCTGTGAGTAGAATGCACTCATCTCAAGAAGTTTCTGAGAATGGTTCTATCTAGTTTTCGTCTGAATGTATTTCCTTTTCCACAGGATGACGCAATCGCACCAAACATCCACTTGCAGTTTCCACCAAAAGAGGGTTGCAGAAGTGCTCTGTGAAAAGGAATGTTCAACTCTGTGAGTTCCATCCCCACATGACAAATAAGTTTCTGAGAATGCTTCTGTCTAGTTTGTATATGAAGATATTACCTTTTCCAGCCTAAGCCTCAAAGAGCTCCAAGCATCCACTTGCGGATTCTACAGAAGCAGTGTTTCAAACCTGGCCTATCAAAAGGAAGGTTTCACTCTGTGAGTTGAAGGCCCTCATCACAAAGATGTTTCTGAGAATGCTTCCGTCCAGTTTCTATGCCAGGATATTTCCTTTTGAAGCATAGGCCTCAAAGCGTTCCAAATATCCACGTGCAGATTCTTCAAAAAGAGCATTTCAAAACTGCTCTATCAAAAGGAAGGTTGAACTCTGTGAGTTGAATGCACAAAGCACAGGGAACTTTCTGAGAACGCTTTTGCCTAGTTTCTACGGGAAGATATTTCCTTTTCCGGCGTAGGCCTCAAGGAACTCCATATATCCACTTGAAGATTCTGCTAAAAGAGTGTTTCAAAACTTCTCTATCCAAAGAAAGGTTCAACACTGTGAGTTCAATGTACACATCACCAAGAAGTTTCTGAGAATGCTTCTATCTACTTTTTTTGGAAGATATTTCCTTTTCCAGCATAAGCCTCAAAGCATTCCAAATAAACACTTGCAGATTCTACAAAAGGAGTGTTTCAAAACTGTTCTATCAAAAGGAACGTTCGAGTCCCTGAGTTGAATGCACTCATCACAAAGAACTTTCACAGAACGCTTCTGTCTAGTTTTTCTGTGATGATATTTCGTTTCCCAGCACTGGCCTCAAAGCGCTCCAAATATCCACTTTCAGATTCTACTGAAAGTGTGTTTCAAAACTGCTCTAGGGAAAGGAAGGTTCAACTCTCTGAGTTGGATGCACACATTGCCAAGTCGTTTCTGAGTATGCTTCTGTCTAGCTTTTAGGGGAAGATATTTCATTTCCCAGCAGAGGCCTCATATCGCTCCAAATATTCACTTGCAGATTCTACAAAAAGGGTGTTTCAAAACTTCTCTATCAATAGGTAGGTTCAACTCTGTGAGTTGAATGCAGTCATCACAAAGATGTTTCTGACAATGCTTCTGTCTAGTTTTTAGGTGAAGATATTTCCTTTTCCAGCATAGGCCTCAAAGCGTTCGAAATAAACACTCGCAGATTCTACAAAAGGAGTGTTTCAAAACTATCCTATCCAAAGGAACGTGCAAGTCTGTGAGTTGAATCCACTCATCACAAAGAAGTTTCTGAGAATGCTTCTGTCTAGTTTTTATGTGATGATATTTCGTTTTCCAGCCTTGGCCTAAAAGCGCTCTAAATATCCACTTTCAGATGCTACTAAAAGACCGTTTCAAAACTGCTCTATCAAAAGGAAGATTCAAGTCCGTGAGTTGAATGCACTCATCACACTGAAGTTTCTGACAATGCTTCCGTCTAGTGTTTATGTGAAGATATCTCCTTTTCCAGCATTGTCCTGAAATCGCTCCAAACATCCCCTAGCAAATTCTGCCAAAAGAGTGTTTCCAAACTGCGCTCTCAAAGGGAAGATTCCTCTCTGTGAGTTGAATGCATAAAGCACAGGGTAGTTTCTGAGAATGCTTCTGTATGGTTTATATGTGAAGGTATTTCCTTTTCCAGTGTTGGCCTCTTAGCACTCCAAATATTCACTTGCAGATTCTACTAACAGAGTGTTTCAAAAGTGCTGAACGAAAAGGAAGCTTCAACTCTGTGAGTTGAATGCGTGCATCACAAAGAAGTTTCTGAGAATGCTTCTGTCTAGTTTTTATGTGAAGATATTTCGTTTTGCAGCATACGCCTCAAAGCGCTCCAAATATCCACTTGCAGTTTGCACAAAAAGTGTGTTTCAAAACTGTTCTATCAAAAGGAAGGTACATCTCTGTGAGTGGAATGCACTAATCGCAAGAATTTTCTGAGAATGGTTCTATCTAGTTTTCGTCTGAATGTATTTCCTTTTCCACTGGATGACGCAATCGCACCAAACATCCACTTGCAGTTTCCACCAAAAGAGGGTTGCAGAACTGCTCTGTGAAAAGGAATGTTCAACTCTGTGAGTTCCATCCCCACATGAGAAAGAAGTTTCTGAGAATGCTTCTGTCTAGTTTGTATATGAAGATATTACCTTTTCCAGCCTAAGCCACAAAGAGCACCAAGCATCCACTTGCGGATTCTACAGAAGCAGTGTTTCAAAGCTGGCCTATCAAAAGGAAGGTTTCACTCTGTGACTTGAAGGCCCTCATCACAAAGAAGTTTCTGAGAATGCTTCCGTCCAGTTTCTATGCCAGGATATTTCCTTTTGAAGCATAGGCCTCAAAGCGTTCCAAATATCCACGTGCAGATTCTACAAAAAGAGTGTTTCAAAACTGCTCTATCAAAAGGAAGGTTGAACTCTGTGAGTTGAATGCACAAAGCACAGGGAACTTTCTGAGAATGCTTTTGCCTAGTTTCTACGGGAAGATATTTCCTTTTCCGGCGTAGGCCTCAAGGAACTCCATATATCCACTTGAAGATTCTGCTAAAAGAGTGTTTCAAACTTCTCTATCCAAAGAAAGGTTCAACACTGTGAGTTCAATGTACATATCACCAAAAAGTTTCTGAGAATGCTTCTATCTACTTTTTTTGGAAGATATTTCCTTTTCCAGCATAGGCCTCAAAGCATTCCAAATAAACACTTGCAGATTCTACAAAAGGAGTGTTTCAAAACTGTTCTATCAAAAGGAACGTTCAAGTCCCTGAGTTGAATGCACTCATCACAAAGAACTTTCGCAGAACGCTTCTGTCTAGTTTTTCTGTGATGATATTTCGTTTCCCAGCACTGGCCTCAAAGCGCTCCAAATATCCACTTTCAGATTCTACTGAAAGTGTGTTTCAAAACTGCTCTAGGGAAAGGAAGGTTCAACTCTCTGAGTTGGATACACACATTGCCAAGTCGTTTCTGAGTATGCTTCTGTCTAGCTTTTAGGGGAAGATATTTCATTTCCCAGCAGAGGCCTCATATCGCTCCAAATATTCACTTGCAGATTCTACAAAAAGGGTGTTTCAAAACTTCTCTATCAATAGGTAGGTTCAACTCTGTGAGTTGAATGCAGTCATCACAAAGATGTTTCTGACAATGCTTCTGTCTAGTTTTTAGGTGAAGATATTTCCTTTTCCAGCACGGGCCTCAAAGCGTTCGAAATAAACACTCGCAGATTCTACAAAAGGAGTGTTTCAAAACTATCCTATCCAAAGGAACGTGCAAGTCTGTGAGTTGAATCCACTCATCACAAAGAAGTTTCTGAGAATGCTTCTGTCTAGTTTTTATGTGATGATATTTCGTTTTCCAGGCTTGGCCTCAAAGCGCTCCAAATATCCACTTTCAGATGCTACTAAAAGAGCGTTTCAAAACTGCTCTATCAAAAGGAAGGTTCAGGTCGGTGAGTTGAATGCACTCATCACACCGAAGTTTCTGACAATGCTTCTGTCTAGTGTTTAAGTGAAGATATTTCCTTTTCCAGCCTAGTCCTGAAATCGCTCCAAACATCCCCTAGCAAATTCTGCAAAAAGAGTGTTTCCAAACTGCGCTCTCAAAGGGAAGATTCCTCTCAGTGAGTTGAATGCATAAAGCACAGGGTAGTTTCTGAGAATGCTTCCGTCTGGTTTGTATGTGAAGGTATTTCCTTTTCCTGTGTTGGCCTCGTAGCACTCCAAATATACCCTTGCAGATTCTACTAACAGAGCGTTTCAAAAGTGCTATATGAAAAGGAAGCTTCAACTCTGTGAGTTGAATGCGCACATCACAAAGAAGTTTCTGAGAATGCTTCTGTCTAGTTTTTATGTGAAGATATTTCGTTTTGCAGCATAGGCCTCAAAGCGCTCCAACTATCCACTTGCGGTTTGCACAAAAAGTGTGTTTCAAAACTATTCTATCAAAAGGAAGGTACAACTCTGTGAGTAGAATGCACTCATCTCAAGAAGTTTCTGAGAATGGTTCTATCTAGTTTTCGTCTGAATGTATTTCCTTTTCCACAGGATGACGCAATCGCACCAAACATCCACTTGCAGTTTCCACCAAAAGAGGGTTGCAGAAGTGCTCTGTGAAAAGGAATGTTCAACTCTGTGAGTTCCATCCCCACATGACAAATAAGTTTCTGAGAATGCTTCTGTCTAGTTTGTATATGAAGATATTACCTTTTCCAGCCTAAGCCTCAAAGAGCTCCAAGCATCCACTTGCGGATTCTACAGAAGCAGTGTTTCAAACCTGGCCTATCAAAAGGAAGGTTTCACTCTGTGAGTTGAAGGCCCTCATCACAAAGATGTTTCTGAGAATGCTTCCGTCCAGTTTCTATGCCAGGATATTTCCTTTTGAAGCATAGGCCTCAAAGCGTTCCAAATATCCACGTGCAGATTCTTCAAAAAGAGCATTTCAAAACTGCTCTATCAAAAGGAAGGTTGAACTCTGTGAGTTGAATGCACAAAGCACAGGGAACTTTCTGAGAACGCTTTTGCCTAGTTTCTACGGGAAGATATTTCCTTTTCCGGCGTAGGCCTCAAGGAACTCCATATATCCACTTGAAGATTCTGCTAAAAGAGTGTTTCAAAACTTCTCTATCCAAAGAAAGGTTCAACACTGTGAGTTCAATGTACACATCACCAAGAAGTTTCTGAGAATGCTTCTATCTACTTTTTTTGGAAGATATTTCCTTTTCCAGCATAAGCCTCAAAGCATTCCAAATAAACACTTGCAGATTCTACAAAAGGAGTGTTTCAAAACTGTTCTATCAAAAGGAACGTTCGAGTCCCTGAGTTGAATGCACTCATCACAAAGAACTTTCACAGAACGCTTCTGTCTAGTTTTTCTGTGATGATATTTCGTTTCCCAGCACTGGCCTCAAAGCGCTCCAAATATCCACTTTCAGATTCTACTGAAAGTGTGTTTCAAAACTGCTCTAGGGAAAGGAAGGTTCAACTCTCTGAGTTGGATGCACACATTGCCAAGTCGTTTCTGAGTATGCTTCTGTCTAGCTTTTAGGGGAAGATATTTCATTTCCCAGCAGAGGCCTCATATCGCTCCAAATATTCACTTGCAGATTCTACAAAAAGGGTGTTTCAAAACTTCTCTATCAATAGGTAGGTTCAACTCTGTGAGTTGAATGCAGTCATCACAAAGATGTTTCTGACAACGCTTCTGTCTAGTTTTTAGGTGAAGATATTTCCTTTTCCAGCATAGGCCTCAAAGCGTTCGAAATAAACACTCGCAGATTCTACAAAAGGAGTGTTTCAAAACTATCCTATCCAAAGGAACGTGCAAGTCTGTGAGTTGAATCCACTCATCACAAAGAAGTTTCTGAGAATGCTTCTGTCTAGTTTTTATGTGATGATATTTCGTTTTCCAGCCTTGGCCTAAAAGCGCTCTAAATATCCACTTTCAGATGCTACTAAAAGAGCGTTTCAAAACTGCTCTATCAAAAGGAAGGTTCAAGTCCGTGAGTTGAATGCACTCATCACACTGAAGTTTCTGACAATGCTTCCGTCTAGTGTTTATGTGAAGATATCTCCTTTTCCAGCATTGTCCTGAAATCGCTCCAAACATCCCCTAGCAAATTCTGCAAAAAGAGTGTTTCCAAACTGCACTCTCAAAGGGAAGATTCCTCTCTGTGAGTTGAATGCATAAAGCACAGGGTAGTTTCTGAGAATGCTTCTGTATGGTTTATATGTGAAGGTATTTCCTTTTCCAGTGTTGGCCTCTTAGCACTCCAAATATTCACTTGCAGATTCTACTAACAGAGTGTTTCAAAAGTGCTGAACGAAAAGGAAGCTTCAACTCTGTGAGTTGAATGCGTGCATCACAAAGAAGTTTCTGAGAATGCTTCTGTCTAGTTTTTATGTGAAGATATTTCGTTTTGCAGCATACGCCTCAAAGCGCTCCAACTATCCACTTGCAGTTTGCACAAAAAGTGTGTTTCAAAACTATTCTATCAAAAGGAAGGTACAACTCTGTGAGTAGAATGCACTCATCTCAAGAAGTTTCTGAGAATGGTTCTATCTAGTTTTCGTCTGAATGTATTTCCTTTTCCACTGGATGACGCAATCGCACCAAACATCCACGTGCAGTTTCCACCAAAAGAGGGTTGCAGAACTGCTCTGTGAAAAGGAATGTTCAACTCTGTGAGTTCCATCCCCATATGACCCAGAAGTTTCTGAGAATGCTTCTGTCTAGTTTGTATATGAAGATATTCCCTTTTCCAGCCTAAGCCTCAAAGAGCTCCAAGCATCCACTTGCAGATTCTACAGAAGCAGTGTTTCAAAGCTGGCCTATCAAAAGGAAGGTTTCACTCTGTGACTTGAAGGCCCTCATCGCAAAGTACTTTCTGAGAATGCTTCCGTCCAGTTTCTATGCCAGGATATTTCCTTTTGAAGCATAGGCCTCAAAGCGTTCCAAATATCCACGTGCAGATTCTACAAAAAGAGCGTTTCAAAACTGCTCTATCAAAAGGAAGGTTGAACTCTGTGAGTTGAATGCACAAAGCACAGGGACCTTTCTGAGAATGCTTTTGCCTAGTTTCTATGGGAAGATATTTCCTTTTCCGGCGTAGGCCTCAAGGAACTCCATATATCCACTTGAAAATTCTGCTAAAAGAGTGTTTCAAAACTTCTCTATCCAAAGAAAGGTTCAACACTGTGAGTTCAATGTACACATCACCAAGAAGTTTCTGAGAATGCTTCTATCTACTTTTTAGGGGAAGATATTTCCTTTTCCAGCATAGGCCTCAAAGCGCTCCAAATAAACACTTGCAGATTCTACAAAAGGAGTGTTTCAAAACTGTTCTATCAAAAGGGACGTTCGAGTCTCTGAGTTGAATGCCCTCATCACAAAGAACTTTCGCAGAACGCTTCTGTCTAGTTTTTCTGTGATGATATTTCGTTTCCCAGCACTGACCTCAAAGCGTTCCAAATATCCACTTTCAGATTCTACTGAAAGAGTGTTTCAAAACTGCTCTAGGGAAAGGAAGGTTCAACTCTGTGAGTTGGATGCACACATTGTCAAGTCGTTTCTGAGTATGCTTCTGTCTAGCTTTTAGGGGAAGATATTTCATTTCCCAGCAGAGGCCTCATAACGCTCCAAATATTCACTTGCAGATTCTACAAAAAGGGTGTTTCAAAACTTCTCTATCAATAGGTAGGTTCAACTCTGTGAGTTGAATGCAGTCATCACAAAGATGTTTCTGACAATGCTTCTGTCTAGTTTTTAGGTGAAGATATTTCCTTTTCCAGCATGGGCCTCAAAGCGTTCGAAATAAACACTCGCAGATTCTACAAAAGGAGTGTTTCAAAACTATCCTATCCAAAGGAACGTGCAAGTCTGTGAGTTGAATCCACTCATCACAAAGAAGTTTCTGAGAATGCTTCTGTGTAGTTTTTAGGTGATGATATTTCGTTTTCCAGCCTTGGCCTCAAAGCGCTCCAAATATCCACTTTCAGATGCTACTTAAAGAGCGATTCAAAACTGCTCTATCAAAAGGAAGGTTCAGGTTTGTGAGTTGAATGCACTCATCACACCGAAGTTTCTGACAATGCTTCTGTCTAGTGTTTAAGTGAAGATATTTCCTTTTCCAGCATAGTCCTGAAATCGCTCCAAACCTCCCCTAGCAAATTCTGCAAAAAGAGTGTTTCCAAACTGCGCTCTCAAAGGGAAGATTCCTCTCAGTGAGTTGAATGCATAAAGCACAGGGTAGTTTCTGAGAATGCTTCCGTCTGGTTTGTATGTGAAGGTATTTCCTTTTCCAGTTTTGGCCTCGTAGCACTCCAAATATTCCCTTGCAGATTCTACTTAGAGAGCGTTTCAAAAGTGCTATATGAAAAGGAAGCTTCAACACTGTGAGTTGAATGTGCACATCACAAAGAAGTTTCTGAGAATGCTTCTGTCTAGTTTTTATGTGAAGATATTTCGTTTTGCAGCATACGCCTCAAAGCGCTCCAACTATCCACTTGCAGTTTGCACAAAAAGTGTGTTTCAAAACTATTCTATCAAAAGGAAGGTACAACTCTGTGAGTAGAATGCACTCATCTCAAGAAGTTTCTGAGAATGGTTCTATCTAGTTTTCGTCTGAATGTATTTCCTTTTCCACTGGATGACGCAATCGCACCAAACATCCACTTGCAGTTTCCACCAAAAGAGGGTTGCAGAACTGCTCTGTGAAAAGGAATGTTCAACACTGTGAGTTCCATCCCCACATGACAAAGAAGTTTTCTGAGAATGCTTCTGTCTAGTTTGTATATGAAGATATTCCCTTTTCCAGCCTAAGCCTCAGAGAGCTCCAAGCATCCACTTGCGGATTCTACAGAAGCAGTGTTTCAAAGGTTGCCTATCAAAAGGAAGGTTTCACTCTGTGACTTGAAGGCCCTCATCGCAAAGAAGTTTCTAAGAATGCTTCCGTCCCGTTTCTATGCCAGGATATTTCCTTTTGAAGCATAGGCCTCAAAGCGTTCCAAATATCCACGTGCAGATTCTACAAAAAGAGCGTTGCAAAACTGCTCTATCAAAAGGAAGGTTGAACTCTGTGAGTTGAATGCACGAAGCACAGGGACCTTTCTGAGAATGCTTTTGCCTAGTTTCTACGGGAAGATATTTCCTTTTCCGGCGTAGGCCTCAAGGAACTCCATATATCCACTTGAAGATTCTGCTAAAAGAGTGTTTCAAAACTTCTCTATCCAAAGAAAGGTTCAACACTGTGAGTTCAATGTACACATCACCAAGAAGTTTCTGAGAATGCTTCTATCTACTTTTTAGGGGAAGATATTTCCTTTTCCAGCATAGGCCTCAAAGCGCTCCAAATAAACACTTGCAGATTCTACAAAAGGAGTGTTTCAAAACTGTTCTATCAAAAGGAACGTTCGAGTCCCTGAGTTGAATGCACTCATCACAAAGAACTTTCGCAGAACGCTTCTGTCTAGTTTTTCTGTGATGATATTTCGTTTCTCAGCACTGGCCTCAAAGCTGTCCAAATATCCACCTTCAGATTCTACTACAAGAGTGTTTCAAAACTGCTCTAGGGAAAGGAAGGTTCAACTCTGTGAGTTGGATGCACACATTGCCAAGTCGTTTCTGAGTATGCTTCTGTCTAGCTTTCAGGGGAAGATATTTCATTTCCCAGCAGAGGCCTCATATCGCTCCAAATATTCACTTGCAGATTCTACAAAAAGGGTGTTTCAAAACTTCTCTATCAATAGGTAGGTTCAACTCTGTGAGTTGAATGCAGTCATCACAAAGATGTTTCTGACAATGCTTCTGTCTAGTTTTTAGGTGAAGATATTTCCTTTTCCAGCATAGTCCTCAAAGCGTTCGAAATAAACACTCGCAGATTCTACAAAAGGAGTGTTTCAAAACTATCCTATCCAAAGGAACGTGCAAGTCTGTGAGTTGAATCCACTCATCACAAAGAAGTTTCTGAGAATGCTTCTGTCTAGTTTTTATGTGATGATAGTTCGTTTTAAAGCCTTGGCCTCAAAGCGCTCCAAATATCCACTTTCAGATGCTACTAAAAGAGCGTTTCAAAACTGCTCTATCAAAAGGAAGGTTCAGGTCTGTGAGTTGAATGCACTCATCACACCGAAGTTTCTGACAATGCTTCTGTCTAGTGTTTAAGTGAAGATATTTCCTTTTCCAGCGTAGTCCTGAAATCGCTCCAAACATCCCCTAGCAAATTCTGCAAAAAGAGTGTTTCCAAACTGCGCTCTCAAAGGGAAGATTCCTCTCAGTGAGTTGAATGCATAAAGCACAGGGTAGTTTCTGAGAATGCTTCCGTCTGGTTTGTATGTGAAGGTATTTCCTTTTCCAGTGTTGGACTCGTAGCACTCCAAATATTCCCTTGCAGATTCTACTAACAGAGCGTTTCAAAAGTGCTATAAGAAAAGGAAGCTTCAACTCTGTGAGTTGAATGCGCACATCACAAAGAAGTTTCTGAGAATGCTTCTGTCTAGTTTGTATGTGAAGATATTTCGTTTTGCAGCATACGCCTCAAAGCGCTCCAACTATCCACTTGCAGTTTGCACAAAAAGTGTGTTTCAAAACTATTCTATCAAAAGGAAGGTACAACTCTGTGAGTAGAATGCACTCATCTCAAGAAGTTTCTGAGAATGGTTCTATCTAGTTTTCGTCTGAATGTATTTCCTTTTCCACTGGATGACGCAATCGCACCAAACATCCACGTGCAGTTTCCACCAAAAGAGGGTTGCAGAACTGCTCTGTGAAAAGGAATGTTCAACTCTGTGAGTTCCATCCCCACATGACACAGAAGTTTCTGAGAATGCTTCTGTCTACTTTGTATATGAAGATATTACCTTTTCCATCCTAAGCCTCAAAGAGCTCCAAGCATCCACTTGCGGATTCTACAGAAGCAGTGTTTCAAAGCTGGCCTATCAAAAGGAAGGTTTCACTCTGTGACTTGAAGGCCCTCATCGCAAAGAAGTTTCTGAGAATGCTTCCGTCCAGTTTCTATGCCAGGATATTTCCTTTTGAAGCATAGGCCTCAAAGCGTTCCAAATATCCACGTACAGATTCTACAAAAAGAGTGTTTCAAAACTGCTCTAACAAAAGGAAGGTTGAACTCTGTGAGTTGAATGCCCAAAGCACAGGGACCTTTCTGAGAATGCTTTTGCCTAGTTTCTTCGGGAAGATATTTCCTTTTCCGGCGTAGGCCTCAAGGAACTCCATATATCCACTTGAAGATTCTGCTAAAAGAGTGTTTCAAAACTTCTCTATCGAAAGAAAGGTTCAACACTGTGAGTTCAATGTACACATCACCAAGAAGTTTCTGAGAATGCTTCTATCTACTTTTTAGGGGAAGATATTTCCTTTTCCAGCATAGGCCTCAAAGCGCTCCAAATAAACACTTGCAGATTCTACAAAAGGAGTGTTTCAAAACTGTTCTATCAAAAGGAACGTTCGAGTCCCTGAGTTGAATGCACTCATCACAAAGAACTTTCGCAGAACGCTTCTGTCTAGTTTTTCTGTGATGATATTTCGTTTCCCAGCACTGGCCTCAAAGCGCTCCAAATATCCACTTTCAGATTCTACTGAAAGAGTGTTTCAAAACTGCTCTAGGGAAAGGAAGGTTCAACTCTGTGAGTTGGATGCACACATTGCCAAGTCGTTTCTGAGTATGCTTCTGTCTAGCTTTTAGGAGAAGATATTTCATTTCCCAGCAGAGGCCTCATATCGCTCCAAATATTCACTTGCAGATTCTACAAAAAGGGTGTTTCAAAACTTCTCTATCAATAGGTAGGTTCAACTCTGTGAGTTGAATGCAGTCATCACAAAGATGTTTCTGACAATGCTTCTGTCTAGTTTTTAGGTGAAGATATTTCCTTTTCCAGCATAGGCCTCAAAGCGTTCGAAATAAACACTCGCAGATTCTACAAAAGGAGTGTTTCAAAACTATCCTATCCAAAGGAACGTGCAAGTCTGTGAGTTGAATCCACTCATCACAAAGAAGTTTCTGAGAATGCTTCTGTCAAGTTTTTATGTGATGATAGTTCGTTTTCCAGCCTTGGCCTCAAAGCGCTCCAAATATCCACTTTCAGATGCTACTAAAAGAGCGTTTCAAGACTGCTCTATCAAAAGCAAGGTTCAGGTCGGTGAGTTGAATGCACTCATCACACCGAAGTTTCTGACAATGCTTCTGTCTAGTGTTTAAGTGAAGATATTTCCTTTTCCAGCGTAGTCCTGAAATCGCTCCAAACATCCCCTAGCAAATTCTGCAAAAAGAGTGTTTCCAAGCTGTGCTCTCAAAGGGAAGATTCCTCTCAGTGAGTTGAATGCATAAAGCACAGGGTAGTTTCTGAGAATGCTTCCGTCTGGTTTGTATGTGAAGGTATTTCCTTTTCCAGTGTTGGCCCCGTAGCACTCCAAATATACCCTTGCAGATTCTACTAACAGAGCGTTTCAAAAGTGCTATATGAAAAGGAAGCTTCAACTCTGTGAGTTGAATGCGCACATCACAAAGAAGTTTCTGAGAATGCTTCTGTCTAGTTTGTATGTGAAGATATTTCGTTTTGCAGCATACGCCTCAAAGCGCTCCAACTATCCACTTGCAGTTTGCACAAAAAGTGTGTTTCAAAACTATTCTATCAAAAGGAAGGTACAACTCTGTGAGTAGAATGCACTCATCTCAAGAAGTTTCTGAGAATGGTTCTATCTAGTTTTCGTCTGAATGTATTTCCTTTTCCAGTGGATGACGCAATCGCACCAAACATCCACGTGCAGTTTCCACCAAAAGAGGGTTGCAGAACTGCTCTGTGAAAAGGAATGTTCAACTCTGTGAGTTCCATCCCCACATGACAAAGGAGTTTTCTGAGAATGCTTCTGTCTAGTTTGTATATGAAGATATTCCCTTTTCCAGCCTAAGCCACAAAGAGCTCCAAGCATCCACTTGCGGATTCTACAGAAGCAGTGTTTCAAAGCTGGCCTATCAAAAGGAAGGTTTCACTCTGTGACTTGAAGGCCCTCATCGCAAAGAAGTTTCTGAGAATGCTTCCGTCCAGTTTCTATGCCAGGATATTTCCTTTTGAAGCATAGGCCTCAAAGCGTTCCAAATATCCACGTGCAGATTCTACAAAAAGAGCGTTTCAAAACTGCTCTATCAAAAGGAAGGTTGAACTCTGTGAGTTGAATGCACAAAGCACAGGGAACTTTCTGAGAATGCTTTTGCCTAGTTTCTACGGGAAGATATTTCCTTTTCCGGCGTAGGCCTCAAGGAACTCCATATATCCACTTGAAGATTCTGCTAAAAGAGTGTTTCAAAACTTCTCTATCCAAAGAAAGGTTCAACACTGTGAGTTCAATGTACACATCACCAAGAAGTTTCTGAGAATGCTTCTATCTACTTTTTAGGGGAAGATATTTCCTTTTCCAGCATAGGCCTCAAAGCGCTCGAAATAAACACTTGCAGATTCTACAAAAGGAGTGTTTCAAAACTGTTCTATCAAAAGGAACGTTCGAGTCCCTGAGTTGAATGCACTCATCACAAAGAACTTTCGCAGAACGCTTCTGTCTAGTTTTTCTGTGATGATATTTCGTTTCCCAGCACTGGCCTCAAAGCGCTCCAAATATCCACTTTCAGATTCTACTGAAAGAGTGTTTCAAAACTGCTCTAGGGAAAGGAAGGTTCAACTCTGTGAGTTGGATGCACACATTGCCAAGTCGTTTCTGAGTATGCTTCTGTCTAGCTTTTAGGGGAAGATATTTCATTTCCCAGCAGAGGCCTCATATCGCTCCAAATATTCACTTGCAGATTCTACAAAAAGGGTGTTTCAAAAGTTCTCTATCAATAGGTAGGTTCAACTCTGTGAGTTGAATGCAGTCATCACAAAGATGTTTCTGACAATGCTTCTGTCTAGTTTTTAGGTGAAGATATTTCCTTTTCCAGCATAGGCCTCAAAGCGTTCCAAATAAACACTCGCAGATTCTACAAAAGGAGTGTTTCAAAACTATCCTATCCAAAGGAATGTGCAAGTCTGTGAGTTGAATCCACTCATCACAAAGAAGTTTCTGAGAATGCTTCTGTCTAGTTTTTATGTGATGATATTTCGTTTTCCAGCCTTGGCCACAAAGCGCTCCAAATATCCACTTTCAGATGCTACTAAAAGAGCGTTTCAAAACTGCTCTATCAAAAGGAAGGTTCAGGTCTGTGAGTTGAATGCACTCATCACACCGAAGTTTCTGACAATGCTTCTGTCTAGTGTTTAAGTGAAGATATTTCCTTTTCCAGCGTAGTCCTGAAATCGCTGCAAACATCCCCTAGCAAATTCTGCAAAAAGAGTGTTTCCAAACTGCGCTCTCAAAGGAAAGATTCCTCTCAGTGAGTTGAATACATAAAGCACAGGGTAGTTTCTGAGAATGCTTCCGTCTGGTTTGTATGTGAAGGTATTTCCTTTTCCAGTGTTGGCCCCGTAGCACTCCAAATATTCCCTTGCAGATTCTACTAACAGAGCGTTTCAAAGTGCTATATGAAAAGGAAGCTTCAACTCTGTGAGTTGAATGCGCACATCACAAAGTAGTTTCTGAGAATGCTTCTGTCTAGTTTTTATGTGAAGATATTTCGTTTTGCAGCATACGCCTCAAAGCGCTCCAACTATCCACTTGCAGTTTGCACAAAAAGTGTGTTTCAAAACTATTCTATCAAAAGGAAGGTACAACTCTGTGAGTAGAATGCACTCATCTCAAGAAGTTTCTGAGAATGGTTCTATCTAGTTTTCGTCTGAATGTATTTCCTTTTCCACTGGATGACGCAATCGCACCAAACATCCACGTGCAGTTTCCACCAAAAGAGGGTTGCAGAACTGCTCTGTGAAAAGGAATGTTCAACTCTGTGAGTTCCATCCCCACATGACAAAGGAGTTTTCTGAGAATGCTTCTGTCTAGTTTGTATATGAAGATATTCCCTTTTCCAGCCTAAGCCTCAAAGAGCTCCAAGCATCCACTTGCGGATTCTACAGAAGCAGTGTTTCAAAGCTGGCCTATCAAAAGGAAGGTTTCACTCTGTGACTTGAAGGCCCTCATCGCAAAGAAGTTTCTGAGAATGCTTCCGTCCAGTTTCTATGCCAGGATATTTCCTTTTGAAGCATAGGCCTCAAAGCGTTCCAAATATCCACGTGCAGATTCTACAAAAAGAGCGTTTCAAAACTGCTCTATCAAAAGGAAGGTTGAACTCTGTGAGTTGAATGCACAAAGCACAGGGAACTTTCTGAGAATGCTTTTGCCTAGTTTCTACGGGAAGATATTTCCTTTTCCGGCGTAGGCCTCCAGGAACTCCATATATCCACTTGAAGATTCTGCTAAAAGAGTGTTTCAAAACTTCTCTATCCAAAGAAAGGTTCAACACTGTGAGTTCAATGTACACATCACCAAGAAGTTTCTGAGAATGCTTCTATCTACTTTTTAGGGGAAGATATTTCCTTTTCCAGCATAGGCCTCAAAGCGCTCCAAATAAACACTTGCAGATTCTACAAAAGGAGTGTTTCAAAACTGTTCTATCAAAAGGAACGTTCGAGTCCCTGAGTTGAATGCACTCATCACAAAGAACTTTCGCAGAACGCTTCTGTCTAGTTTTTCTGTGATGATATTTCGTTTCCCAGCACTGGCCTCAAAGCGCTCCAAATATCCACTTTCAGATTCTACTGAAAGAGTGTTTCAAAACTGCTCTAGGGAAAGGAAGGTTCAACTCTGTGAGTTGGATGCACACATTGCCAAGTCGTTTCTGAATATGCTTCTGTCTAGCTTTTAGGGGAAGTTATTTCATTTCCCAGCAGAGGCCTCATATCGCTCCAAATATTCACTTGCAGATTCTACAAAAAGGGTGTTTCAAAACTTCTCTATCAATAGGTAGGTTCAACTCTGTGAGTTGAATGCAGTCATCACAAAGATGTTTCTGACAATGCTTCTATCTAGTTTTTAGGTGAAGATATTTCCTTTTCCAGCATAGGCCTCAAAGCGTTCGAAATAAACACTCGCAGATTCTACAAAAGGAGTGTTTCAAAACTATCCTATCCAAAGGAACGTGCAAGTCTGTGAGTTGAATCCACTCATCACAAAGAAGTTTCTGAGAATGCTTCTGTCTAGTTTTTATGTGATGATATTTCGTTTTCCAGCCTTGGCCTCAAAGCGCTCCAAATATGCACTTTCAGATGCTACTAAAAGAGCGTTTCGAAACTGCTCTATCAAAAGGAAGGTTCAGGTCTGTGAGTTGAATGCACTCATCACACCGAAGTTTCTGACAATGCTTCTGTCTAGTGTTTAAGTGAAGATATTTCCTTTTCCAGCGTAGTCCTGAAATCGCTCCAAACATCCCCTAGCAAATTCTGCAAAAAGAGTGTTTCCAAACTGCGCTCTCAAAGGGAAGATTCCTCTCAGTGAGTTGAATGCATAAAGCACAGGGTAGTTTCTGAGAATGCTTCCGTCTGGTTTGTATGTGAAGGTATTTCCTTTTCCAGTGTTGGACTCGTAGCACTCCAAATATTCCCTTGCAGATTCTACTAACAGAGCGTTTCAAAAGTGCTATATGAAAAGGAAGCTTCAACTCTGTGAGTTGAATGCGCACATCACAAAGAAGTTTCTGAGAATGCTTCTGTCTAGTTTTTATGTGAAGATATTTCGTTTTGCAGCATACGCCTCAAAGCGCTCCAACTATCCACTTGCAGTTTGCACAAAAAGTGTGTTTCAAAACTATTCTATCAAAAGGAAGGTACAACTCTGTGAGTAGAATGCACTCATCTCAAGAAGTTTCTGAGAATGGTTCTATCTAGTTTTCGTCTGAATGTATTTCCTTTTCCACTGGATGACGCAATCGCACCAAACATCCACGTGCAGTTTCCACCAAAAGAGGGTTGCAGAACTGCTCTGTGAAAAGGAATGTTCAACTCTGTGAGTTCCATCCCCACATGACAAAGGAGTTTTCTGAGAATGCTTCTGTCTAGTTTGTATATGAAGATATTCCCTTTTCCAGCCTAAGCCTCAAAGAGCTCCAAGCATCCACTTGCGGATTCTACAGAAGCAGTGTTTCAAAGCTGGCCTATCAAAAGGAAGGTTTCACTCTGTGACTTGAAGGCCCTCATCGCAAAGAAGTTTCTGAGAATGCTTCCGTCCAGTTTCTATGCCAGGATATTTCCTTTTGAAGCATAGGCCTCAAAGCGTTCCAAATATCCACGTGCAGATTCTACAAAAAGAGCGTTTCAAAACTGCTCTATCAAAAGGAAGGTTGAACTCTGTGAGTTGAATGCACAAAGCACAGGGAACTTTCTGAGAATGCTTTTGCCTAGTTTCTATGGGAAGATATTTCCTTTTCCGGCGTAGGCCTCAAGGAACTCCATATATCCACTTGAAGATTCTGCTAAAAGAGTGTTTCAAAACTTCTCTATCCAAAGAAAGGTTCAACACTGTGAGTTCAATGTACACATCACCAAGATGTTTCTGAGAATGCTTCTATCTACTTTTTAGGGGAAGATATTTCCTTTTCCAGCATAGGCCTCAAAGCGCTCCAAATAAACACTTGCAGATTCTACAAAAGGAGTGTTTCAAAACTGTTCTATCAAAAGGAACGTTCGAGTCCCTGAGTTGAATGCACTCATCACAAAGAACTTTCGCAGAACGCTTCTGTCTAGTTTTTCTGTGATGATATTTCGTTTCCCAGCACTGGCCTCAAAGTGCTCCAAATATCCACTTTCAGATTCTACTGAAAGAGTGTTACAAAAGTGCTCTAGGGAAAGGAAGGTTCAACTCTGTGAGTTGGATGCACACATTGCCAAGTCGTTTCTGAGTATGCTTCTGTCTAGCTTTTAGGGGAAGATATTTCATTTCCCAGCAGAGGCCTCATATCGCTCCAAATATTCACTTGCAGATTCTACAAAAAGGGTGTTTCAAAACTTCTCTATCAATAGGTAGGTTCAACTCTGTGAGTTGAATGCAGTCATCAGAAAGATGTTTCTGACAATGCTTCTGTCTAGTTTTTAGGTGAAGATATTTCCTTTTCCAGCATAGGCCTCAAAGCGTTCGAAATAAACACTCGCAGATTCTACAAAAGGAGTGTTTCAAAACTATCCTATCCAAAGGAACGTGCAAGTCTGTGAGTTGAATCCACTCATCACAAAGAAGTTTCTGAGAATGCTTCTGTCTAATTTTTATGTGATGATATTTCGTTTTCCAGCCTTGGCCTCAAAGCGCTCCAAATATCCACTTTCAGATGCTACTAAAAGAGCGTTTCAAAACTGCTCTATCAAAAGGAAGGTTCAGGTCTGTGAGTTGAATGCACTCATCACACCGAAGTTTCTGACAATGCTTCTGTCTAGTGTTTAAGTGAAGATATTTCCTTTTCCAGCGTAGTCCTGAAATCGCTCCAAACATCCCCTAGCAAATTCTGCAAAAAGAGTGTTTCCAAACTGCGCTCTCAAAGGGAAGATTCCTCTCAGTGAGTTGAATGCATAAAGCACAGGGTAGTTTCTGAGAATGCTTCCGTCTGGTTTGTATGTGAAGGTATTTCCTTTTCCAGTGTTGGCCCCGTAGCACTCCAAATATTCCCTTGCAGATTCTACTAACAGAGCGTTTCAAAAGTGCTATATGAAAAGGAAGCTTCAACTCTGTGAGTTGAATGCGCACATCACAAAGAAGTTTCTGAGAATGCTTCTGTCTAGTTTTTATGTGAAGATATTTCGTTTTGCAGCATACGTCTCAAAGCGCTCCAACTATCCACTTGCAGATTGCACAAAAAGTGTGTTTCAAAACTATTCTATCAATAGGAAGGTACAACTCTGTGAGTAGAATGCACTCATCTCAAGAAGTTTCTGAGAATGGTTCTATCTAGTTTTCGTCTGAATGTATTTCCTTTTCCACTGGATGACGCAATCGCACCAAACATCCACGTGCAGTTTCCACCAAAAGAGGGTTGCAGAACTGCTCTGTGAAAAGGAATGTTCAACTCTGTGAGTTCCATCCCCACATGACACAGAAGTTTCTGAGAATGCTTCTGTCTACTTTGTATATGAAGATATTACCTTTTCCAGCCTAAGCCTCAAAGAGCTCCAAGCATCCACTTGCCGAATCTACCGAAGCAGTGTTTCAAAGCTGGCCCATCAAAAGGAAGGTTTCACTCTGTGACTTGAAGGCCCTCATCGCAAAGAAGTTTCTGAGAATGCTTCCGTCCAGTTTCTATGCCAGGATATTTCTTTTTGATGCATAGGCCTCAAAGCGTTCCAAATATCCACGTGCAGATTCTACAAAAAGAGTGTTTCAAAACTGCTCTATCAAAAGGAAGGTTGAACTCTGTGAGTTGAATGCACAAAGCACAGGGAACTTTCTGAGAACGCTTTTGCCTAGTTTCTACGGGAAGATATTTCCTTTTCCGGCGTAGGCCTCAAGGAACTCCATATATCCACTTAAAGATTCTGCTAAAAGAGTGTTTCAAAACTTCTCTATCCAAAGAAAGGTTCCACACTGTGAGTTCAATGTACACATCACCAAGAAGTTTCTCAGAATGTTTCTATCTCCTTTTCAGGTGAAATTATTTCCTTTTCCAGCATAGGTCTGAAAGCGCTCCAAATAAACACTTGCAGATTCTACAAAAGGAGTGTTTCAAAACTGTTCTATCAAAAGGAACGTTCGAGTCTCTGAGTTGAATGCACTCATCACAAAGAACTTTCGCAGAACGCTTCTGTCTAGTTTTGCTGTGATGATATTTCGTTTCCCAGCACTGGCCTCAAAGCGCTCCAAATATCCACTTTCAGATTCTACTAAAAGAGTGTTTCAAAACTGCTCTAGGGAAAGGAAGGTTCAACTCTGTGAGTTGGATGCACACATTGCCAAGTCGTTTCTGAGTATGCTTCTGTCTAGGTTTTAGATGAAGATATTTCATTTCCCAGCAGAGGCCTCATATCGCTCCACATATTCACTTGCAGATTCTACAAAAAGGGTGTTTCAAAACTTCCCTATCAATAGGTAGGTTCAACTCTGTGAGTTGAATGCAGTCATCACAAAGAAGTTTCTGACAATGCTTCTGTCTAGTTTTTAGGTGAAGATATTTCCTTTTCCAGCATAGGCCTCAAAGCGTTCCAAATAAACACTTGCAGATTCTACACAAGGAGTGTTTCAAAACTCTCCTATCCAAAGGAAAGTTCAAATCTGTGAGTTGAATGCAATCATCACAAAGAAGTTTCTGAGAATGCTTCTGTCTAGTTTTTATGTGATGATATTTCGTTTTCCAGCATTGGCATAAAACCGCTCCGAATATCCACTTTCCGATGCTACTAAAAGAGCGTTTCAAAACTGCTCTATCAAAAGGAAGGTTCAAGTCCGTGAGTTGAATGCACTCATCACACTGAAGTTTCTGACAATGCTTCCGTCTAGTGGTTATGTGAAGATATCTCCTTTTCCAGCATAGTCCTGAAATCGCTCCAAACATCCACTAGCAAATTCTGCCAAAAGAGTGTTTCCAAACTGCGCTCTCAAAGGGAAGATTCCTCTCTGTGAGTTGAATGCATAAAGCACAGGGTAGTTTCTGAGAATGCTTCCGTCTGGTTTATATGTGAAGGTATTTCCTTTTCTAGGGTTGGCCTCGTAGCACTCCAAATATTCACTTGCAGATTCTACTAACAGAGTGTTTCAAACGTGCTGAATGAAAAGGAAGCTTCAACTCTGTGAGTTGAATGCGTGCATCACAAAGAAGTTTCTGAGAATGCTTCTGTCTAGTTTTTATGTGAAGATATTTCATTTTGCAGCATACGCCTCAAAGTGCTCCAAATATCCACTTGCAGTTTGCACAAAAAGTGTGTTTCAAAACTGTTCTATCAAAAGGAAGGTACATCTCTGTGACTAGAATGCACTAATCGCAAGAAGTTTCTGAGAATGGTTCTATCTAGTTTTCGTCTGAATGTATTTCCTTTTCCACTGGATGCAGCAATCGCACCAAATACCAACTTTCAGTTTCCACAAAAAGAAGGTTACAGAACTGCTCTCTGAAAAGGAATGTTCAACTCTGTGAGTTCCATCCCCACATGACAAAGAAGTTTCTGAGAATGCTTCTGTCTAGTTTGTATATGAAGATATTTCCTTTTCCAGCCTAAGCCTCAAAGAGCTCCAAGTATCCACTTGCGGATTCTACAAAAACAGAGTTTCAAAGCTGGCCTATCAAAAGGAAGTTTCAACTCTGTGACTTGAAGGCACTCATCTCAAAGAAGTTTCTGAGAATGCTTCCCTCTAGTTTCTATGCCAGGATATTTCCTTTTGCAGCATAGGCCTCAAAGCATTCCAAATATCCACGTGCAGATTCTACAAAAAGAGTGTTTCAAAACTGCTCTATCAAAAGGAAGGTTGAACTCTGTGAGTGGAATGCACAAAGCACAGGGAACTTTCTGAGAATGCTTTTGTCTAGTTTCTGCGGGAAGATATTTCCTTTTCCGGCATAGGCCTCAAGGAACTCCATATATCCAATTGAAGATTCGGCTAAAACAGTGTTTCAAAACTTCTCTATCCTAAGAAAGGTTCAGCTCTGTGAGTTCAATGGACACATCACAAGAAGTTTCTGAGAATGCTTCTATCTACTTTTTAGGTGAAGATATTTCCTTTTTCAGCATAGGCCTCAAAGCGCTCCAAATAAACACTTGCAGATTCTACAAAAGGAGTGTTTCAAAACTGTTCTATCAAAAGGAAGGTTCGAGTCTCTGAGTTGAATGCACTCATCACAAAGGACTTTCTGAGAACGCTTCTGTCTAGTTTTTCTGTGATGGTATATCTTTTCCCAGCATTGGCCTAAAAGCGCTCCAAATATCCACTTTCAGATTCTACTAAAAGAGTGTTTCAAAACTGCTCTAGGGAGAGGAAGGTTCAACTCTGTGAGTTGGATGCACACATTGCCAAGTACTTTCTGAGTATGCTTCTGTCTAGCTTTTAGGTGAAGAGATTTCATTTCCCAGCAGAGGCCTCATATCGCTCCAAATATTCACTTGCAGAGTCTACAAAAAGTGTGTTTCAAAACTTCTCTGTCAATAGGTAGGTTCAACTCTGTGAGTTGAATGCAGTCATCACAAAGAAGCTTCTGACAATGCTTCTGTCTAGTCTTTAGTTGAAGATAATTCCTTTTCCAGCATGGGCTTAAAAGCGTTCCAAATAAACACTTGCAGATTCTACAAAAGGAGTGTTTCAAAACTCTTCTATCAAAAGGAACGTTCGAGTCTCTGAGTTGAATGCACTCATCAGAAAGAACTTTCCGAGAACGCTTCTGTCTAGTTTTTCTCTGATATTTCGTTTCCCACCACTGGCCTCAAAGCGCTCCAAATATCCACTTTCAGATTCTACTAAACGAGTGTTTCAAAACTGCTCTAGGGAAAGGAAGGTTCAACTCTGTGAGTTGGATGCACACATTGCCAAGTCGTTTCTGAGTATGCTTCTGTCTAGGTTTTACATGAAGATATTTCATTTCCCAGCAGAGGCCTCATATCGCTCCACATATTCACTTGCAGATTCTACAAAAAGGGTGTTTCAAAACTTCTCTATCAATAGGTAGGTTCAACTCTGTGAGTTGAATGCAGTCATCACAAAGAAGTTTCTGACAATGCTTCTGTCTAGTTTTTAGGTGAAGATATTTCCTTTTCCAGCATAGGCCTCAAAGCGTTCCAAATAAACACTTGCAGATTCTACACAAGGAGTGTTTCAAAACTCTCCTATCCAAAGGAACGTTCAAGTCTGTGAGTTGAATGCAATCATCACAAAGAAGTTTCTGAGAATGCTACTGTCTAGTTTTTATGTGATGATATATCGTTTTCCAGCATTGGCGTAAAACCGCTCCGAATATCAACTTTCCGATGCTACTAAAAGAGCGTTTCAAAACTGCTCTATCAAAAGGAAGGTTGAACTCTGTGAGTTGAATGCACTCATCACACCGAAGTTTCTGACAATGCTTCTGTCTAGTGTTTAAGTGAAGATATTTCCTTTTCCAGCCTAGTCCTGAAATCGCTCCAAACATCCCCTAGCAAATTCTGCAAAAAGAGTGTTTCCAAACTGCACTCTCAAAGGGAAGATTCCTCTCAGTGACTTGAATGCATAAAGCACAGGGTAGTTTCTGAGAATGCTTCCGTCTGGTTTGTTTGTGAAGGTATTTCCTTTTCCAGTGTTGGCCTCGTAGCACTCCAAATATTCCCTTGCAGATTCTACTAACAGAGCGTTTCAAAAGTGCTATATGAAAAGGAAGCTTCAACTCTGTGAGTTGAATGCGCACATCACAAAGAAGTTTCTGAGAATGCTTCTGTCTAGTTTGTATGTGAAGATATTTCGTTTTGCAGCATACGCCTCAAAGCGCTCCAACTATCCACTTGCGGTTTGCACAAAAAGTGTGTTTCAAAACTATTCTATCAAAAGGAAGGTACAACTCTGTGAGTAGAATGCACTCATCTCAAGAAGTTTCTGAGAATGGTTCTATCTAGTTTTCGTCTGAATGTATTTCCTTTTCCACTGGATGACGCAATCGCACCAAACATCCACGTGCAGTTTCCACCAAAAGAGGGTTGCAGAACTGCTCTGTGAAAAGGAATGTTCAACTCTGTGAGTTCCATCCCCACATGACAAAGAAGTTTCTGAGAATGCTTCTGTCTAGTTTGTATATGAAGATATTACCTTTTCCAGCCTAAGCCTCAAAGAGCTCCAAGCATCCACTTGCGGATTCTACAGAAGCAGTGTTTCAAAGCTGGCCTATCAAAAGGAAGGTTTCACTCTGTGACTTGAAGGCCCTCATCGCAAAGAAGTTTCTGAGAATGCTTCCGTCCCGTTTCTATGCCAGGATATTTCCTTTTGAAGCATAGGCCTCAAAGCGTTCCAAATATCCACGTGCAGATTCTACAAAAAGAGCGTTTCAAAACTGCTCTATCAAAACCAAGGCTGAACTCTGTGAGTTGAATGCACAAAGCACAGGGAACTTTCTGAGAATGCTTTTGCCTAGTTTCTACGGGAAGATATTTCCTTTTCCGGCGTAGGCCTCAAGGAACTCCATATATCCACTTGAAGATTCTGCTAAAAGAGTGTTTCAAAACTTCTCTATCCAAAGAAAGGTTCAACACTGTGAGTTCAATGTACACATCACCAAGAAGTTTCTGAGAATGCTTCTATCTACTTTTTAGGGGAAGATATTTCCTTTTCCAGCATAGGCCTGAAAGCGCTCCAAATAAACACTTGCATATTCTACAAAAGGAGTGTTTCAAAACTGTTCTATCAAAAGGAACGTTCGAGTCTCTGAGTTGAATGCACTCATCACAAAGAACTTTCGCAGAACGCTTCTGTCTAGTTTTGCTGTGATGATATTTCGTTTCCCAGCACTGGCCTCAAAGCGCTCCAAATATCCACTTTCAGATTCTACTAAAAGAGTGTTTCAAAACTGCTCTAGGGAAAGGAAGGTTCAACTCTGTGAGTTGGATGCACACATTGCCAAGTCGTTTCTGAGTATGCTTCTGTCTAGCTTTTAGGGGAAGATATTTCATTTCCCAGCAGAGGCCTCATATCGCTCCAAATATTCACTTGCAGATTCTACAAAAAGGGTGTTTCAAAACTTCTCTATCAATAGGTAGGTTCAACTCTGTGAGTTGAATGCAGTCATCACAAAGATGTTTCTGACAATGCTTCTGTCTAGTTTTTAGGTGAAGATATTTCCTTTTCCAGCATGGGCCTCAAAGCGTTCGAAATAAACACTCGCAGATTCTACAAAAGGAGTGTTTCAAAACTATCCTATCCAAAGGAACGTGCAAGTCTGTGAGTTGAATCCACTCATCACAAAGAAGTTTCTGAGAATGCTTCTGTCTAGTTTTTATGTGATGATATTTCGTTTTCCAGCCTTGGCCTCAAAGCGCTCCAAATATCCACTTACAGATGCTACTAAAAGAGCGTTTCAAAACTGCTCTATCAAAAGGAAGGTTCAGGTCGTTGAGTTGAATGCACTCATCACACCGAAGTTTCTGACAATGCTTCTGTCTAGTGTTTAAATGAAGATATTTCCTTTTCCAGCCTAGTCCTGAAATCGCTCCAAACATCCCCTAGCAAATTCTGCAAAAAGAGTGTTTCCAAACTGCGCTCTCAAAGGGAAGATTCCTCTCAGTGACTTGAATGCATAAAGCACAGGGTAGTTTCTGAGAATGCTTCCGTCTGGTTTGTTTGTGAAGCTATTTCCTTTTCCAGTGTTGGCCTCGTAGCACTCCAAATATTCCCTTGCAGATTCTACTAACAGAGCGTTTCAAAAGTGCTATATGAAAAGGAAGCTTCAACTCTGTGAGTTGAATGCGCACATCACAAAGAAGTTTCTGAGAATGCTTCTGTCTAGTTTTTATGTGAAGATATTTCGTTTTGCAGCATACGCCTCAAAGCGCTCCAACTATCCACTTGCGGTTTGCACAAAAAGTGTGTTTCAAAACTATTCTATCAAAAGGAAGGTACAACTCTGTGAGTAGAATGCACTCATCTCAAGAAGTTTCTGAGAATGGTTCTATCTAGTTTTCGTCTGAATGTATTTCCTTTTCCACTGGATGACGCAATCGCACCAAACATCCACTTGCAGTTTCCACCAAAAGAGATTTGCAGAACTGCTCTGTGAAAAGGAATGTTCAACTCTGTGAGTTCCATCCCCACATGACAAAGAAGTTTCTGAGAATGCTTCTGTCTAGTTTGTATATGAAGATATTCCCTTTTCCAGCCTAAGCCTCAAATAGCTCCATGCATCCACTTGCGGATTCTACAGAAGCAGTGTTTCAAAGCTGGCCTATCAAAAGGAAGGTTTCACTCTGTGAGTTGAAGGCCATCATCGCAAAGAAGTTTCTGAGAATGCTTCCGTCCAGTTTCTATGCCAGGATATTTCCTTTTGAAGCATAGGCCTCAAAGCGTTCCAAATATCCACGTGCAGATTCTTCAAAAAGAGCGTTTCAAAACTGCTCTATCAAAAGGAAGGTTGAACTCTGTGAGTTGAATGCACAAAGCACAGGGAACTTTCTGAGAATGCTTTTGCCTAGTTTCTACGGGAAGATATTTCCTTTTCCGGCGTAGGCCTCAAGGAACTCCATATATCCACTTGAAGATTCTGCTAAAAGATTGTTTCAAAACTTCTCTATCCAAAGAAAGGTTCAACACTGTGAGTTCAATGTACACATCACCAAGAAGTTTCTGAGAATGCTTCTGTCTACTTTTTAGGGGAAGATATTTCCTTTTCCAGCATAGGCCTGAAAGCGCTCCAAATAAACACTTGCAGATTCTACAAAAGGAGTGTTTCAAAACTGTTCTATCAAAAGGAACGTTCGAGTCTCTGAGTTGAATGCACTCATCACAAAGAACTTTCGCAGAACGCTTCTGTCTAGTTTTGCTGTGATGATATTTCGTTTCCCAGCACTGGCCTCAAAGCGCTCCAAATATCCACTTTCAGATTCTACTAAAAGAGTGTTCCAAAACTGCTCTAGGGAAAGGAAGGTTCAACTCTGTGAGTTGGATGCACACATTGCCAAGTCGTTTCTGAGTATGCTTCTGTCTAGCTTTTAGGGCAAGATATTTCATATCCCAGCAGAGGCCTCATATCGCTCCAAATATTCACTTGCAGATTCTACAAAAAGGGTGTTTCAAAACTTCTCTATCAATAGGTAGGTTCAACTCTGTGAGTTGAATGCAGTCATCACAAAGATGTTTCTGACAATGCTTCTGTCTAGTTTTTAGGTGAAGATATTTCCTTTTCCAGCATGGGCCTCAAAGCGTTCGAAATAAACACTCGCAGATTCTACAAAAGGAGTGTTTCAAAACTATCCTATCCAAAGGAACGTGCAAGTCTGTGAGTTGAATCCACTCATCACAAAGAAGTTTCTGAGAATGCTTCTGTCTAGTTTGTATATGAAGATATTACCTTTTCCAGCCTAAGCCTCAAAGAGCTCCAAGCATCCACTTGCGGATTCTACAGAAGCAGTGTTTCAAAGCTGGCCTATCAAAAGGAAGGTTTCACTCTGAGACTTGAAGGCCCTCATCGCAAAGAAGTTTCTGAGAATGCTTCCGTCCCGTTTCTATGCCAGGATATTTCCTTTTGAAGCATAGGCCTCAAAGCGTTCCAAATATCCACGTGCAGATTCTACAAAAAGAGTGTTTCAAAACTGCTCTATCAAAAGGAAGGTTGAACTCTGTGAGTTGAATGCACAAAGCACAGGGAACTTTCTTAGAATGCTTTTGCCTAGTTTCTACGGGAAGATATTTCCTTTTCCGGCGTAGGCCTCAAGGAACTCCATATATCCACTTGAAGATTCTGCTAAAAGAGTGTTTCAAAACTTCTCTCTCCATAGAAAGGTTCAACACTGTGAGTTCAATGTACACATCACCAAGAAGTTTCTGAGAATGCTTCTGTCTACTTTTTAGGGGAAGATATTTCCTTTTCCAGCATAGGGCTGAAAGCGCTCCAAATAAACACTTGCAGATTCTACAAAAGGAGTGTTTCAAAACTGTTCTATCAAAAAGAACGTTCGAGTCTCTGAGTTGAATGCACTCATCACAAAGAACTTTCGCAGAACGCTTCTGTCTAGTTTTGCTGTGATGATATTTCGTTTCCCAGCACTGGCCTCAAAGCGCTCCAAATATCCACTTTCAGATTCTACTAAAAGAGTGTTTCAAAACTGCTCTAGGGAAAGGAAGGTTCAACTCTCTGAGTTGGATGCACACATTGCCAAGTCGTTTCTGAGTATGCTTCTGTCTAGCTTTTAGGGGAAGATATTTCATTTCCCAGCAGAGGCCTCATATCGCTCCAAATATTCACTTGCAGATTCTACAAAAAGGGTGTTTCAAAACTTCTCTATCAATAGGTAGGTTCAACTCTGTGAGTTGAATGCAGTCATCACAAAGATGTTTCTGACAATGCTTCTGTCTAGTTTTTAGGTGAAGATATTTCCTTTTCCAGCATGGGCCTCAAAGCGTTCGAAATAAACACTCGCAGATTCTACAAAAGGAGTGTTTCAAAACTATCCTATCCAAAGGAACGTGCAAGTCTGTGAGTTGAATCCACTCATCACAAAGAAGTTTCTGAGAATGCTTCTGTCTAGTTTTTATGTGATGATATTTCGTTTTCCAGGCTTGGCCTCAAAGCGCTCCAAATATCCACTTTCAGATGCTACTAAAAGAGCGTTTCAAAACTGCTCTATCAAAAGGAAGGTTCAGGTCGGTGAGTTGAATGCACTCATCACACCGAAGTTTCTGACAATGCTTCTGTCTAGTGTTTAAGTGAAGATATTTCCTTTTCCAGCCTAGTCCTGAAATCGCTCCAAACATCCCCTAGCAAATTCTGCAAAAAGAGTGTTTCCAAACTGCGCTCTCAAAGGGAAGATTCCTCTCAGTGAGTTGAATGCATAAAGCACAGGGTAGTTTCTGAGAATGCTTCCGTCTGGTTTGTATGTGAAGGTATTTCCTTTTCCTGTGTTGGCCTCGTAGCACTCCAAATATACCCTTGCAGATTCTACTAACAGAGCGTTTCAAAAGTGCTATATGAAAAGGAAGCTTCAACTCTGTGAGTTGAATGCGCACATCACAAAGAAGTTTCTGAGAATGCTTCTGTCTAGTTTTTATGTGAAGATATTTCGTTTTGCAGCATAGGCCTCAAAGCGCTCCAACTATCCACTTGCGGTTTGCACAAAAAGTGTGTTTCAAAACTATTCTATCAAAAGGAAGGTACAACTCTGTGAGTAGAATGCACTCATCTCAAGAAGTTTCTGAGAATGGTTCTATCTAGTTTTCGTCTGAATGTATTTCCTTTTCCACAGGATGACGCAATCGCACCAAACATCCACTTGCAGTTTCCACCAAAAGAGGGTTGCAGAAGTGCTCTGTGAAAAGGAATGTTCAACTCTGTGAGTTCCATCCCCACATGACAAATAAGTTTCTGAGAATGCTTCTGTCTAGTTTGTATATGAAGATATTACCTTTTCCAGCCTAAGCCTCAAAGAGCTCCAAGCATCCACTTGCGGATTCTACAGAAGCAGTGTTTCAAACCTGGCCTATCAAAAGGAAGGTTTCACTCTGTGAGTTGAAGGCCCTCATCACAAAGATGTTTCTGAGAATGCTTCCGTCCAGTTTCTATGCCAGGATATTTCCTTTTGAAGCATAGGCCTCAAAGCGTTCCAAATATCCACGTGCAGATTCTTCAAAAAGAGCATTTCAAAACTGCTCTATCAAAAGGAAGGTTGAACTCTGTGAGTTGAATGCACAAAGCACAGGGAACTTTCTGAGAACGCTTTTGCCTAGTTTCTACGGGAAGATATTTCCTTTTCCGGCGTAGGCCTCAAGGAACTCCATATATCCACTTGAAGATTCTGCTAAAAGAGTGTTTCAAAACTTCTCTATCCAAAGAAAGGTTCAACACTGTGAGTTCAATGTACACATCACCAAGAAGTTTCTGAGAATGCTTCTATCTACTTTTTTTGGAAGATATTTCCTTTTCCAGCATAAGCCTCAAAGCATTCCAAATAAACACTTGCAGATTCTACAAAAGGAGTGTTTCAAAACTGTTCTATCAAAAGGAACGTTCGAGTCCCTGAGTTGAATGCACTCATCACAAAGAACTTTCACAGAACGCTTCTGTCTAGTTTTTCTGTGATGATATTTCGTTTCCCAGCACTGGCCTCAAAGCGCTCCAAATATCCACTTTCAGATTCTACTGAAAGTGTGTTTCAAAACTGCTCTAGGGAAAGGAAGGTTCAACTCTCTGAGTTGGATGCACACATTGCCAAGTCGTTTCTGAGTATGCTTCTGTCTAGCTTTTAGGGGAAGATATTTCATTTCCCAGCAGAGGCCTCATATCGCTCCAAATATTCACTTGCAGATTCTACAAAAAGGGTGTTTCAAAACTTCTCTATCAATAGGTAGGTTCAACTCTGTGAGTTGAATGCAGTCATCACAAAGATGTTTCTGACAATGCTTCTGTCTAGTTTTTAGGTGAAGATATTTCCTTTTCCAGCATAGGCCTCAAAGCGTTCGAAATAAACACTCGCAGATTCTACAAAAGGAGTGTTTCAAAACTATCCTATCCAAAGGAACGTGCAAGTCTGTGAGTTGAATCCACTCATCACAAAGAAGTTTCTGAGAATGCTTCTGTCTAGTTTTTATGTGATGATATTTCGTTTTCCAGCCTTGGCCTAAAAGCGCTCTAAATATCCACTTTCAGATGCTACTAAAAGACCGTTTCAAAACTGCTCTATCAAAAGGAAGATTCAAGTCCGTGAGTTGAATGCACTCATCACACTGAAGTTTCTGACAATGCTTCCGTCTAGTGTTTATGTGAAGATATCTCCTTTTCCAGCATTGTCCTGAAATCGCTCCAAACATCCCCTAGCAAATTCTGCCAAAAGAGTGTTTCCAAACTGCGCTCTCAAAGGGAATATTCCTCTCTGTGAGTTGAATGCATAAAGCACAGGGTAGTTTCTGAGAATGCTTCTGTATGGTTTATATGTGAAGGTATTTCCTTTTCCAGTGTTGGCCTCTTAGCACTCCAAATATTCACTTGCAGATTCTACTAACAGAGTGTTTCAAAAGTGCTGAACGAAAAGGAAGCTTCAACTCTGTGAGTTGAATGCGTGCATCACAAAGAAGTTTCTGAGAATGCTTCTGTCTAGTTTTTATGTGAAGATATTTCGTTTTGCAGCATACGCCTCAAAGCGCTCCAAATATCCACTTGCAGTTTGCACAAAAAGTGTGTTTCAAAACTGTTCTATCAAAAGGAAGGTACATCTCTGTGAGTGGAATGCACTAATCGCAAGAATTTTCTGAGAATGGTTCTATCTAGTTTTCGTCTGAATGTATTTCCTTTTCCACTGGATGACGCAATCGCACCAAACATCCACTTGCAGTTTCCACCAAAAGAGGGTTGCAGAACTGCTCTGTGAAAAGGAATGTTCAACTCTGTGAGTTCCATCCCCACATGAGAAAGAAGTTTCTGAGAATGCTTCTGTCTAGTTTGTATATGAAGATATTACCTTTTCCAGCCTAAGCCACAAAGAGCACCAAGCATCCACTTGCGGATTCTACAGAAGCAGTGTTTCAAAGCTGGCCTATCAAAAGGAAGGTTTCACTCTGTGACTTGAAGGCCCTCATCACAAAGAAGTTTCTGAGAATGCTTCCGTCCAGTTTCTATGCCAGGATATTTCCTTTTGAAGCATAGGCCTCAAAGCGTTCCAAATATCCACGTGCAGATTCTACAAAAAGAGTGTTTCAAAACTGCTCTATCAAAAGGAAGGTTGAACTCTGTGAGTTGAATGCACAAAGCACAGGGAACTTTCTGAGAATGCTTTTGCCTAGTTTCTACGGGAAGATATTTCCTTTTCCGGCGTAGGCCTCAAGGAACTCCATATATCCACTTGAAGATTCTGCTAAAAGAGTGTTTCAAACTTCTCTATCCAAAGAAAGGTTCAACACTGTGAGTTCAATGTACATATCACCAAAAAGTTTCTGAGAATGCTTCTATCTACTTTTTTTGGAAGATATTTCCTTTTCCAGCATAGGCCTCAAAGCATTCCAAATAAACACTTGCAGATTCTACAAAAGGAGTGTTTCAAAACTGTTCTATCAAAAGGAACGTTCAAGTCCCTGAGTTGAATGCACTCATCACAAAGAACTTTCGCAGAACGCTTCTGTCTAGTTTTTCTGTGATGATATTTCGTTTCCCAGCACTGGCCTCAAAGCGCTCCAAATATCCACTTTCAGATTCTACTGAAAGTGTGTTTCAAAACTGCTCTAGGGAAAGGAAGGTTCAACTCTCTGAGTTGGATACACACATTGCCAAGTCGTTTCTGAGTATGCTTCTGTCTAGCTTTTAGGGGAAGATATTTCATTTCCCAGCAGAGGCCTCATATCGCTCCAAATATTCACTTGCAGATTCTACAAAAAGGGTGTTTCAAAACTTCTCTATCAATAGGTAGGTTCAACTCTGTGAGTTGAATGCAGTCATCACAAAGATGTTTCTGACAATGCTTCTGTCTAGTTTTTAGGTGAAGATATTTCCTTTTCCAGCACGGGCCTCAAAGCGTTCGAAATAAACACTCGCAGATTCTACAAAAGGAGTGTTTCAAAACTATCCTATCCAAAGGAACGTGCAAGTCTGTGAGTTGAATCCACTCATCACAAAGAAGTTTCTGAGAATGCTTCTGTCTAGTTTTTATGTGATGATATTTCGTTTTCCAGGCTTGGCCTCAAAGCGCTCCAAATATCCACTTTCAGATGCTACTAAAAGAGCGTTTCAAAACTGCTCTATCAAAAGGAAGGTTCAGGTCGGTGAGTTGAATGCACTCATCACACCGAAGTTTCTGACAATGCTTCTGTCTAGTGTTTAAGTGAAGATATTTCCTTTTCCAGCCTAGTCCTGAAATCGCTCCAAACATCCCCTAGCAAATTCTGCAAAAAGAGTGTTTCCAAACTGCGCTCTCAAAGGGAAGATTCCTCTCAGTGAGTTGAATGCATAAAGCACAGGGTAGTTTCTGAGAATGCTTCCGTCTGGTTTGTATGTGAAGGTATTTCCTTTTCCTGTGTTGGCCTCGTAGCACTCCAAATATACCCTTGCAGATTCTACTAACAGAGCGTTTCAAAAGTGCTATATGAAAAGGAAGCTTCAACTCTGTGAGTTGAATGCGCACATCACAAAGAAGTTTCTGAGAATGCTTCTGTCTAGTTTTTATGTGAAGATATTTCGTTTTGCAGCATAGGCCTCAAAGCGCTCCAACTATCCACTTGCGGTTTGCACAAAAAGTGTGTTTCAAAACTATTCTATCAAAAGGAAGGTACAACTCTGTGAGTAGAATGCACTCATCTCAAGAAGTTTCTGAGAATGGTTCTATCTAGTTTTCGTCTGAATGTATTTCCTTTTCCACAGGATGACGCAATCGCACCAAACATCCACTTGCAGTTTCCACCAAAAGAGGGTTGCAGAAGTGCTCTGTGAAAAGGAATGTTCAACTCTGTGAGTTCCATCCCCACATGACAAATAAGTTTCTGAGAATGCTTCTGTCTAGTTTGTATATGAAGATATTACCTTTTCCAGCCTAAGCCTCAAAGAGCTCCAAGCATCCACTTGCGGATTCTACAGAAGCAGTGTTTCAAACCTGGCCTATCAAAAGGAAGGTTTCACTCTGTGAGTTGAAGGCCCTCATCACAAAGATGTTTCTGAGAATGCTTCCGTCCAGTTTCTATGCCAGGATATTTCCTTTTGAAGCATAGGCCTCAAAGCGTTCCAAATATCCACGTGCAGATTCTTCAAAAAGAGCATTTCAAAACTGCTCTATCAAAAGGAAGGTTGAACTCTGTGAGTTGAATGCACAAAGCACAGGGAACTTTCTGAGAACGCTTTTGCCTAGTTTCTACGGGAAGATATTTCCTTTTCCGGCGTAGGCCTCAAGGAACTCCATATATCCACTTGAAGATTCTGCTAAAAGAGTGTTTCAAAACTTCTCTATCCAAAGAAAGGTTCAACACTGTGAGTTCAATGTACACATCACCAAGAAGTTTCTGAGAATGCTTCTATCTACTTTTTTTGGAAGATATTTCCTTTTCCAGCATAAGCCTCAAAGCATTCCAAATAAACACTTGCAGATTCTACAAAAGGAGTGTTTCAAAACTGTTCTATCAAAAGGAACGTTCGAGTCCCTGAGTTGAATGCACTCATCACAAAGAACTTTCACAGAACGCTTCTGTCTAGTTTTTCTGTGATGATATTTCGTTTCCCAGCACTGGCCTCAAAGCGCTCCAAATATCCACTTTCAGATTCTACTGAAAGTGTGTTTCAAAACTGCTCTAGGGAAAGGAAGGTTCAACTCTCTGAGTTGGATGCACACATTGCCAAGTCGTTTCTGAGTATGCTTCTGTCTAGCTTTTAGGGGAAGATATTTCATTTCCCAGCAGAGGCCTCATATCGCTCCAAATATTCACTTGCAGATTCTACAAAAAGGGTGTTTCAAAACTTCTCTATCAATAGGTAGGTTCAACTCTGTGAGTTGAATGCAGTCATCACAAAGATGTTTCTGACAATGCTTCTGTCTAGTTTTTAGGTGAAGATATTTCCTTTTCCAGCATAGGCCTCAAAGCGTTCGAAATAAACACTCGCAGATTCTACAAAAGGAGTGTTTCAAAACTATCCTATCCAAAGGAACGTGCAAGTCTGTGAGTTGAATCCACTCATCACAAAGAAGTTTCTGAGAATGCTTCTGTCTAGTTTTTATGTGATGATATTTCGTTTTCCAGCCTTGGCCTAAAAGCGCTCTAAATATCCACTTTCAGATGCTACTAAAAGAGCGTTTCAAAACTGCTCTATCAAAAGGAAGGTTCAAGTCCGTGAGTTGAATGCACTCATCACACTGAAGTTTCTGACAATGCTTCCGTCTAGTGTTTATGTGAAGATATCTCCTTTTCCAGCATTGTCCTGAAATCGCTCCAAACATCCCCTAGCAAATTCTGCAAAAAGAGTGTTTCCAAACTGCGCTCTCAAAGGGAAGATTCCTCTCTGTGAGTTGAATGCATAAAGCACAGGGTAGTTTCTGAGAATGCTTCTGTATGGTTTATATGTGAAGGTATTTCCTTTTCCAGTGTTGGCCTCTTAGCACTCCAAATATTCACTTGCAGATTCTACTAACAGAGTGTTTCAAAAGTGCTGAACGAAAAGGAAGCTTCAACTCTGTGAGTTGAATGCGTGCATCACAAAGAAGTTTCTGAGAATGCTTCTGTCTAGTTTTTATGTGAAGATATTTCGTTTTGCAGCATACGCCTCAAAGCGCTCCAAATATCCACTTGCAGTTTGCACAAAAAGTGTGTTTCAAAACTGTTCTATCAAAAGGAAGGTACATCTCTGTGAGTGGAATGCACTAATCGCAAGAATTTTCTGAGAATGGTTCTATCTAGTTTTCGTCTGAATGTATTTCCTTTTCCACTGGATGACGCAATCGCACCAAACATCCACTTGCAGTTTCCACCAAAAGAGGGTTGCAGAACTGCTCTGTGAAAAGGAATGTTCAACTCTGTGAGTTCCATCCCCACATGAGAAAGAAGTTTCTGAGAATGCTTCTGTCTAGTTTGTATATGAAGATATTACCTTTTCCAGCCTAAGCCTCAAAGAGCACCAAGCATCCACTTGCGGATTCTACAGAAGCAGTGTTTCAAAGCTGGCCTATCAAAAGGAAGGTTTCACTCTGTGACTTGAAGGCCCTCATCGCAAAGAAGTTTCTGAGAATGCTTCCGTCCAGTTTCTATGCCAGGATATTTCCTTTTGAAGCATAGGCCTCAAAGCGTTCCAAATATCCACGTGCAGATTCTACAAAAAGAGTGTTTCAAAACTGCTCTATCAAAAGGAAGGTTGAACTCTGTGAGTTGAATGCACAAAGCACAGGGAACTTTCTGAGAATGCTTTTGCCTAGTTTCTACGGGAAGATATTTCCTTTTCCGGCGTAGGCCTCAAGGAACTCCATATATCCACTTGAAGATTCTGCTAAAAGAGTGTTTCAAAACTTCTCTATCCAAAGAAAGGTTCAACACTGTGAGTTCAATGTACATATCACCAAAAAGTTTCTGAGAATGCTTCTATCTACTTTTTTTGGAAGATATTTCCTTTTCCAGCATAGGCCTCAAAGCATTCCAAATAAACACTTGCAGATTCTACAAAAGGAGTGTTTCAAAACTGTTCTATCAAAAGGAACGTTCGAGTCCCTGAGTTGAATGCACTCATCACAAAGAACTTTCGCAGAACGCTTCTGTCTAGTTTTTCTGTGATGATATTTCGTTTCCCAGCACTGGCCTCAAAGCGCTCCAAATATCCACTTTCAGATTCTACTGAAAGTGTGTTTCAAAACTGCTCTAGGGAAAGGAAGGTTCAACTCTCTGAGTTGGATGCACACATTGCCAAGTCGTTTCTGAGTATGCTTCTGTCTAGCTTTTAGGGGAAGATATTTCATTTCCCAGCAGAGGCCTCATATCGCTCCAAATATTCACTTGCAGATTCTACAAAAAGGGTGTTTCAAAACTTCTCTATCAATAGGTAGGTTCAACTCTGTGAGTTGAATGCAGTCATCACAAAGATGTTTCTGACAATGCTTCTGTCTAGTTTTTAGGTGAAGATATTTCCTTTTCCAGCACAGGCCTCAAAGCGTTCGAAATAAACACTCGCAGATTCTACAAAAGGAGTGTTTCAAAACTATCCTATCCAAAGGAACGTGCAAGTCTGTGAGTTGAATCCACTCATCACAAAGAAGTTTCTGAGAATGCTTCTGTCTAGTTTTTATGTGATGATATTTCGTTTTCCAGCCTTGGCCTAAAAGCGCTCTAAATATCCACTTTCAGATGCTACTAAAAGAGCGTTTCAAAACTGCTCTATCAAAAGGAAGGTTCAGGTCGGTGAGTTGAATGCACTCATCACACCGAAGTTTCTGACAATGCTTCTGTCTAGTGTTTAAGTGAAGATATTTCCTTTTCCAGCCTAGTCCTGAAATCGCTTCAAACATCCCCTAGCAAATTCTGCAAAAAGAGTGTTTCCAAACTGCGCTCTCAAAGGGAAGATTCCTCTCAGTGAGTTGAATGCATAAAGCACAGGGTAGTTTCTGAGAATGCTTCCGTCTGGTTTGTATGTGAAGGTATTTCCTTTTCCTGTGTTGGCCTCGTAGCACTCCAAATATACCCTTGCAGATTCTACTAACAGAGCGTTTCAAAAGTGCTATATGAAAAGGAAGCTTCAACTCTGTGAGTTGAATGCGCACATCACAAAGAAGTTTCTGAGAATGCTTCTGTCTAGTTTTTATGTGAAGATATTTCGTTTTGCAGCATAGGCCTCAAAGCGCTCCAACTATCCACTTGCGGTTTGCACAAAAAGTGTGTTTCAAAACTATTCTATCAAAAGGAAGGTACAACTCTGTGAGTAGAATGCACTCATCTCAAGAAGTTTCTGAGAATGGTTCTATCTAGTTTTCGTCTGAATGTATTTCCTTTTCCACAGGATGACGCAATCGCACCAAACATCCACTTGCAGTTTCCACCAAAAGAGGGTTGCAGAAGTGCTCTGTGAAAAGGAATGTTCAACTCTGTGAGTTCCATCCCCACATGACAAATGTTTCTGAGAATGCTTCTGTCTAGTTTGTATATGAAGATATTACCTTTTCCAGCCTAAGCCTCAAAGAGCTCCAAGCATCCACTTGCGGATTCTACAGAAGCAGTGTTTCAAACCTGGCCTATCAAAAGGAAGGTTTCACTCTGTGAGTTGAAGGCCCTCATCACAAAGATGTTTCTGAGAATGCTTCCGTCCAGTTTCTATGCCAGGATATTTCCTTTTGAAGCATAGGCCTCAAAGCGTTCCAAATATCCACGTGCAGATTCTTCAAAAAGAGCATTTCAAAACTGCTCTATCAAAAGGAAGGTTGAACTCTGTGAGTTGAATGCACAAAGCACAGGGAACTTTCTGAGAACGCTTTTGCCTAGTTTCTACGGGAAGATATTTCCTTTTCCGGCGTAGGCCTCAAGGAACTCCATATATCCACTTGAAGATTCTGCTAAAAGAGTGTTTCAAAACTTCTCTATCCAAAGAAAGGTTCAACACTGTGAGTTCAATGTACACATCACCAAGAAGTTTCTGAGAATGCTTCTATCTACTTTTTTTGGAAGATATTTCCTTTTCCAGCATAAGCCTTAAAGCATTCCAAATAAACACTTGCAGATTCTACAAAAGGAGTGTTTCAAAACTGTTCTATCAAAAGGAACGTTCGAGTCCCTGAGTTGAATGCACTCATCACAAAGAACTTTCACAGAACGCTTCTGTCTAGTTTTTCTGTGATGATATTTCGTTTCCCAGCACTGGCCTCAAAGCGCTCCAAATATCCACTTTCAGATTCTACTGAAAGTGTGTTTCAAAACTGCTCTAGGGAAAGGAAGGTTCAACTCTCTGAGTTGGATGCACACATTGCCAAGTCGTTTCTGAGTATGCTTCTGTCTAGCTTTTAGGGGAAGATATTTCATTTCCCAGCAGAGGCCTCATATCGCTCCAAATATTCACTTGCAGATTCTACAAAAAGGGTGTTTCAAAACTTCTCTATCAATAGGTAGGTTCAACTCTGTGAGTTGAATGCAGTCATCACAAAGATGTTTCTGACAATGCTTCTGTCTAGTTTTTAGGTGAAGATATTTCCTTTTCCAGCATAGGCCTCAAAGCGTTCGAAATAAACACTCGCAGATTCTACAAAAGGAGTGTTTCAAAACTATCCTATCCAAAGGAACGTGCAAGTCTGTGAGTTGAATCCACTCATCACAAAGAAGTTTCTGAGAATGCTTCTGTCTAGTTTTTATGTGATGATATTTCGTTTTCCAGCCTTGGCCTAAAAGCGCTCTAAATATCCACTTTCAGATGCTACTAAAAGAGCATTTCAAAACTGCTCTATCAAAAGGAAGATTCAAGTCCGTGAGTTGAATGCACTCATCACACTGAAGTTTCTGACAATGCTTCCGTCTAGTGTTTATGTGAAGATATCTCCTTTTCCAGCATTGTCCTGAAATCGCTCCAAACATCCCCTAGCAAATTCTGCCAAAAGAGTGTTTCCAAACTGCGCTCTCAAAGGGAAGATTCCTCTCTGTGAGTTGAATGCATAAAGCACAGGGTAGTTTCTGAGAATGCTTCTGTATGGTTTATATGTGAAGGTATTTCCTTTTCCAGTGTTGGCCTCTTAGCACTCCAAATATTCACTTGCAGATTCTACTAACAGAGTGTTTCAAAAGTGCTGAACGAAAAGGAAGCTTCAACTCTGTGAGTTGAATGCGTGCATCACAAAGAAGTTTCTGAGAATGCTTCTGTCTAGTTTTTATGTGAAGATATTTCGTTTTGCAGCATACGCCTCAAAGCGCTCCAAATATCCACTTGCAGTTTGCACAAAAAGTGTGTTTCAAAACTGTTCTATCAAAAGGAAGGTACATCTCTGTGAGTGGAATGCACTAATCGCAAGAATTTTCTGAGAATGGTTCTATCTAGTTTTCGTCTGAATGTATTTCCTTTTCCACTGGATGACGCAATCGCACCAAACATCCACTTGCAGTTTCCACCAAAAGAGGGTTGCAGAACTGCTCTGTGAAAAGGAATGTTCAACTCTGTGAGTTCCATCCCCACATGAGAAAGAAGTTTCTGAGAATGCTTCTGTCTAGTTTGTATATGAAGATATTACCTTTTCCAGCCTAAGCCTCAAAGAGCACCAAGCATCCACTTGCGGATTCTACAGAAGCAGTGTTTCAAAGCTGGCCTATCAAAAGGAAGGTTTCACTCTGTGACTTGAAGGCCCTCATCGCAAAGAAGTTTCTGAGAATGCTTCCGTCCAGTTTCTATGCCAGGATATTTCCTTTTGAAGCATAGGCCTCAAAGCGTTCCAAATATCCACGTGCAGATTCTACAAAAAGAGTGTTTCAAAACTGCTCTATCAAAAGGAAGGTTGAACTCTGTGAGTTGAATGCACAAAGCACAGGGAACTTTCTGAGAATGCTTTTGCCTAGTTTCTACGGGAAGATATTTCCTTTTCCGGCGTAGGCCTCAAGGAACTCCATATATCCACTTGAAGATTCTGCTAAAAGAGTGTTTCAAAACTTCTCTATCCAAAGAAAGGTTCAACACTGTGAGTTCAATGTACATATGACCAAAAAGTTTCTGAGAATGCTTCTATCTACTTTTTTTGGAAGATATTTCCTTTTCCAGCATAGGCCTCAAAGCATTCCAAATAAACACTTGCAGATTCTACAAAAGGAGTGTTTCAAAACTGTTCTATCAAAAGGAACGTTCGAGTCCCTGAGTTGAATGCACTCATCACAAAGAACTTTCGCAGAACGCTTCTGTCTAGTTTTTCTGTGATGATATTTCGTTTCCCAGCACTGGCCTCAAAGCGCTCCAAATATCCACTTTCAGATTCTACTGAAAGTGTGTTTCAAAACTGCTCTAGGGAAAGGAAGGTTCAACTCTCTGAGTTGGATGCACACATTGCCAAGTCGTTTCTGAGTATGCTTCTGTCTAGCTTTTAGGGGAAGATATTTCATTTCCCAGCAGAGGCCTCATATCGCTCCAAATATTCACTTGCAGATTCTACAAAAAGGGTGTTTCAAAACTTCTCTATCAATAGGTAGGTTCAACTCTGTGAGTTGAATGCAGTCATCACAAAGATGTTTCTGACAATGCTTCTGTCTAGTTTTTAGGTGAAGATATTTCCTTTTCCAGCACAGGCCTCAAAGCGTTCGAAATAAACACTCGCAGATTCTACAAAAGGAGTGTTTCAAAACTATCCTATCCAAAGGAACGTGCAAGTCTGTGAGTTGAATCCACTCATCACAAAGAAGTTTCTGAGAATGCTTCTGTCTAGTTTTTATGTGATGATATTTCGTTTTCCAGCCTTGGCCTAAAAGCGCTCTAAATATCCACTTTCAGATGCTACTAAAAGAGCGTTTCAAAACTGCTCTATCAAAAGGAAGGTTCAGGTCGGTGAGTTGAATGCACTCATCACACCGAAGTTTCTGACAATGCTTCTGTCTAGTGTTTAAGTGAAGATATTTCCTTTTCCAGCCTAGTCCTGAAATCGCTTCAAACATCCCCTAGCAAATTCTGCAAAAAGAGTGTTTCCAAACTGCGCTCTCAAAGGGAAGATTCCTCTCAGTGAGTTGAATGCATAAAGCACAGGGTAGTTTCTGAGAATGCTTCCGTCTGGTTTGTATGTGAAGGTATTTCCTTTTCCTGTGTTGGCCTCGTAGCACTCCAAATATACCCTTGCAGATTCTACTAACAGAGCGTTTCAAAAGTGCTATATGAAAAGGAAGCTTCAACTCTGTGAGTTGAATGCGCACATCACAAAGAAGTTTCTGAGAATGCTTCTGTCTAGTTTTTATGTGAAGATATTTCGTTTTGCAGCATAGGCCTCAAAGCGCTCCAACTATCCACTTGCGGTTTGCACAAAAAGTGTGTTTCAAAACTATTCTATCAAAAGGAAGGTACAACTCTGTGAGTAGAATGCACTCATCTCAAGAAGTTTCTGAGAATGGTTCTATCTAGTTTTCGTCTGAATGTATTTCCTTTTCCACAGGATGACGCAATCGCACCAAACATCCACTTGCAGTTTCCACCAAAAGAGGGTTGCAGAAGTGCTCTGTGAAAAGGAATGTTCAACTCTGTGAGTTCCATCCCCACATGACAAATGTTTCTGAGAATGCTTCTGTCTAGTTTGTATATGAAGATATTACCTTTTCCAGCCTAAGCCTCAAAGAGCTCCAAGCATCCACTTGCGGATTCTACAGAAGCAGTGTTTCAAACCAGGCCTATCAAAAGGAAGGTTTCACTCTGTGAGTTGAAGGCCCTCATCACAAAGATGTTTCTGAGAATGCTTCCGTCCAGTTTCTATGCCAGGATATTTCCTTTTGAAGCATAGGCCTCAAAGCGTTCCAAATATCCACGTGCAGATTCTTCAAAAAGAGCATTTCAAAACTGCTCTATCAAAAGGAAGGTTGAACTCTGTGAGTTGAATGCACAAAGCACAGGGAACTTTCTGAGAACGCTTTTGCCTAGTTTCTACGGGAAGATATTTCCTTTTCCGGCGTAGGCCTCAAGGAACTCCATATATCCACTTGAAGATTCTGCTAAAAGAGTGTTTCAAAACTTCTCTATCCAAAGAAAGGTTCAACACTGTGAGTTCAATGTACACATCACCAAGAAGTTTCTGAGAATGCTTCTATCTACTTTTTTTGGAAGATATTTCCTTTTCCAGCATAAGCCTTAAAGCATTCCAAATAAACACTTGCAGATTCTACAAAAGGAGTGTTTCAAAACTGTTCTATCAAAAGGAACGTTCGAGTCCCTGAGTTGAATGCACTCATCACAAAGAACTTTCACAGAACGCTTCTGTCTAGTTTTTCTGTGATGATATTTCGTTTCCCAGCACTGGCCTCAAAGCGCTCCAAATATCCACTTTCAGATTCTACTGAAAGTGTGTTTCAAAACTGCTCTAGGGAAAGGAAGGTTCAACTCTCTGAGTTGGATGCACACATTGCCAAGTCGTTTCTGAGTATGCTTCTGTCTAGCTTTTAGGGGAAGATATTTCATTTCCCAGCAGAGGCCTCATATCGCTCCAAATATTCACTTGCAGATTCTACAAAAAGGGTGTTTCAAAACTTCTCTATCAATAGGTAGGTTCAACTCTGTGAGTTGAATGCAGTCATCACAAAGATGTTTCTGACAATGCTTCTGTCTAGTTTTTAGGTGAAGATATTTCCTTTTCCAGCATAGGCCTCAAAGCGTTCGAAATAAACACTCGCAGATTCTACAAAAGGAGTGTTTCAAAACTATCCTATCCAAAGGAACGTGCAAGTCTGTGAGTTGAATCCACTCATCACAAAGAAGTTTCTGAGAATGCTTCTGTCTAGTTTTTATGTGATGATATTTCGTTTTCCAGCCTTGGCCTAAAAGCGCTCTAAATATCCACTTTCAGATGCTACTAAAAGAGCATTTCAAAACTGCTCTATCAAAAGGAAGATTCAAGTCCGTGAGTTGAATGCACTCATCACACTGAAGTTTCTGACAATGCTTCCGTCTAGTGTTTATGTGAAGATATCTCCTTTTCCAGCATTGTCCTGAAATCGCTCCAAACATCCCCTAGCAAATTCTGCCAAAAGAGTGTTTCCAAACTGCGCTCTCAAAGGGAAGATTCCTCTCTGTGAGTTGAATGCATAAAGCACAGGGTAGTTTCTGAGAATGCTTCTGTATGGTTTATATGTGAAGGTATTTCCTTTTCCAGTGTTGGCCTCTTAGCACTCCAAATATTCACTTGCAGATTCTACTAACAGAGTGTTTCAAAAGTGCTGAACGAAAAGGAAGCTTCAACTCTGTGAGTTGAATGCGTGCATCACAAAGAAGTTTCTGAGAATGCTTCTGTCTAGTTTTTATGTGAAGATATTTCGTTTTGCAGCATACGCCTCAAAGCGCTCCAAATATCCACTTGCAGTTTGCACAAAAAGTGTGTTTCAAAACTGTTCTATCAAAAGGAAGGTACATCTCTGTGAGTGGAATGCACTAATCGCAAGAATTTTCTGAGAATGGTTCTATCTAGTTTTCGTCTGAATGTATTTCCTTTTCCACTGGATGACGCAATCGCACCAAACATCCACTTGCAGTTTCCACCAAAAGAGGGTTGCAGAACTGCTCTGTGAAAAGGAATGTTCAACTCTGTGAGTTCCATCCCCACATGAGAAAGAAGTTTCTGAGAATGCTTCTGTCTAGTTTGTATATGAAGATATTACCTTTTCCAGCCTAAGCCTCAAAGAGCACCAAGCATCCACTTGCGGATTCTACAGAAGCAGTGTTTCAAAGCTGGCCTATCAAAAGGAAGGTTTCACTCTGTGACTTGAAGGCCCTCATCGCAAAGAAGTTTCTGAGAATGCTTCCGTCCAGTTTCTATGCCAGGATATTTCCTTTTGAAGCATAGGCCTCAAAGCGTTCCAAATATCCACGTGCAGATTCTACAAAAAGAGTGTTTCAAAACTGCTCTATCAAAAGGAAGGTTGAACTCTGTGAGTTGAATGCACAAAGCACAGGGAACTTTCTGAGAATGCTTTTGCCTAGTTTCTACGGGAAGATATTTCCTTTTCCGGCGTAGGCCTCAAGGAACTCCATATATCCACTTGAAGATTCTGCTAAAAGAGTGTTTCAAAACTTCTCTATCCAAAGAAAGGTTCAACACTGTGAGTTCAATGTACATATGACCAAAAAGTTTCTGAGAATGCTTCTATCTACTTTTTTTGGAAGATATTTCCTTTTCCAGCATAGGCCTCAAAGCATTCCAAATAAACACTTGCAGATTCTACAAAAGGAGTGTTTCAAAACTGTTCTATCAAAAGGAACGTTCGAGTCCCTGAGTTGAATGCACTCATCACAAAGAACTTTCGCAGAACGCTTCTGTCTAGTTTTTCTGTGATGATATTTCGTTTCCCAGCACTGGCCTCAAAGCGCTCCAAATATCCACTTTCAGATTCTACTGAAAGTGTGTTTCAAAACTGCTCTAGGGAAAGGAAGGTTCAACTCTCTGAGTTGGATGCACACATTGCCAAGTCGTTTCTGAGTATGCTTCTGTCTAGCTTTTAGGGGAAGATATTTCATTTCCCAGCAGAGGCCTCATATCGCTCCAAATATTCACTTGCAGATTCTACAAAAAGGGTGTTTCAAAACTTCTCTATCAATAGGTAGGTTCAACTCTGTGAGTTGAATGCAGTCATCACAAAGATGTTTCTGACAATGCTTCTGTCTAGTTTTTAGGTGAAGATATTTCCTTTTCCAGCACAGGCCTCAAAGCGTTCGAAATAAACACTCGCAGATTCTACAAAAGGAGTGTTTCAAAACTATCCTATCCAAAGGAACGTGCAAGTCTGTGAGTTGAATCCACTCATCACAAAGAAGTTTCTGAGAATGCTTCTGTCTAGTTTTTATGTGATGATATTTCGTTTTCCAGCCTTGGCCTAAAAGCGCTCTAAATATCCACTTTCAGATGCTACTAAAAGAGCGTTTCAAAACTGCTCTATCAAAAGGAAGGTTCAGGTCGGTGAGTTGAATGCACTCATCACACCGAAGTTTCTGACAATGCTTCTGTCTAGTGTTTAAGTGAAGATATTTCCTTTTCCAGCCTAGTCCTGAAATCGCTCCAAACATCCCCTAGCAAATTCTGCAAAAAGAGTGTTTCCAAATTGCGCTCTCAAAGGGAAGATTCCTCTCAGTGAGTTAAATGCATAAAGCACAGGGTAGTTTCTGAGAATGCTTCCGTCTGGTTTGTATGTGAAGGTATTTCCTTTTCCTGTGTTGGCCTCGTAGCACTCCAAATATACCCTTGCAGATTCTACTAACAGAGCGTTTCCAAAGTGCTATATGAAAAGGAAGCTTCAACTCTGTGAGTTGAATGCGCACATCACAAAGAAGTTTCTGAGAATGCTTCTGTCTAGTTTTTATGTGAAGATATTTCGTTTTGCAGCATACGCCTCAAAGCGCTCCAACTATCCACTTGCGGTTTGCACAAAAAGTGTGTTTTAAAACTATTCTATCAAAAGGAAGGTACAACTCTGTGAGTAGAATGCACTCATCTCAAGAAGTTTCTGAGAATGGTTCTATCTAGTTTTCGTCTGAATGTATTTCCTTTTCCACAGGATGACGCAATCGCACCAAACATCCACTTGCAGTTTCCACCAAAAGAGGGTTGCAGAAGTGCTCTGTGAAAAGGAATGTTCAACTCTGTGAGTTCCATCCCCACATGACAAATGTTTCTGAGAATGCTTCTGTCTAGTTTGTATATGAAGATATTACCTTTTCCAGCCTAAGCCTCAAAGAGCTCCAAGCATCCACTTGCGGATTCTACAGAAGCAGTGTTTCAAACCTGGCCTATCAAAAGGAAGGTTTCACTCTGTGAGTTGAAGGCCCTCATCACAAAGATGTTTCTGAGAATGCTTCCGTCCAGTTTCTATGCCAGGATATTTCCTTTTGAAGCATAGGCCTCAAAGCGTTCCAAATATCCACGTGCAGATTCTTCAAAAAGAGCATTTCAAAACTGCTCTATCAAAAGGAAGGTTGAACTCTGTGAGTTGAATGCACAAAGCACAGGGAACTTTCTGAGAACGCTTTTGCCTAGTTTCTACGGGAAGATATTTCCTTTTCCGGCGTAGGCCTCAAGGAACTCCATATATCCACTTGAAGATTCTGCTAAAAGAGTGTTTCAAAACTTCTCTATCCAAAGAAAGGTTCAACACTGTGAGTTCAATGTACACATCACCAAGAAGTTTCTGAGAATGCTTCTATCTACTTTTTTTGGAAGATATTTCCTTTTCCAGCATAAGCCTCAAAGCATACCAAATAAACACTTGCAGATTCTACAAAAGGAGTGTTTCAAAACTGTTCTATCAAAAGGAACGTTCGAGTCCCTGAGTTGAATGCACTCATCACAAAGAACTTTCACAGAACGCTTCTGTCTAGTTTTTCTGTGATGATATTTCGTTTCCCAGCACTGGCCTCAAAGCGCTCCAAATATCCACTTTCAGATTCTACTGAAAGTGTGTTTCAAAACTGCTCTAGGGAAAGGAAGGTTCAACTCTCTGAGTTGGATGCACACATTGCCAAGTCGTTTCTGAGTATGCTTCTGTCTAGCTTTTAGGGGAAGATATTTCATTTCCCAGCAGAGGCCTCATATCGCTCCAAATATTCACTTGCAGATTCTACAAAAAGGGTGTTTCAAAACTTCTCTATCAATAGGTAGGTTCAACTCTGTGAGTTGAATGCAGTCATCACAAAGATGTTTCTGACAATGCTTCTGTCTAGTTTTTAGGTGAAGAAATTTCCTTTTCCAGCATAGGCCTCAAAGCGTTCGAAATAAACACTCGCAGATTCTACAAAAGGAGTGTTTCAAAACTATCCTATCCAAAGGAACGTGCAAGTCTGTGAGTTGAATCCACTCATCACAAAGAAGTTTCTGAGAATGCTTCTGTCTAGTTTTTATGTGATGATATTTCGTTTTCCAGCCTTGGCCTAAAAGCGCTCTAAATATCTACTTTCAGATGCTACTAAAAGAGCGTTTCAAAACTGCTCTATCAAAAGGAAGGTTCAAGTCCGTGAGTTGAATGCACTCATCACACTGAAGTTTCTGACAATGCTTCCGTCTAGTGTTTATGTGAAGATATCTCCTTTTCCAGCATTGTCCTGAAATCGCTCCAAACATCCCCTAGCAAATTCTGCCAAAAGAGTGTTTCCAAACTGCGCTCTCAAAGGGAAGATTCCTCTCTGTGAGTTGAATGCATAAAGCACAGGGTAGTTTCTGAGAATGCTTCTGTATGGTTTATATGTGAAGGTATTTCCTTTTCCAGTGTTGGCCTCTTAGCACTCCAAATATTCACTTGCAGATTCTACTAACAGAGTGTTTCAAAAGTGCTGAACGAAAAGGAAGCTTCAACTCTGTGAGTTGAATGCGTGCATCACAAAGAAGTTTCTGAGAATGCTTCTGTCTAGTTTTTATGTGAAGATATTTCGTTTTGCAGCATACGCCTCAAAGCGCTCCAAATATCCACTTGCAGTTTGCACAAAAAGTGTGTTTCAAAACTGTTCTATCAAAAGGAAGGTACATCTCTGTGAGTGGAATGCACTAATCGCAAGAATTTTCTGAGAATGGTTCTATCTAGTTTTCGTCTGAATGTATTTCCTTTTCCACTGGATGACGCAATCGCACCAAACATCCACTTGCAGTTTCCACCAAAAGAGGGTTGCAGAACTGCTCTGTGAAAAGGAATGTTCAACTCTGTGAGTTCCATCCCCACATGAGAAAGAAGTTTCTGAGAATGCTTCTGTCTAGTTTGTATATGAAGATATTACCTTTTCCAGCCTAAGCCTCAAAGAGCTCCAAGCATCCACTTGCGGATTCTACAGAAGCAGTGTTTCAAAGCTGGCCTATCAAAAGGAAGGTTTCACTCTGTGACTTGAAGGCCCTCATCGCAAAGAAGTTTCTGAGAATGCTTCCGTCCAGTTTCTATGCCAGGATATTTCCTTTTGAAGCATAGGCCTCAAAGCGTTCCAAATATCCACGTGCAGATTCTACAAAAAGAGTGTTTCAAAACTGCTCTATCAAAAGGAAGGTTGAACTCTGTGAGTTGAATGCACAAAGCACAGGGAACTTTCTGAGAATGCTTTTGCCTAGTTTCTACGGGAAGATATTTCCTTTTCCGGCGTAGGCCTCAAGGAACTCCATATATCCACTTGAAGATTCTGCTAAAACAGTGTTTCAAAACTTCTCTATCCAAAGAAAGGTTCAACACTGTGAGTTCAATGTACACATCACCAAGAAGTTTCTGAGAATGCTTCTATCTACTTTTTAGGGGAAGATATTTCCTTTTCCAGCATAGGCCTCAAAGCGCTCCAAATAAACACTTGCAGATTCTACAAAAGGAGTGTTTCAAAACTGTTCTATCAAAAGGAACGTTCGAGTCCCTGAGTTGAATGCACTCATCACAAAGAACTTTCGCAGAACGCTTCTGTCTAGTTTTTCTGTGATGATATTTCGTTTCCCAGCACTGGCCTCAAAGCGCTCCAAATATCCACTTTCAGATTCTACTGAAAGAGTGTTTCAAAACTGCTCTAGGGAAAGGAAGGTTCAACTCTGGGAGTTGGATGCACACATTGCCAAGTCGTTTCTGAGTATGCTTCTGTCTAGCTTTTAGGGGAAGATATTTCATTTCCCAGCAGAGGCCTCATATCGCTCCAAATATTCACTTGCAGATTCTACAAAAAGGGTGTTTCAAAACTTCTCTATCAATAGGTAGGTTCAACTCTGTGAGTTGAATGCAGTCATCACAAAGATGTTTCTGACAATGCTTCTGTCTAGTTTTTAGGTGAAGATATTTCCTTTTCCAGCATAGGCCTCAAAGCGTTCGAAATAAACACTCGCAGATTCTACAAAAGGAGTGTTTCAAAACTATCCTATCCAAAGGAACGTGCAAGTCTGTGAGTTGAATCCACTCATCACAAAGAAGTTTCTGAGAATGCTTCTGTCTAGTTTTTATGTGATGATATTTCGTTTTCCAGCCTTGGCCTCAAAGCGCTCCAAATATCCACTTTCAGATGCTACTAAAAGAGCGTTTCAAAACTGCTCTATCAAAAGGAAGGTTCAGGTCTGTGAGTTGAATGCACTCATCACACCGAAGTTTCTGACAATGCTTCTGTCTAGTGTTTAAGTGAAGATATTTCCTTTTCCAGCCTTGTCCTGAAATCGCTCCAAACCTCCCCTAGCAAATTCTGCAAAAAGAGTGTTTCCAAACTGCGCTCTCAAAGGGAAGATTCCTCTCAGTGACTTGAATGCATAAAGCACAGGGTAGTTTCTGAGAATGCTTCCGTCTGGTTTGTATGTGAAGGTATTTCCTTTTCCAGTGTTGGCCTCGTAGCACTCCAAATATTCCCTTGCAGATTCTACTAACAGAGCGTTTCAAAAGTGCTATATGAAAAGAAGCTTCAACTCTGTGAGTTGAATGCGCACATCACAAAGAAGTTTCTGAGAATGCTTCTGTCTAGTTTTTATGTGAAGATATTTCGTTTTGCAGCATACGTCTCAAAGCGCTCCAACTATCCACTTGCGGTTTGCACAGAAAGTGTGTTTCATAACTATTCTATCAAAAGGAAGGTACAACTCTGTGAGTAGAATGCACTCATCTCAAGAAGTTTCTGAGAATGGTTCTATCTAGTTTTCGTCTGAATGTATTTCCTTTTCCACTGGATGACGCAATCGCACCAAACATCCACTTGCAGTTTCCACCAAAAGAGGGTTGCAGAACTGCTCTGTGAAAAGGAATGTTCAACTCTGTGAGTTCCATCCCCACATGAGAAAGAAGTTTCTGAGAATGCTTCTGTCTAGTTTGTATATGAAGATATTACCTTTTCCAGCCTAAGCCTCAAAGAGCTCCAAGCATCCACTTGCGGATTCTACTGAAGCAGTGTTTCAAAGCTGGCCTATCAAAAGGAAGGTTTCACTCTGTGACTTGAAGGCCCTCATCGCAAAGAAGTTTCTGAGAATGCTTCCGTCCAGTTTCTATGCCAGGATATTTCCTTTTGAAGCATAGGCCTCAAAGCGTTCCAAATATCCACGTGCAGATTCTACAAAAAGAGTGTTTCAAAACTGCTCTATCAAAAGGAAGGTTGAACTCTGTGAGTTGAATGCACAAAGCACAGGGAACTTTCTGAGAATGCTTTTGCCTAGTTTCTACGGGAAGATATTTCCTTTTCCGGCGTAGGCCTCAAGGAACTCCATATATCCACTTGAAGATTCTGCTAAAACAGTGTTTCAAAACTTCTCTATCCAAAGAAAGGTTCAACACTGTGAGTTCAATGTACACATCACCAAGAAGTTTCTGAGAATGCTTCTATCTACTTTTTAGGGGAAGATATTTCCTTTTCCAGCATAGGCCTCAAAGCGCTCCAAATAAACACTTGCAGATTCTACAAAAGGAGTGTTTCAAAACTGTTCTATCAAAAGGAACGTTCGAGTCCCTGAGTTGAATGCACTCATCACAAAGAACTTTCGCAGAACGCTTCTGTCTAGTTTTTCTGTGATGATATTTCGTTTCCCAGCACTGGCCTCAAAGCGCTCCAAATATCCACTTTCAGATTCTACTGAAAGAGTGTTTCAAAACTGCTCTAGGGAAAGGAAGGTTCAACTCTGGGAGTTGGATGCACACATTGCCAAGTCGTTTCTGAGTATGCTTCTGTCTAGCTTTTAGGGGAAGATATTTCATTTCCCAGCAGAGGCCTCATATCGCTCCAAATATTCACTTGCAGATTCTACAAAAAGGGTGTTTCAAAACTTCTCTATCAATAGGTAGGTTCAACTCTGTGAGTTGAATGCAGTCATCACAAAGATGTTTCTGACAATGCTTCTGTCTAGTTTTTAGGTGAAGATATTTCCTTTTCCAGCATAGGCCTCAAAGCGTTCGAAATAAACACTCGCAGATTCTACAAAAGGAGTGTTTCAAAACTATCCTATCCAAAGGAACGTGCAAGTCTGTGAGTTGAATCCACTCATCACAAAGAAGTTTCTGAGAATGCTTCTGTCTAGTTTTTATGTGATGATATTTCGTTTTCCAGCCTTGGCCTCAAAGCGCTCCAAATATCCACTTTCAGATGCTACTAAAAGAGCGTTTCAAAACTGCTCTATCAAAAGGAAGGTTCAGGTCTGTGAGTTGAATGCACTCATCACACCGAAGTTTCTGACAATGCTTCTGTCTAGTGTTTAAGTGAAGATATTTCCTTTTCCAGCCTTGTCCTGAAATCGCTCCAAACCTCCCCTAGCAAATTCTGCAAAAAGAGTGTTTCCAAACTGCGCTCTCAAAGGGAAGATTCCTCTCAGTGACTTGAATGCATAAAGCACAGGGTAGTTTCTGAGAATGCTTCCGTCTGGTTTGTATGTGAAGGTATTTCCTTTTCCAGTGTTGGCCTCGTAGCACTCCAAATATTCCCTTGCAGATTCTACTAACAGAGCGTTTCAAAAGTGCTATATGAAAAGAAGCTTCAACTCTGTGAGTTGAATGCGCACATCACAAAGAAGTTTCTGAGAATGCTTCTGTCTAGTTTTTATGTGAAGATATTTCGTTTTGCAGCATACGTCTCAAAGCGCTCCAACTATCCACTTGCGGTTTGCACAGAAAGTGTGTTTCAAAACTATTCTATCAAAAGGAAGGTACAACTCTGTGAGTAGAATGCACTCATCTCAAGAAGTTTCTGAGAATGGTTCTATCTAGTTTTCGTCTGAATGTATTTCCTTTTCCACTGGATGATGCAATCGCACCAAACATCCACTTGCAGTTTCCACCAAAAGAGGGTTGCAGAACTGCTCTGTGAAAAGGAATGTTCAACTCTGTGAGTTCCATCCCCACATGACAAAGAAGTTTCTGAGAATGCTTCTGTCTAGTTTGTATATGAAGATATTACCTTTTCCAGCCTAAGCCTCAAAGAGCTCCAAGCATCCACTTGCGGATTCTACTGAAGCAGTGTTTCAAAGCTGGCCTATCAAAAGGAAGGTTTCACTCTGAGACTTGAAGGCCCTCATCGCAAAGAAGTTTCTGAGAATGCTTCCGTCCCGTTTCTATGCCAGGATATTTCCTTTTGAAGCATAGGCCTCAAAGCGTTCCAAATATCCACGTGCAGATTCTACAAAAAGAGTGTTTCAAAACTGCTCTATCAAAAGGAAGGTTGAACTCTGTGAGTTGAATGCACAAAGCACAGGGAACTTTCTGAGAATGCTTTTGCCTAGTTTCTACGGGAAGATATTTCCTTTTCCGGCGTAGGCCTCAAGGAACTCAATATATCCACTTGAAGATTCTGCTAAAAGAGTGTTTCAAAACTTCTCTATCCAAAGAAAGGTTCAACACTGTGAGTTCAATGTACACATCACCAAGAAGTTTCTGAGAATGCTTCTATCTACTTTTTAGGGGAAGATATCTCCTTTTCCAGCATAGGCCTGAAAGCGCTCCAAATAAACACTTGCAGATTCTACAAAAGGAGTGTTTCAAAACTGTTCTATCAAAAGGAACGTTCGAGTCCCTCAGTTGAATGCACTCATCACAAAGAACTTTCGCAGAACGCTTCTGTCTAGTTTTTCTGTGATGATATTTCGTTGCCCAGCACTGGCCTCAAAGCGCTCCAAATATCCACTTTCAGATTCTACTAAAAGAGTGTTTCAAAACTGCTCTAGGGAAAGGAAGGTTCAACTCTGTGAGTTGGATGCACACATTGCCAAGTCGTTTCTGAGTATGCTTCTGTCTAGCTTTTAGGGGAAGATATTTCATTTCCCAGCAGAGGCCTCATATCGCTCCAAATATTCACTTGCAGATTCTACAAAAAGGGTGTTTCAAAACTTCTCTATCAATAGGTAGTTTCAACTCTGTGAGTTGAATGCAGTCATCACAAAGATGTTTCTGACAATGCTTCTGTCTAGTTTTTAGGTGAAGATATTTCCTTTTCCAGCACAGGCCTCAAAGCGTTCGAAATAAACACTCGCAGATTCTACAAAAGGAGTGTTTCAAAACTATCCTATCCAAAGGAACGTGCAAGTCTGTGAGTTGAATCCACTCATCACAAAGAAGTTTCTGAGAATGCTTCTGTCTAGTTTTTATGTGATGATATTTCGTTTTCCAGCCTTGGACTAAAAGCGCTCTAAATATCCACTTTCAGATGCTACTAAAAGAGCGTTTCAAAACTGCTCTATCAAAAGGAAGGTTCAGGTCGGTGAGTTGAATGCACTCATCACACCGAAGTTTCTGACAATGCTTCTGTCTAGTGTTTAAGTGAAGATATTTCCTTTTCCAGCCTAGTCCTGAAATCGCTCCAAACATCCCCTAGCAAATTCTGCAAAAAGAGTGTTTCCAAACTGCGCTCTCAAAGGGAAGATTCCTCTCAGTGAGTTGAATGCATAAAGCACAGGGTAGTTTCTGAGAATGCTTCCGTCTGGTTTGTATGTGAAGGTATTTCCTTTTCCTGTGTTGGCCTCGTAGCACTCCAAATATACCCTTGCAGATTCTACTAACAGAGCGTTTCAAAAGTGCTATATGAAAAGGAAGCTTCAACTCTGTGAGTTGAATGCGCACATCACAAAGAAGTTTCTGAGAATGCTTCTGTCTAGTTTTTATGTGAAGATATTTCGTTTTGCAGCATAGGCCTCAAAGCGCTCCAACTATCCACTTGCGGTTTGCACAAAAAGTGTGTTTCAAAACTGTTCTATCAAAAGGAAGGTACATCTCTGTGAGTGGAATGCACTAATCGCAAGAAGTTTCTGAGAATGGTTCTATCTAGTTTTCGTCTGAATGTATTTCCTTTTCCACTGGATGACGCAATCGCACCAAACATCCACTTGCAGTTTCCACCAAAAGAGGGTTGCAGAACTGCTCTGTGAAAAGGAATGTTCAACTCTGTGAGTTCCATCCCCACATGAGAAAGAAGTTTCTGAGAATGCTTCTGTCTAGTTTGTATATGAAGATATTACCTTTTCCAGCCTAAGCCTCAAAGAGCTCCAAGCATCCACTTGCGGATTCTACAGAAGCAGTGTTTCAAAGCTGGCCTATCAAAAGGAAGGTTTCACTCTGTGACTTGAAGGACCTCATCACAAAGAAGTTTCTGAGAATGCTTCCGTCCAGTTTCTATGCCAGGATATTTCCTTTTGAAGCAAAGGCCTCAAAGCGTTCCAAATATCCACGTGCAGATTCTACAAAAAGAGTGTTTCAAAACTGCTCTATCAAAAGGAAGGTTGAACTCTGTGAGTTGAATGCACGAAGCACAGGGAACTTTCTGAGAATGCTTTTGCCTAGTTTCTACGGGAAGATATTTCCTTTTCCGGCGTAGGCCTCAAGGAACTCCATATATCCACTTGAAGATTCTGCTAAAAGAGTGTTTCAAAACTTCTCTATCCAAAGAAAGGTTCAACACTGTGAGTTCAATGTACACATCACCAAGAAGTTTCTGAGAATGCTTCTATCTACTTTTTTTGGAAGATATTTCCTTTTCCAGCATAAGCCTCAAAGCATTCCAAATAAACACTTGCAGATTCTACAAAAGGAGTGTTTCAAAACTGTTCTATCAAAAGGAACGTTCGAGTCCCTGAGTTGAATGCACTCATCACAAAGAACTTTCACAGAACGCTTCTGTCTAGTTTTTCTGTGATGATATTTCGTTTCCCAGCACTGGCCTCAAAGCGCTCCAAATATCCACTTTCAGATTCTACTGAAAGTGTGTTTCAAAACTGCTCTAGGGAAAGGAAGGTTCAACTCTCTGAGTTGGATGCACACATTGCCAAGTCGTTTCTGAGTATGCTTCTGTCTAGCTTTTAGGGGAAGATATTTCATTTCCCAGCAGAGGCCTCATATCGCTCCAAATATTCACTTGCAGATTCTACAAAAAGGGTGTTTCAAAACTTCTCTATCAATAGGTAGGTTCAACTCTGTGAGTTGAATGCAGTCATCACAAAGATGTTTCTGACAATGCTTCTGTCTAGTTTTTAGGTGAAGATATTTCCTTTTCCAGCATAGGCCTCAAAGCGTTCGAAATAAACGCTCGCAGATTCTACAAAAGGAGTGTTTCAAAACTATCCTATCCAAAGGAACGTGCAAGTCTGTGAGTTGAATCCACTCATCACAAAGAAGTTTCTGAGAATGCTTCTGTCTAGTTTTTATGTGATGATATTTCGTTTTCCAGCCTTGGCCTAAAAGCGCTCTAAATATCCACTTTCAGATGCTACTAAAAGAGCGTTTCAAAACTGCTCTATCAAAAGGAAGGTTCAAGTCCGTGAGTTGAATGCACTCATCACACTGAAGTTTCTGACAATGCTTCCGTCTAGTGTTTATGTGAAGATATCTCCTTTTCCAGCATTGTCCTGAAATCGCTCCAAACATCCCCTAGCAAATTCTGCCAAAAGAGTGTTTCCAAACTGCGCTCTCAAAGGGAAGATTCCTCTCTGTGAGTTGAATGCATAAAGCACAGGGTAGTTTCTGAGAATGCTTCTGTATGGTTTATATGTGAAGGTATTTCCTTTTCCAGTGTTGGCCTCTTAGCACTCCAAATATTCACTTGCAGATTCTACTAACAGAGTGTTTCAAAAGTGCTGAACGAAAAGGAAGCTTCAACTCTGTGAGTTGAATGCGTGCATCACAAAGAAGTTTCTGAGAATGCTTCTGTCTAGTTTTTATGTGAAGATATTTCGTTTTGCAGCATACGCCTCAAAGCGCTCCAAATATCCACTTGCAGTTTGCACAAAAAGTGTGTTTCAAAACTGTTCTATCAAAAGGAAGGTACATCTCTGTGAGTGGAATGCACTAATCGCAAGAATTTTCTGAGAATGGTTCTATCTAGATTTCGTCTGAATGTATTTCCTTTTCCACTGGATGACGCAATCGCACCAAACATCCACTTGCAGTTTCCACCAAAAGAGGGTTGCAGAACTGCTCTGTGAAAAGGAATGTTCAACTCTGTGAGTTCCATCCCCACATGAGAAAGAAGTTTCTGAGAATGCTTCTGTCTAGTTTGTATATGAAGATATTACCTTTTCCAGCCTAAGCCTCAAAGAGCTCCAAGCATCCACTTGCGGATTCTACAGAAGCAGTGTTTCAAAGCTGGCCTATCAAAAGGAAGGTTTCACTCTGTGACTTGAAGGCCCTCATCGCAAAGAAGTTTCTGAGAATGCTTCCGTCCAGTTTCTATGCCAGGATATTTCCTTTTGAAGCATAGGCCTCAAAGCGTTCCAAATATCCACGTGCAGATTCTACAAAAAGAGTGTTTCAAAACTGCTCTATCAAAAGGAAGGTTGAACTCTGTGAGTTGAATGCACAAAGCACAGGGAACTTTCTGAGAATGCTTTTGCCTAGTTTCTACGGGAAGATATTTCCTTTTCCGGCGTAGGCCTCAAGGAACTCCATATATCCACTTGAAGATTCTGCTAAAAGAGTGTTTCAAAACTTCTCTATCCAAAGAAAGGTTCAACACTGTGAGTTCAATGTACATATCACCAAAAAGTTTCTGAGAATGCTTCTATCTACTTTTTTTGGAAGATATTTCCTTTTCCAGCATAGGCCTCAAAGCATTCCAAATAAACACTTGCAGATTCTACAAAAGGAGTGTTTCAAAACTGTTCTATCAAAAGGAACGTTCGAGTCCCTGAGTTGAATGCACTCATCACAAAGAACTTTCGCAGAACGCTTCTGTCTAGTTTTTCTGTGATGATATTTCGTTTCCCAGCACTGGCCTCAAAGCGCTCCAAATATCCACTTTCAGATTCTACTGAAAGTGTGTTTCAAAACTGCTCTAGGGAAAGGAAGGTTCAACTCTCTGAGTTGGATGCACACATTGCCAAGTCGTTTCTGAGTATGCTTCTGTCTAGCTTTTAGGGGAAGATATTTCATTTCCCAGCAGAGGCCTCATATCGCTCCAAATATTCACTTGCAGATTCTACAAAAAGGGTGTTTCAAAACTTCTCTATCAATAGGTAGGTTCAACTCTGTGAGTTGAATGCAGTCATCACAAAGATGTTTCTGACAATGCTTCTGTCTAGTTTTTAGGTGAAGATATTTCCTTTTCCAGCACAGGCCTCAAAGCGTTCGAAATAAACACTCGCAGATTCTACAAAAGGAGTGTTTCAAAACTATCCTATCCAAAGGAACGTGCAAGTCTGTGAGTTGAATCCACTCATCACAAAGAAGTTTCGGAGAATGCTTCTGTCTAGTTTTTATGTGATGATATTTCGTTTTCCAGCCTTGGCCTAAAAGCGCTCTAAATATCCACTTTCAGATGCTACTAAAAGAGCGTTTCAAAACTGCTCTATCAAAAGGAAGGTTCAGGTCGGTGAGTTGAATGCACTCATCACACCGAAGTTTCTGACAATGCTTCTGTCTAGTGTTTAAGTGAAGATATTTCCTTTTCCAGCCTAGTCCTGAAATCGCTCCAAACATCCCCTAGCAAATTCTGCAAAAAGAGTGTTTCCAAACTGCGCTCTCAAAGGGAAGATTCCTCTCAGTGAGTTGAATGCATAAAGCACAGGGTAGTTTCTGAGAATGCTTCCGTCTGGTTTGTATGTGAAGGTATTTCCTTTTCCTGTGTTGGCCTCGTAGCACTCCAAATATACCCTTGCAGATTCTACTAACAGAGCGTTTCAAAAGTGCTATATGAAAAGGAAGCTTCAACTCTGTGAGTTGAATGCGCACATCACAAAGAAGTTTCTGAGAATGCTTCTGTCTAGTTTTTATGTGAAGATATTTCGTTTTGCAGCATAGGCCTCAAAGCGCTCCAACTATCCACTTGCGGTTTGCACAAAAAGTGTGTTTCAAAACTATTCTATCAAAAGGAAGGTACAACTCTGTGAGTAGAATGCACTCATCTCAAGAAGTTTCTGAGAATGGTTCTATCTAGTTTTCGTCTGAATGTATTTCCTTTTCCACAGGATGACGCAATCGCACCAAACATCCACTTGCAGTTTCCACCAAAAGAGGGTTGCAGAAGTGCTCTGTGAAAAGGAATGTTCAACTCTGTGAGTTCCATCCCCACATGACAAATAAGTTTCTGAGAATGCTTCTGTCTAGTTTGTATATGAAGATATTACCTTTTCCAGCCTAAGCCTCAAAGAGCTCCAAGCATCCACTTGCGGATTCTACAGAAGCAGTGTTTCAAACCTGGCCTATCAAAAGGAAGGTTTCACTCTTTGAGTTGAAGGCCCTCATCACAAAGATGTTTCTGAGAATGCTTCCGTCCAGTTTCTATGCCAGGATATTTCCTTTTGAAGCATAGGCCTCAAAGCGTTCCAAATATCCACGTGCAGATTCTTCAAAAAGAGCATTTCAAAACTGCTCTATCAAAAGGAAGGTTGAACTCTGTGAGTTGAATGCACAAAGCACAGGGAACTTTCTGAGAACGCTTTTGCCTAGTTTCTACGGGAAGATATTTCCTTTTCCGGCGTAGGCCTCAAGGAACTCCATATATCCACTTGAAGATTCTGCTAAAAGAGTGTTTCAAAACTTCTCTATCCAAAGAAAGGTTCAACACTGTGAGTTCAATGTACACATCACCAAGAAGTTTCTGAGAATGCTTCTATCTACTTTTTTTGGAAGATATTTCCTTTTCCAGCATAAGCCTCAAAGCATTCCAAATAAACACTTGCAGATTCTACAAAAGGAGTGTTTCAAAACTGTTCTATCAAAAGGAACGTTCGAGTCCCTGAGTTGAATGCACTCATCACAAAGAACTTTCACAGAACGCTTCTGTCTAGTTTTTCTGTGATGATATTTCGTTTCCCAGCACTGGCCTCAAAGCGCTCCAAATATCCACTTTCAGATTCTACTGAAAGTGTGTTTCAAAACTGCTCTAGGGAAAGGAAGGTTCAACTCTCTGAGTTGGATGCACACATTGCCAAGTCGTTTCTGAGTATGCTTCTGTCTAGCTTTTAGGGGAAGATATTTCATTTCCCAGCAGAGGCCTCATATCGCTCCAAATATTCACTTGCAGATTCTACAAAAAGGGTGTTTCAAAACTTCTCTATCAATAGGTAGGTTCAACTCTGTGAGTTGAATGCAGTCATCACAAAGATGTTTCTGACAATGCTTCTGTCTAGTTTTTAGGTGAAGATATTTCCTTTTCCAGCATAGGCCTCAAAGCGTTCGAAATAAACGCTCGCAGATTCTACAAAAGGAGTGTTTCAAAACTATCCTATCCAAAGGAACGTGCAAGTCTGTGAGTTGAATCCACTCATCACAAAGAAGTTTCTGAGAATGCTTCTGTCTAGTTTTTATGTGATGATATTTCGTTTTCCAGCCTTGGCCTAAAAGCGCTCTAAATATCCACTTTCAGATGCTACTAAAAGAGCGTTTCAAAACTGCTCTATCAAAAGGAAGGTTCAAGTCCGTGAGTTGAATGCACTCATCACACTGAAGTTTCTGACAATGCTTCCGTCTAGTGTTTATGTGAAGATATCTCCTTTTCCAGCATTGTCCTGAAATCGCTCCAAACATCCCCTAGCAAATTCTGCCAAAAGAGTGTTTCCAAACTGCGCTCTCAAAGGGAAGATTCCTCTCTGTGAGTTGAATGCATAAAGCACAGGGTAGTTTCTGAGAATGCTTCTGTATGGTTTATATGTGAAGGTATTTCCTTTTCCAGTGTTGGCCTCTTAGCACTCCAAATATTCACTTGCAGATTCTACTAACAGAGTGTTTCAAAAGTGCTGAACGAAAAGGAAGCTTCAACTCTGTGAGTTGAATGCGTGCATCACAAAGAAGTTTCTGAGAATGCTTCTGTCTAGTTTTTATGTGAAGATATTTCGTTTTGCAGCATACGCCTCAAAGCGCTCCAAATATCCACTTGCAGTTTGCACAAAAAGTGTGTTTCAAAACTGTTCTATCAAAAGGAAGGTACATCTCTGTGAGTGGAATGCACTAATCGCAAGAATTTTCTGAGAATGGTTCTATCTAGTTTTCGTCTGAATGTATTTCCTTTTCCACTGGATGACGCAATCGCACCAAACATCCACTTGCAGTTTCCACCAAAAGAGGGTTGCAGAACTGCTCTGTGAAAAGGAATGTTCAACTCTGTGAGTTCCATCCCCACATGAGAAAGAAGTTTCTGAGAATGCTTCTGTCTAGTTTGTATATGAAGATATTACCTTTTCCAGCCTAAGCCTCAAAGAGCTCCAAGCATCCACTTGCGGATTCTACAGAAGCAGTGTTTCAAAGCTGGCCTATCAAAAGGAAGGTTTCACTCTGTGACTTGAAGGCCCTCATCGCAAAGAAGTTTCTGAGAATGCTTCCGTCCAGTTTCTATGCCAGGATATTTCCTTTTGAAGCATAGGCCTCAAAGCGTTCCAAATATCCACGTGCAGATTCTACAAAAAGAGTGTTTCAAAACTGCTCTATCAAAAGGAAGGTTGAACTCTGTGAGTTGAATGCACAAAGCACAGGGAACTTTCTGAGAATGCTTTTGCCTAGTTTCTACGGGAAGATATTTCCTTTTCCGGCGTAGGCCTCAAGGAACTCCATATATCCACTTGAAGATTCTGCTAAAAGAGTGTTTCAAAACTTCTCTATCCAAAGAAAGGTTCAACACTGTGAGTTCAATGTACATATCACCAAAAAGTTTCTGAGAATGCTTCTATCTACTTTTTTTGGAAGATATTTCCTTTTCCAGCATAGGCCTCAAAGCATTCCAAATAAACACTTGCAGATTCTACAAAAGGAGTGTTTCAAAACTGTTCTATCAAAAGGAACGTTCGAGTCTCTGAGTTGAATGCACTCATCACAAAGAACTTTCGCAGAACGCTTCTGTCTAGTTTTTCTGTGATGATATTTCGTTTCCCAGCACTGGCCTCAAAGAGCTCCAAATATCCACTTTCAGATTCTACTGAAAGTGTGTTTCAAAACTGCTCTAGGGAAAGGAAGGTTCAACTCTCTGAGTTGGATGCACACATTGCCAAGTCGTTTCTGAGTATGCTTCTGTCTAGCTTTTAGGGGAAGATATTTCATTTCCCAGCAGAGGCCTCATATCGCTCCAAATATTCACTTGCAGATTCTACAAAAAGGGTGTTTCAAAACTTCTCTATCAATAGGTAGGTTCAACTCTGTGAGTTGAATGCAGTCATCACAAAGATGTTTCTGACAATGCTTCTGTCTAGTTTTTAGGTGAAGATATTTCCTTTTCCAGCACAGGCCTCAAAGCGTTCGAAATAAACACTCGCAGATTCTACAAAAGGAGTGTTTCAAAACTATCCTATCCAAAGGAACGTGCAAGTCTGTGAGTTGAATCCACTCATCACAAAGAAGTTTCTGAGAATGCTTCTGTCTAGTTTTTATGTGATGATATTTCGTTTTCCAGCCTTGGCCTAAAAGCGCTCTAAATATCCACTTTCAGATGCTACTAAAAGAGCGTTTCAAAACTGCTCTATCAAAAGGAAGGTTCAGGTCGGTGAGTTGAATGCACTCATCACACCGAAGTTTCTGACAATGCTTCTGTCTAGTGTTTAAGTGAAGATATTTCCTTTTCCAGCCTAGTCCTGAAATCGCTCCAAACATCCCCTAGCAAATTCTGCAAAAAGAGTGTTTCCAAACTGCGCTCTCAAAGGGAAGATTCCTCTCAGTGAGTTGAATGCATAAAGCACAGGGTAGTTTCTGAGAATGCTTCCGTCTGGTTTGTATGTGAAGGTATTTCCTTTTCCTGTGTTGGCCTCGTAGCACTCCAAATATACCCTTGCAGATTCTACTAACAGAGCGTTTCAAAAGTGCTATATGAAAAGGAAGCTTCAACTCTGTGAGTTGAATGCGCACATCACAAAGAAGTTTCTGAGAATGCTTCTGTCTAGTTTTTATGTGAAGATATTTCGTTTTGCAGCATAGGCCTCAAAGCGCTCCAACTATCCACTTGCGGTTTGCACAAAAAGTGTGTTTCAAAACTATTCTATCAAAAGGAAGGTACAACTCTGTGAGTAGAATGCACTCATCTCAAGAAGTTTCTGAGAATGGTTCTATCTAGTTTTCGTCTGAATGTATTTCCTTTTCCACAGGATGACGCAATCGCACCAAACATCCACTTGCAGTTTCCACCAAAAGAGGGTTGCAGAAGTGCTCTGTGAAAAGGAATGTTCAACTCTGTGAGTTCCATCCCCACATGACAAATAAGTTTCTGAGAATGCTTCTGTCTAGTTTGTATATGAAGATATTACCTTTTCCAGCCTAAGCCTCAAAGAGCTCCAAGCATCCAGTTGCGGATTCTACAGAAGCAGTGTTTCAAACCTGGCCTATCAAAAGGAAGGTTTCACTCTTTGAGTTGAAGGCCCTCATCACAAAGATGTTTCTGAGAATGCTTCCGTCCAGTTTCTATGCCAGGATATTTCCTTTTGAAGCATAGGCCTCAAAGCGTTCCAAATATCCACGTGCAGATTCTTCAAAAAGAGCATTTCAAAACTGCTCTATCAAAAGGAAGGTTGAACTCTGTGAGTTGAATGCACAAAGCACAGGGAACTTTCTGAGAACGCTTTTGCCTAGTTTCTACGGGAAGATATTTCCTTTTCCGGCGTAGGCCTCAAGGAACTCCATATATCCACTTGAAGATTCTGCTAAAAGAGTGTTTCAAAACTTCTCTATCCAAAGAAAGGTTCAACACTGTGAGTTCAATGTACACATCACCAAGAAGTTTCTGAGAATGCCTCTATCTACTTTTTTTGGAAGATATTTCCTTTTCCAGCATAAGCCTCAAAGCATTCCAAATAAACACTTGCAGATTCTACAAAAGGAGTGTTTCAAAACTGTTCTATCAAAAGGAACGTTCGAGTCCCTGAGTTGAATGCACTCATCACAAAGAACTTTCACAGAACGCTTCTGTCTAGTTTTTCTGTGATGATATTTCGTTTCCCAGCACTGGCCTCAAAGCGCTCCAAATATCCACTTTCAGATTCTACTGAAAGTGTGTTTCAAAACTGCTCTAGGGAAAGGAAGGTTCAACTCTCTGAGTTGGATGCACACATTGCCAAGTCGTTTCTGAGTATGCTTCTGTCTAGCTTTTAGGGGAAGATATTTCATTTCCCAGCAGAGGCCTCATATCGCTCCAAATATTCACTTGCAGATTCTACAAAAAGGGTGTTTCAAAACTTCTCTATCAATAGGTAGGTTCAACTCTGTGAGTTGAATGCAGTCATCACAAAGATGTTTCTGACAATGCTTCTGTCTAGTTTTTAGGTGAAGATATTTCCTTTTCCAGCACAGGCCTCAAAGCGTTCGAAATAAACACTCGCAGATTCTACAAAAGGAGTGTTTCAAAACTATCCTATCCAAAGGAACGTGCAAGTCTGTGAGTTGAATCCACTCATCACAAAGAAGTTTCTGAGAATGCTTGTGTCTAGTTTTTATGTGATGATATTTCTTTTTCCAGCCTTGGCCTAAAAGCGCTCTAAATATCCACTTTCAGATGCTACTAAAAGAGCGTTTCAAAACTGCTCTATCAAAAGGAAGGTTCAGGTCGGTGAGTTGAATGCACTCATCACACCGAAGTTTCTGACAATGCTTCTCTCTAGTGTTTAAGTGAAGATATTTCCTTTTCCAGCCTAGTCCTGAAATCGCTCCAAACATCCCCTAGCAAATTCTGCAAAAAGAGTGTTTCCAAACTGCGCTCTCAAAGGGAAGATTCCTCTCAGTGAGTTGAATGCATAAAGCACAGGGTAGTTTCTGAGAATGCTTCCGTCTGGTTTGTATGTGAAGGTATTTCCTTTTCCTGTGTTGGCCTCGTAGCACTCCAAATATACCCTTGCAGATTCTACTAACAGAGCGTTTCAAAAGTGCTATATGAAAAGGAAGCTTCAACTCTGTGAGTTGAATGCGCACATCACAAAGAAGTTTCTGAGAATGCTTCTGTCTAGTTTTTATGTGAAGATATTTCGTTTTGCAGCATAGGCCTCAAAGCGCTCCAACTATCCACTTGCGGTTTGCACAAAAAGTGTGTTTCAAAACTATTCTATCAAAAGGAAGGTACAACTCTGTGAGTAGAATGCACTCATCTCAAGAAGTTTCTGAGAATGGTTCTATCTAGTTTTCGTCTGAATGTATTTCCTTTTCCACAGGATGACGCAATCGCACCAAACATCCACTTGCAGTTTCCTCCAAAAGAGGGTTGCAGAAGTGCTCTGTGAAAAGGAATGTTCAACTCTGTGAGTTCCATCCCCACATGACAAATAAGTTTCTGAGAATGCTTCTGTCTAGTTTGTATATGAAGATATTACCTTTTCCAGCCTAAGCCTCAAAGAGCTCCAAGCATCCACTTGCGGATTCTACAGAAGCAGTGTTTCAAACCTGGCCTATCAAAAGGAAGGTTTCACTCTGTGAGTTGAAGGCCCTCATCACAAAGATGTTTCTGAGAATGCTTCCGTCCAGTTTCTATGCCAGGATATTTCCTTTTGAAGCATAGGCCTCAAAGCGTTCCAAATATCCACGTGCAGATTCTTCAAAAAGAGCATTTCAAAACTGCTCTATCAAAAGGAAGGTTGAACTCTGTGAGTTGAATGCACAAAGCACAGGGAACTTTCTGAGAACGCTTTTGCCTAGTTTCTACGGGAAGATATTTCCTTTTCCGGCGTAGGCCTCAAGGAACTCCATATATCCACTTGAAGATTCTGCTAAAAGAGTGTTTCAAAACTTCTCTATCCAAAGAAAGGTTCAACACTGTGAGTTCAATGTACACATCACCAAGAAGTTTCTGAGAATGCTTCTATCTACCTTTTTTGGAAGATATTTCCTTTTCCAACATAAGCCTCAAAGCATTCCAAATAAACACTTGCAGATTCTACAAAAGGAGTGTTTCAAAACTGTTCTATCAAAAGGAACGTTCGAGTCCCTGAGTTGAATGCACTCATCACAAAGAACTTTCACAGAACGCTTCTGTCTAGTTTTTCTGTGATGATATTTCGTTTCCCAGCACTGGCCTCAAAGCGCTCCAAATATCCACTTTCAGATTCTACTGAAAGTGTGTTTCAAAACTGCTCTAGGGAAAGGAAGGTTCAACTCTCTGAGTTGGATGCACACATTGCCAAGTCGTTTCTGAGTATGCTTCTGTCTAGCTTTTAGGGGAAGATATTTCATTTCCCAGCAGAGGCCTCATATCGCTCCAAATATTCACTTGCAGATTCTACAAAAAGGGTGTTTCAAAACTTCTCTATCAATAGGTAGGTTCAACTCTGTGAGTTGAATGCAGTCATCACAAAGATGTTTCTGACAATGCTTCTGTCTAGTTTTTAGGTGAAGATATTTCCTTTTCCAGCATAGGCCTCAAAGCGTTCGAAATAAACACTCGCAGATTCTACAAAAGGAGTGTTTCAAAACTATCCTATCCAAAGGAACGTGCAAGTCTGTGAGTTGAATCCACTCATCACAAAGAAGTTTCTGAGAATGCTTCTGTCTAGTTTTTATGTGATGATATTTCGTTTTCCAGCCTTGGCCTAAAAGCGCTCTAAATATCCACTTTCAGATGCTACTAAAAGAGCGTTTCAAAACTGCTCTATCAAAAGGAAGGTTCAAGTCCGTGAGTTGAATGCACTCATCACACTGAAGTTTCTGACGATGCTTCCGTCTAGTGTTTATGTGAAGATATCTCCTTTTCCAGCATTGTCCTGAAATCGCTCCAAACATCCCCTAGCAAATTCTGCCAAAAGAGTGTTTCCAAACTGCGCTCTCAAAGGGAAGATTCCTCTCTGTGAGTTGAATGCATAAAGCACAGGGTAGTTTCTGAGAATGCTTCTGTATGGTTTATATGTGAAGGTATTTCCTTTTCCAGTGTTGGCCTCTTAGCACTCCAAATATTCACTTGCAGATTCTACTAACAGAGTGTTTCAAAAGTGCTGAACGAAAAGGAAGCTTCAACTCTGTGAGTTGAATGCGTGCATCACAAAGAAGTTTCTGAGAATGCTTCTGTCTAGTTTTTATGTGAAGATATTTCGTTTTGCAGCATACGCCTCAAAGCGCTCCAAATATCCACTTGCAGTTTGCACAAAAAGTGTGTTTCAAAACTGTTCTATCAAAAGGAAGGTACATCTCTGTGAGTGGAATGCACTAATCGCAAGAATTTTCTGAGAATGGTTCTATCTAGTTTTCGTCTGAATGTATTTCCTTTTCCACTGGATGACGCAATCGCACCAAACATCCACGTGCAGTTTCCACCAAAAGAGGGTTGCAGAACTGCTCTGTGAAAAGGAATGTTCAACTCTGTGAGTTCCATCCCCACATGAGAAAGAAGTTTCTGAGAATGCTTCTGTCTAGTTTGTATATGAAGATATTACCTTTTCCAGCCTAAGCCTCAAAGAGCTCCAAGCATCCACTTGCGGATTCTACAGAAGCAGTGTTTCAAAGCTGGCCTATCAAAAGGAAGGTTTCACTCTGTGACTTGAAGGCCCTCATCGCAAAGAAGTTTCTGAGAATGCTTCCGTCCAGTTTCTATGCCAGGATATTTCCTTTTGAAGCATAGGCCTCAAAGCGTTCCAAATATCCACGTGCAGATTCTACAAAAAGAGTGTTTCAAAACTGCTCTATCAAAAGGAAGGTTGAACTCTGTGAGTTGAATGCACAAAGCACAGGGAACTTTCTGAGAATGCTTTTGCCTAGTTTCTACGGGAAGATATTTCCTTTTCCGGCGTAGGCCTCAAGGAACTCCATATATCCACTTGAAGATTCTGCTAAAAGAGTGTTTCAAAACTTCTCTATCCAAAGAAAGGTTCAACACTGTGAGTTCAATGTACATATCACCAAAAAGTTTCTGAGAATGCTTCTATCTACTTTTTTTGGAAGATATTTCCTTTTCCAGCATAGGCCTCAAAGCATTCCAAATAAACACTTGCAGATTCTACAAAAGGAGTGTTTCAAAACTGTTCTATCAAAAGGAACGTTCGAGTCCCTGAGTTGAATGCACTCATCACAAAGAACTTTCGCAGAACGCTTCTGTCTAGTTTTTCTGTGATGATATTTCGTTTCCCAGCACTGGCCTCAAAGCGCTCCAAATATCCACTTTCAGATTCTACTGAAAGTGTGTTTCAAAACTGCTCTAGGGAAAGGAAGGTTCAACTCTCTGAGTTGGATGCACACATTGCCAAGTCGTTTCTGAGTATGCTTCTGTCTAGCTTTTAGGGGAAGATATTTCATTTCCCAGCAGAGGCCTCATATCGCTCCAAATATTCACTTGCAGATTCTACAAAAAGGGTGTTTCAAAACTTCTCTATCAATAGGTAGGTTCAACTCTGTGAGTTGAATGCAGTCATCACAAAGATGTTTCTGACAATGCTTCTGTCTAGTTTTTAGGTGAAGATATTTCCTTTTCCAGCACAGGCCTCAAAGCGTTCGAAATAAACACTCGCAGATTCTACAAAAGGAGTGTTTCAAAACTATCCTATCCAAAGGAACGTGCAAGTCTGTGAGTTGAATCCACTCATCACAAAGAAGTTTCTGAGAATGCTTCTGTCTAGTTTTTATGTGATGATATTTCGTTTTCCAGCCTTGGCCTAAAAGCGCTCTAAATATCCACTTTCAGATGCTACTAAAAGAGCGTTTCAAAACTGCTCTATCAAAAGGAAGGTTCAAGTCCGTGAGTTGAATGCACTCATCACACTGAAGTTTCTGACAATGCTTCCGTCTAGTGTTTATGTGAAGATATTTCCTTTTCCAGCATTGTCCTGAAATCGCTCCAAACATCCCCTAGCAAATTCTGCCAAAAGAGTGTTTCCAAACTGCGCTCTCAAAGGGAAGACTCCTCTCTGTGAGTTGAATGCATAAAGCACAGGGTAGTTTCTGAGAATGCTTCTGTATGGTTTATATGTGAAGGTATTTCCTTTTCCAGTGTTGGCCTCTTAGCACTCCAAATATTCACTTGCAGATTCTACTAACAGAGTGTTTCAAAAGTGCTGAACGAAAAGGAAGCTTCAACTCTGTGAGTTGAATGCGTGCATCACAAAGAAGTTTCTGAGAATGCTTCTGTCTAGTTTTTATGTGAAGATATTTCGTTTTGCAGCATACGCCTCAAAGCGCTCCAACTATCCACTTGCAGTTTGCACAAAAAGTGTGTTTCAAAACTGTTCTATCAAAAGGAAGGTACATCTCTGTGAGTGGAATGCACTAATCGCAAGAATTTTCTGAGAATGGTTCTATCTAGTTTTCGTCTGAATGTATTTCCTTTTCCACTGGATGACGCAATCGCACCAAACATCCACTTGCAGTTTCCACCAAAAGAGGGTTGCAGAACTGCTCTGTGAAAAGGAATGTTCAACTCTGTGAGTTCCATCCCCACATGAGAAAGAAGTTTCTGAGAATGCTTCTGTCTAGTTTGTATATGAAGATATTACCTTTTCCAGCCTAAGCCTCAAAGAGCTCCAAGCATCCACTTGCGGATTCTACAGAAGCAGTGTTTCAAAGCTGGCCTATCAAAAGGAAGGTTTCACTCTGTGACTTGAAGGCCCTCATCGCAAAGAAGTTTCTGAGAATGCTTCCGTCCCGTTTCTATGCCAGGATATTTCCTTTTGAAGCATAGGCCTCAAAGCGTTCCAAATATCCACGTGCAGATTCTACAAAAAGAGTGTTTCAAAACTGCTCTATCAAAAGGAAGGTTGAACTCTGTGAGTTGAATGCACAAAGCACAGGGAACATTCTGAGAATGCTTTTGCCTAGTTTCTACGGGAAGATATTTCCTTTTCCGGCGTAGGCCTCAAGGAACTCCATATATCCACTTGAAGATTCTGCTAAAAGAGTGTTTCAAAACTTCTCTATCCAAAGAAAGGTTCAACACTGTGAGTTCAATGTACACATCACCAAAAAGTTTCTGAGAATGCTTCTATCTACTTTTTAGGGGAAGTTATTTCCTTTTCCACCATAGGCCTGAGAGCGCTCCAAATAAACACTTGCAGATTCTACAAAAGGAGTGTTTCAAAACTGTTCTATCAAAAGGAACGTTCGAGTCTCTGAGTTGAATGCACTCATCACAAAGAACTTTCGCAGAACGCTTCTGTCTAGTTTTTCTGTGATGATATTTCGTTTCCCAGCACTGGCCTCAAAGCGCTCCAAGTATCCACTTTCAGATTCTACTAAAAGAGTGTTTCAAAACTGCTCTAGGGAAAGGAAGTTTCAACTCTGTGAGTTGGATGCACACGTTGCCAAGTCGTTTCTGAGTATGCTTCTGTCTAGCTTTTAGGGGAAGATATTTCATTTCCCAGCAGAGGCCTCATATCGCTCCAAATATTCACTTGCAGATTCTACAAAAAGGGTGTTTCAAAACTTCTCTATCAATAGGTAGGTTCAACTCTGTGAGTTGAATGCAGTCATCACAAAGATGTTTCTGACAATGCTTCTGTCTAGTTTTTAGGTGAAGATATTTCCTTTTCCAGCAGAGGCCTCAAAGCGTTCGAAATAAACACTCGCAGATTCTACAAAAGGAGTGTTTCAAAACTATCCTATCCAAAGGAACGTGCAAGTCTGTGAGTTGAATCCACTCATCACAAAGAAGTTTCTGAGAATGCTTCTGTCTAGTTTTTATGTGATGATATTTCGTTTTCCAGCCTTGGCCTCAAAGCGCTCCAAATATCCACTTTCAGATGCTACTAAAAGAGCGTTTCAAAACTGCTCTATCAAAAGGAAGGTTCAGGTCTGTGAGTTGAATGCACTCATCACACCGAAGTTTCTGACAATGCTTCTGTCTAGTGTTTAAGTGAAGATATTTCCTTTTCCAGCCTAGTCCTGAAATCGCTCCAAACATCCCCTAGCAAATTCTGCAAAAAGAGTGTTTCCAAACTGCACTCTCAAAGGGAAGATTCCTCTCAGTGAGTTGAATGCATAAAGCACAGGGTAGTTTCTGAGAATGCTTCCGTCTGGTTTGCATGTGAAGGTATTTCCTTTTCCAGTGTTGGCCTCGTAGCACTCCAAATATTCCCTTGCAGATTCTACTAACAGAGCGTTTCAAAAGTGCTATATGAAAAGGAAGCTTCAACTCTGTGAGTTGAATGCGCACATCACAAAGAAGTTTCTGAGAATGCTTCTGTCTAGTTTTTATGTGAAGATATTTCGTTTTGCAGCATACGCCTCAAAGCGCTCCAACTACCCACTTGCGGTTTGCACAAAAAGTGTGTTTCAAAACTATTCTATCAAAAGGAAGGTACAACTCTGTGAGTAGAATGCACTCATCTCAAGAAGTTTCTGAGAATGGTTCTATCTAGTTTTCGTCTGAATGTATTTCCTTTTCCACTGGATGACGCAATCGCACCAAACATCCACGTGCAGTTTCCACCAAAAGAGGCTTACAGAACTGCTCTGTGAAAAGGAATGTTCAACTCTGTGAGTTCCATCCCCACATGACAAAGAAGTTTCTGAGAACGCTTCTGTCCAGTTTGTATATGAAGATATTACCTTTTCCAGCCTAAGCCTCAAAGAGCTCCAAGCATCCACTTGCGGATTCTACAGAAGCAGTGTTTCAAAGCTGGCCTATCAAAAGGAAGGTTTCACTCTGTGACTTGAAGGCCCTCATCGCAAAGAAGTTTCTGAGAATGCTTCCGTCCCGTTTCTATGCCAGGATATTTCCTTTTGAAGCATAGGCCTCAAAGCGTTCCAAATATCCACGTGCAGATTCTACAAAAAGAGTGTTTCAAAACTGCTCTATCAAAAGGAAGGTTGAACTCTGTGATTTGAATGCACAAAGCACAGGGAACTTTCTGAGAATGCTTTTGCCTAGTTTCTACGGGAAGATATTTCCTTTTCCGGTGTAGGCCTCAAGGAACTCCATATATCCACTTGAAGATTCTGCTAAAAGAGTGTTTCAAAACTTCTCTCTCCAAAGAAAGGTTCAACACTGTGAGTTCAATGTACACATCACCAAGAAGTTTCTGAGAATGCTTCTATCTACTTTTTAGGGGAAGATATTTCCTTTTCCAGCATAGGCCTGAAAGCGCTCCAAATAAACACTTGCAGATTCTACAAAAGGAGTGTTTCAAAACTGTTCTACCAAAAGGAACGTTCGAGTCCCTGAGTTGAATGCACTCATCACAAAGAACTTTCGCAGAACGCTTCTGTCTTGTTTTTCTGTGATGATATTTCGTTTCCCAGCACTGGCCTCAAAGCGCTCCAAATATCCACTTTCAGATTCTACTGAAAGTGTGTTTCAAAACTGCTCTAGGGAAAGGAAGGTTCAACTCTGTGAGTTGGATGCACACATTGCCAAGTCTTTTCTGAGTATGCTTCTGTCTAGCTTTTAGGGGAAGATATTTCATTTCCCAGCAGAGGCCTCATATCACTCCAAATATTCACTTGCAGATTCTACAAAAAGGGTGTTTCAAAACTTCTCTATCAATAGGTAGGTTCAACTCTGTGAGTTGAATGCAGTCATCACAAAGATGTTTCTGACAATGCTTCTGTCTAGTTTTTAGGTGAAGATATTTCCTTTTCCAGCACAGGCCTCAAAGCGTTCGAAATAAACACTCGCAGATTCTACAAAAGGAGTGTTTCAAAACTATCCTATCCAAAGGAACGTGCAAGTCTGTGAGTTGAATCCACTCATCACAAAGAAGTTTCTGAGAATGCTTCTGTCTAGTTTTTATGTGATGATATTTCGTTTTCCAGCCTTGGCCTCAAAGCGCTCCAAATATCCACTTTCAGATGCTACTAAAAGAGCGTTTCAAAACTGCTCTATCAAAAGGAAGGTTCAGGTCTGTGAGTTGAATGCACTCATCACACCGAAGATTCTGACAATGCTTCTGTCTAGTGTTTAAGTGAAGATATTTCCTTTTCCAGCCTAGTCCTGAAATCGCTGCAAACATCCCCTAGCAAATTCTGCAAAAAGAGTGTTTCCAAACTGCGCTCTCAAAGGGAAGATTCCTCTCAGTGAGTTGAATGCATAAAGCACAGGGTAGTTTCTGAGAATGCTTCCGTCTGGTTTGCATGTGAAGGTATTTCCTTTTCCAGTGTTGGCCTCGTAGCACTCCAAATATTCCCTTGCAGATTCTACTAACAGAGCGTTTCAAAAGTGCTATATGAAAAGGAAGCTTCAACTCTGTGAGTTGAATGCGCACATCACAAAGAAGTTTCTGAGAATGCTTCTGTCTAGTTTTTATGTGAAGATATTTCGTTTTGCAGCATAGGCCTCAAAGCGCTCCAACTATCCACTTGCGGTTTGCACAAAAAGTGTGTTTCAAAACTATTCTATCAAAAGGAAGGTACAACTCTGTGAGTAGAATGCACTCATCTCAAGAAGTTTCTGAGAATGGTTCTATCTAGTTTTCGTCTGAATGTATTTCCTTTTCCACTGGATGACGCAATCGCACCAAACATCCACGTGCAGTTTCCACCAAAAGAGGGTTGCAGAACTGCTCTGTGAAAAGGAATGTTCAACTCTGTGAGTTCCATCCCCACATGAGAAAGAAGTTTCTGAGAATGCTTCTGTCTAGTTTGTATATGAAGATATTACCTTTTCCAGCCTAAGCCTCAAAGAGCTCCAAGCATCCACTTGCGGATTCAACAGAAGCAGTGCTTCAAAGCTGGCCTATCAAAAGGAAGGTTTCACTCTGTGACTTGAAGGCCCTCATCGTAAAGAAGTTTCTGAGAATGCTTCCGTCCCGTTTCTATGCCAGGATATTTCCTTTTGAAGCATAGGCCTCAAAGCGTTCCAAATATCCACGTGCAGATTCTACAAAAAGAGTGTTTCAAAACTGCTCTATCAAAAGGAAGGTTGAACTCTGTGATTTGAATGCACAAAGCACAGGGAACTTTCTGAGAATGCTTTTTCCTAGTTTCTATGGGAAGATATTTCCTTTTCCGGCGTAGGCCTCAAGGAAGTCAATATATCCACTTGAAGATTCTGCTAAAAGAGTGTTTCAAAACTTCTCTCTCCAAAGAAAGGTTCAACACTGTGAGTTCAATGTACACATCACCAAGAAGTTTCTGAGAATGCTTCTATCTACTTTTTAGGGGAAGATATTTCCTTTTCCAGCATAGGGCTGAAAGCGCTCCAAATAAACACTTGCAGATTCTACAAAAGGAGTGTTTCAAAACTGTTCTATCAAAAGGAACGTTCGAGTCTCTGAGTTGAATGCACTCATCACAAAGAACTTTCGCAGAACGCTTCTGTCTAGTTTTTCTGTGATGATATTTCGTTTCCCAGCACTGGCCTCAAATCGCTCCAAATATCCACTTTCAGATTCTACTAAAAGAGTGTTTCAAAACCGCTCTAGGGAAAGGAAGGTTCAACTCTGTGAGTTGGATGCACACATTCCCAAGTCGTTTCTGAGTATGCTTCTGTCTAGCTTTTAGGGGAAGATATTTCATTTCCCAGCAGAGGCTTCATATCGCTCCAAATATTCACTTGCAGATTCTACAAAAAGGGTGTTTCAAAACTTCTCTATCAATAGGTAGGTTCAACTCTGTGAGTTGAATGCAGTCATCACAAAGATGTTTCTGACAATGCTTCTGTCTAGTTTTTAGGTGAAGATATTTCCTTTTCCAGCATGGGCCTCAAAGCGTTCGAAATAAACACTCGCAGATTCTACAAAAGGAGTGTTTCAAAGCTATCCTATCCAAAGGAACGTGCAAGTCTGTGAGTTGAATCCACTCATCACAAAGAAGTTTCTGAGAATGCTTCTGTCTAGTTTTTATGTGATGATATTTCGTTTTCCAGCCTTGGCCTCAAAGCGCTCAAAATATCCACTTTCAGATGCTACTAAAAGAGCGTTTCAAAACTGCTCTATGAAAAGGAAGGTTCAGGTCTGTGAGTTGAATGCACTCATCACACCGAAGTTTCTGACAATGCTTCTGTCTAGTGTTTAAGTGAAGATATTTCCTTTTCCAGCCTAGTCCTGAAATCGCTCCAAACATCCCCTAGCAAATTCTGCAAAAAGAGTGTTTCCAAACTGCGCTCTCAAAGGGAAGATTCCTCTCAGTGAGTTGAATGCATAAAGCACAGGGTAGTTTCTGAGAATGCTTCCGTCTGGTTTGTATGTGAAGGTATTTCCTTTTCCAGTGTTGGCCTCGTAGCACTCCAAATATTCCCTTGCAGATTCTACTAACAGAGCGTTTCAAAAGTGCTATATGAAAAGGAAGCTTCAACTCTGTGAGTTGAATGCGCACATCACAAAGAAGTTTCTGAGAATGCTTCTGTCTAGTTTTTATGTGAAGATATTTCGTTTTGCAGCATACGCCTCAAAGCGCTCCAACTATCCACTTGCGGTTTGCACAAAAAGTGTGTTTCAAAACTATTCTATCAAAAGGAAGGTACAACTCTGTGAGTAGAATGCACTCATCTCAAGAAGTTTCTGAGAATGGTTCTATCTAGTTTTCGTCTGAATGTATTTCCTTTTCCACTGGATGACGCAATCGCACCAAACATCCACTTGCAGTTTCCACCAAAAGATGGTTGCAGAACTGCTCTGTGAAAAGGAATGTTCAACTCTGTGAGTTCCATCCCCACATGACAAATAAGTTTCTGAGAATGCTTCTGTCTAGTTTGTATATGAAGATATTACCTTTTCCAGCCTAAGCCTCAAAGAGCTCCAAGCATCCACTTGCGGATTCCACAGAAGCAGTGTTTCAAAGCTGGCCTATCAAAAGGAAGGTTTCACTCTGTGACTTGAAGGACCTCATCGCAAAGAAGTTTCTGAGAATGCTTCCGTCCCGTTTCTATGCCAGGATATTTCCTTTTGAAGCATAGGCCTCAAAGCGTTCCAAATATCCACGTGCAGATTCTACAAAAAGAGTGTTTCAAAACTGCTCTATCAAAAGGAAGGTTGAACTCTGTGAGTTGAATGCACAAAGCACAGGGAACTTTCTGAGAATGCTTTTGCCTAGTTTCTACGGGAAGATATTTCCTTTTCCGGCGTAGGCCTCAAGGAACTCCATATATCTACTTGAAGATTCTGCTAAAAGAGTGTTTCAAAACTTCTCTCTCCAAAGAAAGTTTCAACACTGTGAGTTCAATGTACACATCACCAAGAAGTTTCTGAGAATGCTTCTGTCTACTTTTTAGGGGAAGATATTTCCTTTTCCAGCATAGGGCTGAAAGCGCTCCAAATAAACACTTGCAGATTCTACAAAAGGTGTGTTTCAAAACTGTTCTACCAAAAGGAAGGTTCGAGTCCCTGAGTTGAATGCACTCATCACAAAGAACTTTCGCAGAACGCTTCTGTCTAGTTTTTCTGTGATGATATTTCGTTTCCCAGCACTGGCCTCAAATCGCTCCAAATATCCACTTTCAGATTCTACTAAAAGAGTGTTTCAAAACTGCTCTAGGGAAAGGAATGTTCAACTCTGTGAGTTGGATGCACACATTGCCAAGTCGTTTCTGAGTATGCTTCTGTCTAGCTTTTAGGGGAAGATATTTCATTTCCCAGCAGAGGCCTCATATCGCTCCAAATATTCACTTGCAGATTCTACAAAAAGGGTGTTTCAAAACTTCTCTATCAATAGGTAGGTTCAACTCTGTGAGTTGAATGCAGTCATCACAAAGATGTTTCTGACAATGCTTCTGTCTAGTTTTTAGGTGAAGATATTTCCTTTTCCAGCATAGGCCTCAAAGCGTTCGAAATAGACACTCGCAGATTCTACAAAAGGAGTGTTTCAAAACTATCCTATCCAAAGGAACGTGCAAGTCTGTGAGTTGAATCCACTCATCACAAAGAAGTTTCTGAGAATGCTTCTGTCTAGTTTTTATGTGATGATATTTCGTTTTCCAGCCTTGGCCTCAAAGCGCTCCAAATATCCACTTTCAGATGCTACTAAAAGAGCGTTTCAAAACTGCTCTATCAAAAGGAAGGTTCAGGTCTGTGAGTTGAATGCACTCATCACACCGAAGTTTCTGACAATGCTTCTGTCTAGTGTTTAAGTGAAGATATTTCCTTTTCCAGCCTAGTCCTGAAATCGCTCCAAACATCCCCTAGCAAATTCTGCAAAAAGAGTGTTTCCAAACTGCGCTCTCAAAGGGAAGATTCCTCTCAGTGAGTAGAATGCATAAAGCACAGGGTAGTTTCTGAGAATGCTTCCGTCTGGTTTGTATGTGAAGGTATTTCCTTTTCCAGTGTTGGCCTCGTAGCACTCCAAATATTCCCTTGCAGATTCTACTAACAGAGCGTTTCAAAAGTGCTATATGAAAAGGAAGCTTCAACTCTGTGAGTTGAATGCGCACATCTCAAAGAAGTTTCTGAGAATGCTTCTGTCTAGTTTTTATGTGAAGATATTTCGTTTTGCAGCATACGCCTCAAAGCGCTCCAACTATCCACTTGCGGTTTGCACAAAAAGTGTGTTTCAAAACTATTCTATCAAAAGGAAGGTACAACTCTGTGAGTAGAATGCACTCATCTCAAGAAGTTTCTGAGAATGGTTCTATCTAGTTTTCGTCTGAATGTATTTCCTTTTCCACTGGATGACGCAATCACACCAAACATCCACTTGCAGTTTCCACCAAAACAGGGTTGCAGAACTGCTCTGTGAAAAGGAATGTTCAACTCTGTGAGTTCCATCCCCACATGACAAATAAGTTTCTGAGAATGCTTCTGTCTAGTTTGTATATGAAGATATTTCCTTTTCCAGCCTAAGCCTCAAAGAGCTCCAAGCATCCACATGCGGATTCTACAGAAGCAGTGTTTCGAAGCTGGCCTATCAAAAGGAAGGTTTCACTCTGTGACTTGAAGGCCCTCATCGCAAAGAAGTTTCTGAGAATGCTTCCGTCCCGTTTCTATGCCAGGATATTTCCTTTTGAAGCATAGGCCTCAAAGCGTTCCAAATATCCACGTGCAGATTCTACAAAAAGAGTGTTTCAAAACTGCTCTATCAAAAGGAAGGTTGAACTCTGTGAGTTGAATGCACAAAGCACAGGGAACTTTCTGAGAATGCTTTTGCCTAGTTTCTATGGGAAGATATTTCCTTTTCCGGCGTAGGCCTCAAGGAACTCCATATATCTACTTGAAGATTCTGCTAAAAGAGTGTTTCAAAACTTCTCTCTCCAAAGAAAGGTTCAACACTGTGAGTTCAATGTACACATCACCAAGAAGTTTCTGAGAATGCTTCTATCTACTTTTTAGGGGAAGATATTTCCTTTTCCAGCATAGGCCTGAAAGCGCTCCAAATAAACACTTGCAGATTCTACAAAAGGAGTGTTTCAAAACTGTTCTACCAAAAGGAACGTTCGAGTCCCTGAGTTGAATGCACTCATCACAAGGAACTTTCGCAGAACGCTTCTGTCTAGTTTTTCTGTGATGATATTTCGTTTCCCAGCACTGGCCTCAAATCGCTCCAAATATCCACTTTCAGATTCTACTAAAAGAGTGTTTCAAAACTGCTCTAGGGAAAGGAAGGTTCAACTCTGTGAGTTGGATGCACACATTGCCAAGTCGTTTCTGAGTATGCTTCTGTCTAGCTTTTAGGGGAAGATATTTCATTTCCCAGCAGAGGCCTCATATCGCTCCAAATATTCACTTGCAGATTCTACAAAAAGGGTGTTTCAAAACTTCTCTATCAATAGGTAGGTTCAACTCTGTGAGTTGAATGCAGTCATCACAAAGATGTTTCTGACAATGCTTCTGTCTAGTTTTTAGGTGAAGATATTTCCTTTTCCAGCATAGGCCTCTAAGCGTTCGAAATAGACACTCGCAGATTCTACAAAAGGAGTGTTTCAAAACTATCCTATCCAAAGGAACGTGCAAGTCTGTGAGTTGAATCCACTCATCACAAAGAAGTTTCTGAGAATGCTTCTGTCTAGTTTTTATGTGATGATATTTCGTTTTCCAGCCTTGGCCTCAAAGCGCTCCAAATATCCACTTTCAGATGCTACTAAAAGAGCGTTTCAAAACTGCTCTATCAAAAGGAAGGTTCAGTTCTGTGAGTTGAATGCACTCATCACACCGAAGTTTCTGACAATGCTTCTGTCTAGTGTTTAAGTGAAGATATTTCCTTTTCCAGCCTAGTCCTGAAATCGCTCCAAACATCCCCTAGCAAATTCTGCAAAAAGAGTGTTTCCAAACTGCGCTCTCAAAGGGAAGATTCCTCTCAGTGAGTTGAATGCATAAAGCACAGGGTAGTTTCTGAGAATGCTTCCGTCTTGTTTGCATGTGAAAGTATTTCCTTTTCCAGTGTTGGCCTCGTAGCCCTCCAAATATTCCCTTGCAGATTCTACTAACAGAGCGTTTCAAAAGTGCTATATGAAAAGGAAGCTTCAACTCTGTGAGTTGAATGCGCACATCACAAAGAAGTTTCTGAGAATGCTTCTGTCTAGTTTTTATGTGAAGATATTTCGTTTTGCAGCATACGCCTCAAAGCGCTCCAACTATCCACTTGCGGTTTGCACAAAAAGTGTGTTTCAAAACTATTCTATCAAAAGGAAGGTACAACTCTGTGAGTAGAATGCACTCATCTCAAGAAGTTTCTGAGAATGGTTCTATCTAGTTTTCGTCTGAATGTATTTCCTTTTCCACTGGATGACACAATCGCACCAAACATCCACGTGCAGTTTCCACCAAAAGAGGGTTGCAGAACTGCTCTGTGAAAAGGAATGTTCAACTCTGTGAGTTCCATCCCCACATGAGAAAGAAGTTTCTGAGAATGCTTCTGTCTAGTTTGTATATGAAGATATTACCTTTTCCAGCCTAAGCCTCAAAGAGCTCCAAGCATCCACTTGCGGATTCAACAGAAGCAGTGCTTCAAAGCTGGCCTATCAAAAGGAAGGTTTCACTCTGTGACTTGAAGGCCCTCATCGTAAAGAAGTTTGTGAGAATGCTTCCGTCCCGTTTCTATGCCAGGATATTTCCTTTTGAAGCATAGGCCTCAAAGCGTTCCAAATATCCACGTGCAGATTCTACAAAAAGAGTGTTTCAAAACTGCTCTATCAAAAGGAAGGTTGAACTCTGTGAGTTGAATGCACAAAGCACACGGAACTTTCTGAGAATGCTTTTGCCTAGTTTCTACGGGAAGATATTTCCTTTTCCGTCGTAGGCCTCAAGGAAGTCAATATATCCACTTGAAGATTCTGCTAAAAGAGTGTTTCAAAACTTCTCTCTCCAAAGAAAGGTTCAACACTGTGAGTTCAATGTACACATCACCAAGAAGTTTCTGAGAATGCTTCTATCTACTTTTTAGGGGAAGATATTTCCTTTTCCAGCATAGGCCTGAAAGCGCTCCAAATAAACACTTGCAGATTCTACAAAAGGAGTGTTTCAAAACTGTTCTATCAAAAGGAACGTTCGAGTCTCTGAGTTGAATGCACTCATCACAAAGAACTTTCGCAGAACGCTTCTGTCTAGTTTTTCTGTGATGATATTTCGTTTCCCAGCACTGGCCTCAAAGCGCTCCAAATATCCACTTTCAGATTCTACTAAAAGAGTGTTTCAAAACTGCTCTAGGGAAAGGAAGGTTCAACTCTGTGAGTTGGATGCACACATTGCCAAGTCGTTTCTGAGTATGCTTCTGTCTAGCTTTTAGGGGAAGATATTTCATTTCCCAGCAGAGGCCTCATATCGCTCCAAATATTCACTTGCAGATTCTACAAAAAGGGTGTTTCAAAACTTCTCTATCAATAGGTAGGTTCAACTCTGTGAGTTGAATGCAGTCGTCAGAAAGATGTTTCTGACAATGCTTCTGTCTAGTTTTTAGGTGAAGATATTTCCTTTTCCAGCATGGGCCTCAAAGCGTTCGAAATAAACACTCGCAGATTCTACAAAAGGAGTGTTTCAAAACTATCCTATCCAAAGGAACGTGCAAGTCTGTGAGTTGAATCCACTCATCACAAAGAAGTTTCTGAGAATGCTTCTGTCTAGTTTTTATGTGATGATATTTCGTTTTCCAGCCTTGGCCTCAAAGCGCTCCAAATATCCACTTTCAGATGCTACTAAAAGAGCGTTTCAAAACTGCTCTATCAAAAGGAAGGTTCAGGTCTGTGAGTTGAATGCACTCATCACACCGAAGTTTCTGACAATGCTTCTGTCTAGTGTTTAAGTGAAGATATTTCCTTTTCCAGCCTAGTCCTGAAATCGCTCCAAACATCCCCTAGCAAATTCTGCAAAAAGAGTGTTTCCAAACTTCGCTCTCAAAGGGAAGATTCCTCTCAGTGAGTTGGATGCATAAAGCACAGGGTAGTTTCTGAGAATGCTTCCGTCTGGTTTGTATGTGAAGGTATTTCCTTTTCCAGTGTTGGCCTCGTAGCACTCCAAATATTCCCTTGCAGATTCTACTAACAGAGCGTTTCAAAAGTGCTATAAGAAAAGGAAGCTTCAACTCTGTGAGTTGAATGCGCACATCACAAAGATGTTTCTGAGAATGCTTCTGTCTAGTTTTTATGTGAAGATATTTCGTTTTGCAGCATACGCCTCAAAGCGCTCCAACTATCCACTTGCGGTTTGCACAAAAAGTGTGTTTCAAAACTATTCTATCAAAAGGAAGGTACAACTCTGTGAGTAGAATGCACTCATCTCAAGAAGTTTCTGAGAATGGTTCTATCTAGTTTTCGTCTGAATGTATTTCCTTTTCCACTGGATGACGCAATCGCACCAAACATCCACTTGCAGTTTCCACCAAAAGAGGGTTGCAGAACTGCTCTGTGAAAAGGAATGTTCAACTCTGTGAGTTCCATCCCCACATGACAAATAAGTTTCTGAGAATGCTTCTGTCTAGTTTGTATATGAAGATATTACCTTTTCCAGCCTAAGCCTCAAAGAGCTCCAAGCATCCACTTGCGGATTCTACAGAAGCAGTGTTTCAAAGCTGGCCTATCAAAAGGAAGGTTTCACTCTGTGACTTGAAGGCCCTCATCGCAAACAAGTTTCTGAGAATGCTTCCGTCCCGTTTCTATGCCAGGATATTTCCTTTTGAAGCATAGGCCTCAAAGCGTTCCAAATATCCACGTGCAGATTCTACAAAAAGAGTGTTTCAAAACTGCTCTATCAAAAGGAAGGTTGAACTCTGTGAGTTGAATGCACAAAGCACAGGGAACTTTCTGAGAATGCTTTTGCCTAGTTTCTACGGGAAGATATTTCCTTTTCCGGCGTATTCCTCACGGAACTCCATATATCTACTTGAAGATTCTGCTAAAAGAGTGTTTCAAAACTTCTCTCTCCAAAGAAAGGTTCAACACTGTGAGTTCAATGTACACATCACCAAGAAGTTTCTGAGAATGCTTCTATCTACTTTTTAGGGGAAGATATTTCCTTTTCCAGCATAGGCCTGAAACCGCTCCAAATAAACACTTGCAGATTCTACAAAAGGAGTGTTTCAAAACTGTTCTACCAAAAGGAACGTTCGAGTCCCTGAGTTGAATGCACTCATCACAAAGAACTTTCGCAGAACGCTTCTGTCTAGTTTTTCTGTGATGATATTTCGTTTCCCAGCACTGGCCTCAAAGCGCTCCAAATATCCACTTTCAGATTCTACTAAAAGAGTGGTTCAAAACTGCTCTAGGGAAAGGAAGGTTCAACTCTGTGAGTTGGATGCACACATTGCCAAGTCGTTTCTGAGTATGCTTCTGTCTAGCTTTTAGGGGAAGATATTTCATTTCCCAGCAGAGGCCTCATATCGCTCCAAATATTCACTTGCAGATTCTACAAAAAGGGTGTTTCAAAACTTCTCTATCAATAGGTAGGTTCAACTCTGTGAGTTGAATGCAGTCATCACAAAGATGTTTCTGACAATGCTTCTGTCTAGTTTTTAGGTGAAGATATTTCCTTTTCCAGCATAGGCCTCAAAGCGTTCGAAATAAACACTCGCAGATTCTACAAAAGGAGTGTTTCAAAACTATCCTATCCAAAGGAACGTGCAAGTCTGTGAGTTGAATCCACTCATCACAAAGAAGTTTCTGAGAATGCTTCTGTCTAGTTTTTATGTGATGATATTTCGTTTTCCAGCCTTGGCCTCAAAGCGCTCCAAATATCCACTTTCAGATGCTACTAAAAGAGCGTTTCAAAACTGCTCTATCAAAAGGAAGGTTCAGGTCTGTGAGTTGAATGCACTCATCACACCGAAGTTTCTGACAATGCTTCTGTCTAGTGTTTAAGTGAAGATATTTCCTTTTCCAGCCTAGTCCTGAAATCGCTCCAAACATCCCCTAGCAAATACTGCAAAAAGAGTGTTTCCAAACCGCGCTCTCAAAGGGAAGATTCCTCTCAGTGAGTTGAATGCATAAAGCACAGGGTAGTTTCTGAGAATGCTTCCGTCTGGTTTGTATGTGAAGGTATTTCCTTTTCCAGTGTTGGCCTCGTAGCACTCCAAATATTCCCTTGCAGATTCTACTAACAGAGCGTTTCAAAAGTGCTATATGAAAAGGAAGCTTCAACTCTGTGAGTTGAATGCGCACATCACAAAGAAGTTTCTGAGAATGCTTCTGTCTAGTTTTTATGTGAAGATATTTCGTTTTGCAGCATACGCCTCAAAGCGCTCCAACTATCCCCTTGCAGTTTGCACAAAAAGTGTGTTTCAAAACTATTCTATCAAAAGGAAGGTACAACTCTGTGAGTAGAATGCACTCATCTCAAGAAGTTTCTGAGAATGGTTCTATCTAGTTTTCGTCTGAATGTATTTCCTTTTCCACTGGATGACGCAATCGCACCAAACATCCACTTGCAGTTTCCACCAAAAGAGGGTTGCAGAACTGCTCTGTGAAAAGGAATGTTCAACTCTGTGAGTTCCATCCCCACATGAGAAAGAAGTTTCTGAGAACGCTTCTGTCTAGTTTGTATATGAAGATATTACCTTTTCCAGCCTAAGCCTCAAAGAGCTCCAAGCATCCACTTGCGGATTCTACAGAAGCAGTGTTTCAAAGCTGGCCTATCAAAAGGAAGGTTTCACTCTGTGACTTGAAGGCCCTCATCGCAAAGAAGTTTCTGAGAATGCTTCCGTCCCGTTTCTATGCCAGGATATTTCCTTTTGAAGCATAGGCCTCAAAGCGTTCCAAATATCCACGTGCAGATTCTACAAAAAGAGTGTTTCAAAACTGCTCTATCAAAAGGAAGGTTGAACTCTGTGAGTTCAATGCACAAAGCACAGGGAACTTTCTGAGAATGCTTTTGCCTAGTTTCTACGGGAAGATATTTCCTTTTCAGGCGTAGGCCTCAAGGAACTCCATATATCCACTTGAAGATTCTGCTAAAAGAGTGTTTCAAAACTTCTCTCTCCAAAGAAAGGTTCAACACTGTGAGTGCAATGTACACATCACCAAGAAGTTTCTGAGAATGCTTCTATCTACTTTCTGGGGAAGATATTTCCTTTTCCAGCATAGGCCTGAAAGCGCTCCAAATAAACACTTGCAGATTCTACAAAAGGAGTGTTTCAAAACTGTTCTACCAAAAGGAACGTTCGAGTCCCTGAGTTGAATGCACTCATCACAAAGAACTTTCGCAGAACGCTTCTGTCTAGTTTTTCTGTGATGATATTTCGTTTCCCAGCACTGGCCTCAAAGCGCTCCAAATATCCACTTTCAGATTCTACTAAAAGAGTGGTTCAAAACTGCTCTAGGGAAAGGAAGGTTCAACTCTGTGAGTTGGATGCACACATTGCCAAGTCGTTTCTGAGTATGCTTCTGTCTAGCTTTTAGGGGAAGATATTTCATTTCCCAGCAGAGGCCTCATATCGCACCAAATATTCACTTGCAGATTCTACAAAAAGGGTGTTTCAAAACTTCTCTATCAATAGGTAGGTTCAACTCTGTGAGTTGAATGCAGTCATCACAAAGATGTTTCTGACAATGCTTCTGTCTAGTTTTTAGGTGAAGATATTTCCTTTTCCAGCATAGGCCTCAAAGCGTTCGAAATAAACACTCGCAGATTCTACAAAAGGAGTGTTTCAAAACTATCCTATCCAAAGGAACGTGCAAGTCTGTGAGTTGAATCCACTCATCACAAAGAAGTTTCTGAGAATGCTTCTGTCTAGTTTTTATGTGATGATATTTCGTTTTCCAGCCTTGGCCTCAAAGCGCTCCAAATATCCACTTTCAGATGCTACTAAAAGAGCGTTTCAAAACTGCTCTATCAAAAGGAAGGTTCAGGTCTGTGAGTTGAATGCACTCATCACACCGAAGTTTCTGACAATGCTTCTCTCTAGTGTTTAAGTGAAGATATTTCCTTTTCCAGCCTAGTCCTGAAATCGCTCCAAACATCCCCTAGCAAATTCTGCAAAAAGAGTGTTTCCAAACTGCGCTCTCAAAGGGAAGATTCCTCTCAGTGAGTTGAATGCATAAAGCACAGGGTAGTTTCTGAGAATGCTTCCGTCTGGTTTGCATGTGAAGGTATTTCCTTTTCCAGTGTTGGCCTCGTAGCACTCCAAATATTCCCTTGCAGATTCTACTAACAGAGCGTTTCAAAAGTGCTATATGAAAAGGAAGCTTCAACTCTGTGAGTTGAATGCGCACATCACAAAGAAGTTTCTGAGAATGCTTCTGTCTAGTTTTTATGTGAAGATATTTCGTTTTGCAGCATACGCCTCAAAGCGCTCCAACTATCCACTTGCGGTTTGCACAAAAAGTGTGTTTCAAAACTATTCTATCAAAAGGAAGGTACAACTCTGTGAGTAGAATGCACTCATCTCAAGAAGTTTCTGAGAATGGTTCTATCTAGTTTTCGTCTGAATGTATTTCCTTTTCCACTGGATGACGCAATCGCACCAAACATCCACTTGCAGTTTCCACCAAAAGAGGGTTGCAGAACTGCTCTGTGAAAAGGAATGTTCAACTCTGTGAGTTCCATCCCCACATGAGAAAGAAGTTTCTGAGAATGCTTCTGTCTAGTTTGTATATGAAGATGTTACCTTTTCCAGCCTAAGCCTCAAAGAGCTCCAAGCATCCACTTGCGGATTCTACAGAAGCAGTGTTTCAAAGCTGGCCTATCAAAAGGAAGGTTTCACTCTGTGACTTGAAGGCCCTCATCGCAAAGAAGTTTCTGAGAATGCTTCCGTCCCGTTTCTATGCCAGGATATTTCCTTTTGAAGCATAGGCCTCAAAGCGTTCCAAATATCCACGTGCAGATTCTACAAAAAGAGTGTTTCAAAACTGCTCTATCAAAAGGAAGGTTGAACTCTGTGAGTTGAATGCACAAAGCACAGGGAACTTTCTGAGAATGCTTTTGCCTAGTTTCTACGGGAAGATATTTCCTTTTCCGGCGTAGGCCTCAAGGAACTCCATATATCCACTTGAAGATTCTGCTAAAAGAGTGTTTCAAAACTTCTCTCTCCAAAGAAAGGTTCAACACTGTGAGTTCAATGTACACATCACCAAGAAGTTTCTGAGAATGCTTCTATCTACTTTTTAGGGGAAGATATTTCCTTTTCCAGCATAGGCCTGAAAGCGCTCCAAATAAACACTTGCAGATTCTACAAAAGGAGTGTTTCAAAACTGTTCTACCAAAAGGAACGTTCGAGTCCTGAGTTGAATGCACTCATCACAAAGAACTTTCGCAGAACGCTTCTGTCTAGTTTTTCTGTGATGATATTTCGTTTCCCAGCACTGGCCTCAAAGCGCTCCAAATATCCACTTTCAGATTCTACTAAAAGAGTGTTTCAAAACTGCTCTAGGGAAAGGAAGGTTCAACTCTGTGAGTTGGATGCACACATTGCCATGTCGTCTCTGAGTATGCTTCTGTCTAGCTTTTAGGGGAAGATATTTCATTTTCCAGCAGAGGCCTCATATCGCTCCAAATATTCACTTGCAGATTCTACAAAAAGGGTGTTTCAAAACTTCTCTATCAATAGGTAGGTTCAACTCTGTGAGTTGAATGCAGTCATCACAAAGATGTTTCTGACAATGCTTCTGTCTAGTTTTTAGGTGAAGATATTTCCTTTTCCAGCATAGGCCTCAAAGCGTTCGAAATAGACACTCGCAGATTCTACAAAAGGAGTGTTTCAAAACTATCCTATCCAAAGGAACGTGCAAGTCTGTGAGTTGAATCCACTCATCGCAAAGAAGTTTCTGAGAATGCTTCTGTCTAGTTTTTATGTGATGATATTTCGTTTTCCAGCCTTGGCCTCAAAGCGCTCCAAATATCCACTTTCAGATGCTACTAAAAGAGCGTTTCAAAACTGCTCTATCAAAAGGAAGGTTCAGGTCTGTGAGTTGAATGCACTCATCACACCGAAGTTTCTGACAATGCTTCTGTCTAGTGTTTAAGTGAAGATATTTCCTTTTCCAGCCTAGTCCTGAAATCGCTCCAAACATCCCCTAGCAAATTCTGCAAAAAGAGTGTTTCCAAACTGCGCTCTCAAAGGGAAGATTCCTCTCAGTGAGTAGAATGCATAAAGCACAGGGTAGTTTCTGAGAATGCTTCCGTCTGGTTTGTATGTGAAGGTATTTCCTTTTCCAGTGTTGGCCTCGTAGCACTCCAAATATTCCCTTGCAGATTCTACTAACAGAGCGTTTCAAAAGTGCTATATGAAAAGGAAGCTTCAACTCTGTGAGTTGAATGCGCACATCTCAAAGAAGTTTCTGAGAATGCTTCTGTCTAGTTTTTATGTGAAGATATTTCGTTTTGCAGCATACGCCTCAAAGCGCTCCAACTATCCACTTGCGGTTTGCACAAAAAGTGTGTTTCAAAACTATTCTATCAAAAGGAAGGTACAACTCTGTGAGTAGAATGCACTCATCTCAAGAAGTTTCTGAGAATGGTTCTATCTAGTTTTCGTCTGAATGTATTTCCTTTTCCACTGGATGACGCAATCACACCAAACATCCACTTGCAGTTTCCACCAAAACAGGGTTGCAGAACTGCTCTGTGAAAAGGAATGTTCAACTCTGTGAGTTCCATCCCCACATGACAAATAAGTTTCTGAGAATGCTTCTGTCTAGTTTGTATATGAAGATATTTCCTTTTCCAGCCTAAGCCTCAAAGAGCTCCAAGCATCCACATGCGGATTCTACAGAAGCAGTGTTTCGAAGCTGGCCTATCAAAAGGAAGGTTTCACTCTGTGACTTGAAGGCCCTCATCGCAAAGAAGTTTCTGAGAATGCTTCCGTCCCGTTTCTATGCCAGGATATTTCCTTTTGAAGCATAGGCCTCAAAGCGTTCCAAATATCCACGTGCAGATTCTACAAAAAGAGTGTTTCAAAACTGCTCTATCAAAAGGAAGGTTGAACTCTGTGAGTTGAATGCACAAAGCACAGGGAACTTTCTGAGAATGCTTTTGCCTAGTTTCTACGGGAAGATATTTCCTTTTCCGGCGTAGGCCTCAAGGAACTCCATATATCTACTTGAAGATTCTGCTAAAAGAGTGTTTCAAAACTTCTCTCTCCAAAGAAAGGTTCAACACTGTGAGTTCAATGTACACATCACCAAGAAGTTTCTGAGAATGCTTCTATCTACTTTTTAGGGGAAGATATTTCCTTTTCCAGCATAGGCCTGAAAGCGCTCCAAATAAACACTTGCAGATTCTACAAAAGGAGTGTTTCAAAACTGTTCTACCAAAAGGAACGTTCGAGTCCCTGAGTTGAATGCACTCATCACAAGGAACTTTCGCAGAACGCTTCTGTCTAGTTTTTCTGTGATGATATTTCGTTTCCCAGCACTGGCCTCAAATCGCTCCAAATATCCACTTTCAGATTCTACTAAAAGAGTGTTTCAAAACTGCTCTAGGGAAAGGAAGGTTCAACTCTGTGAGTTGGATGCACACATTGCCAAGTCGTTTCTGAGTATGCTTCTGTCTAGCTTTTAGGGGAAGATATTTCATTTCCCAGCAGAGGCCTCATATCGCTCCAAATATTCACTTGCAGATTCTACAAAAAGGGTGTTTCAAAACTTCTCTATCAATAGGTAGGTTCAACTCTGTGAGTTGAATGCAGTCATCACAAAGATGTTTCTGACAATGCTTCTGTCTAGTTTTTAGGTGAAGATATTTCCTTTTCCAGCATAGGCCTCTAAGCGTTCGAAATAGACACTCGCAGATTCTACAAAAGGAGTGTTTCAAAACTATCCTATCCAAAGGAACGTGCAAGTCTGTGAGTTGAATCCACTCATCACAAAGAAGTTTCTGAGAATGCTTCTGTCTAGTTTTTATGTGATGATATTTCGTTTTCCAGCCTTGGCCTCAAAGCGCTCCAAATATCCACTTTCAGATGCTACTAAAAGAGCGTTTCAAAACTGCTCTATCAAAAGGAAGGTTCAGTTCTGTGAGTTGAATGCACTCATCACACCGAAGTTTCTGACAATGCTTCTGTCTAGTGTTTAAGTGAAGATATTTCCTTTTCCAGCCTAGTCCTGAAATCGCTCCAAACATCCCCTAGCAAATTCTGCAAAAAGAGTGTTTCCAAACTGCGCTCTCAAAGGGAAGATTCCTCTCAGTGAGTTGAATGCATAAAGCACAGGGTAGTTTCTGAGAATGCTTCCGTCTTGTTTGCATGTGAAAGTATTTCCTTTTCCAGTGTTGGCCTCGTAGCCCTCCAAATATTCCCTTGCAGATTCTACTAACAGAGCGTTTCAAAAGTGCTATATGAAAAGGAAGCTTCAACTCTGTGAGTTGAATGCGCACATCACAAAGAAGTTTCTGAGAATGCTTCTGTCTAGTTTTTATGTGAAGATATTTCGTTTTGCAGCATACGCCTCAAAGCGCTCCAACTATCCACTTGCGGTTTGCACAAAAAGTGTGTTTCAAAACTATTCTATCAAAAGGAAGGTACAACTCTGTGAGTAGAATGCACTCATCTCAAGAAGTTTCTGAGAATGGTTCTATCTAGTTTTCGTCTGAATGTATTTCCTTTTCCACTGGATGACACAATCGCACCAAACATCCACGTGCAGTTTCCACCAAAAGAGGGTTGCAGAACTGCTCTGTGAAAAGGAATGTTCAACTCTGTGAGTTCCATCCCCACATGAGAAAGAAGTTTCTGAGAATGCTTCTGTCTAGTTTGTATATGAAGATATTACCTTTTCCAGCCTAAGCCTCAAAGAGCTCCAAGCATCCACTTGCGGATTCAACAGAAGCAGTGCTTCAAAGCTGGCCTATCAAAAGGAAGGTTTCACTCTGTGACTTGAAGGCCCTCATCGTAAAGAAGTTTGTGAGAATGCTTCCGTCCCGTTTCTATGCCAGGATATTTCCTTTTGAAGCATAGGCCTCAAAGCGTTCCAAATATCCACGTGCAGATTCTACAAAAAGAGTGTTTCAAAACTGCTCTATCAAAAGGAAGGTTGAACTCTGTGAGTTGAATGCACAAAGCACACGGAACTTTCTGAGAATGCTTTTGCCTAGTTTCTACGGGAAGATATTTCCTTTTCCGGCGTAGGCCTCAAGGAAGTCAATATATCCACTTGAAGATTCTGCTAAAAGAGTGTTTCAAAACTTCTCTCTCCAAAGAAAGGTTCAACACTGTGAGTTCAATGTACACATCACCAAGAAGTTTCTGAGAATGCTTCTATCTACTTTTTAGGGGAAGATATTTCCTTTTCCAGCATAGGCCTGAAAGCGCTCCAAATAAACACTTGCAGATTCTACAAAAGGAGTGTTTCAAAACTGTTCTATCAAAAGGAACGTTCGAGTCTCTGAGTTGAATGCACTCATCACAAAGAACTTTCGCAGAACGCTTCTGTCTAGTTTTTCTGTGATGATATTTCGTTTCCCAGCACTGGCCTCAAAGCGCTCCAAATATCCACTTTCAGATTCTACTAAAAGAGTGTTTCAAAACTGCTCTAGGGAAAGGAAGGTTCAACTCTGTGAGTTGGATGCACACATTGCCAAGTCGTTTCTGAGTATGCTTCTGTCTAGCTTTTAGGGGAAGATATTTCATTTCCCAGCAGAGGCCTCATATCGCTCCAAATATTCACTTGCAGATTCTACAAAAAGGGTGTTTCAAAACTTCTCTATCAATAGGTAGGTTCAACTCTGTGAGTTGAATGCAGTCGTCAGAAAGATGTTTCTGACAATGCTTCTGTCTAGTTTTTAGGTGAAGATATTTCCTTTTCCAGCATGGGCCTCAAAGCGTTCGAAATAAACACTCGCAGATTCTACAAAAGGAGTGTTTCAAAACTATCCTATCCAAAGGAACGTGCAAGTCTGTGAGTTGAATCCACTCATCACAAAGAAGTTTCTGAGAATGCTTCTGTCTAGTTTTTATGTGATGATATTTCGTTTTCCAGCCTTGGCCTCAAAGCGCTCCAAATATCCACTTTCAGATGCTACTAAAAGAGCGTTTCAAAACTGCTCTATCAAAAGGAAGGTTCAGGTCTGTGAGTTGAATGCACTCATCACACCGAAGTTTCTGACAATGCTTCTGTCTAGTGTTTAAGTGAAGATATTTCCTTTTCCAGCCTAGTCCTGAAATCGCTCCAAACATCCCCTAGCAAATTCTGCAAAAAGAGTGTTTCCAAACTTCGCTCTCAAAGGGAAGATTCCTCTCAGTGAGTTGGATGCATAAAGCACAGGGTAGTTTCTGAGAATGCTTCCGTCTGGTTTGTATGTGAAGGTATTTCCTTTTCCAGTGTTGGCCTCGTAGCACTCCAAATATTCCCTTGCAGATTCTACTAACAGAGCGTTTCAAAAGTGCTATAAGAAAAGGAAGCTTCAACTCTGTGAGTTGAATGCGCACATCACAAAGAAGTTTCTGAGAATGCTTCTGTCTAGTTTTTATGTGAAGATATTTCGTTTTGCAGCATACGCCTCAAAGCGCTCCAACTATCCACTTGCGGTTTGCACAAAAAGTGTGTTTCAAAACTATTCTATCAAAAGGAAGGTACAACTCTGTGAGTAGAATGCACTCATCTCAAGAAGTTTCTGAGAATGGTTCTATCTAGTTTTCGTCTGAATGTATTTCCTTTTCCACTGGATGACGCAATCGCACCAAACATCCACTTGCAGTTTCCACCAAAAGAGGGTTGCAGAACTGCTCTGTGAAAAGGAATGTTCAACTCTGTGAGTTCCATCCCCACATGACAAATAAGTTTCTGAGAATGCTTCTGTCTAGTTTGTATATGAAGATATTACCTTTTCCAGCCTAAGCCTCAAAGAGCTCCAAGCATCCACTTGCGGATTCTACAGAAGCAGTGTTTCAAAGCTGGCCTATCAAAAGGAAGGTTTCACTCTGTGACTTGAAGGCCCTCATCGCAAACAAGTTTCTGAGAATGCTTCCGTCCCGTTTCTATGCCAGGATATTTCCTTTTGAAGCATAGGCCTCAAAGCGTTCCAAATATCCACGTGCAGATTCTACAAAAAGAGTGTTTCAAAACTGCTCTATCAAAAGGAAGGTTGAACTCTGTGAGTTGAATGCACAAAGCACAGGGAACTTTCTGAGAATGCTTTTGCCTAGTTTCTACGGGAAGATATTTCCTTTTCCGGCGTATTCCTCACGGAACTCCATATATCTACTTGAAGATTCTGCTAAAAGAGTGTTTCAAAACTTCTCTCTCCAAAGAAAGGTTCAACACTGTGAGTTCAATGTACACATCACCAAGAAGTTTCTGAGAATGCTTCTATCTACTTTTTAGGGGAAGATATTTCCTTTTCCAGCATAGGCCTGAAACCGCTCCAAATAAACACTTGCAGATTCTACAAAAGGAGTGTTTCAAAACTGTTCTACCAAAAGGAACGTTCGAGTCCCTGAGTTGAATGCACTCATCACAAAGAACTTTCGCAGAACGCTTCTGTCTAGTTTTTCTGTGATGATATTTCGTTTCCCAGCACTGGCCTCAAAGCGCTCCAAATATCCACTTTCAGATTCTACTAAAAGAGTGGTTCAAAACTGCTCTAGGGAAAGGAAGGTTCAACTCTGTGAGTTGGATGCACACATTGCCAAGTCGTTTCTGAGTATGCTTCTGTCTAGCTTTTAGGGGAAGATATTTCATTTCCCAGCAGAGGCCTCATATCGCTCCAAATATTCACTTGCAGATTCTACAAAAAGGGTGTTTCAAAACTTCTCTATCAATAGGTAGGTTCAACTCTGTGAGTTGAATGCAGTCATCACAAAGATGTTTCTGACAATGCTTCTGTCTAGTTTTTAGGTGAAGATATTTCCTTTTCCAGCATAGGCCTCAAAGCGTTCGAAATAAACACTCGCAGATTCTACAAAAGGAGTGTTTCAAAACTATCCTATCCAAAGGAACGTGCAAGTCTGTGAGTTGAATCCACTCATCACAAAGAAGTTTCTGAGAATGCTTCTGTCTAGTTTTTATGTGATGATATTTCGTTTTCCAGCCTTGGCCTCAAAGCGCTCCAAATATCCACTTTCAGATGCTACTAAAAGAGCGTTTCAAAACTGCTCTATCAAAAGGAAGGTTCAGGTCTGTGAGTTGAATGCACTCATCACACCGAAGTTTCTGACAATGCTTCTGTCTAGTGTTTAAGTGAAGATATTTCCTTTTCCAGCCTAGTCCTGAAATCGCTCCAAACATCCCCTAGCAAATACTGCAAAAAGAGTGTTTCCAAACCGCGCTCTCAAAGGGAAGATTCCTCTCAGTGAGTTGAATGCATAAAGCACAGGGTAGTTTCTGAGAATGCTTCCGTCTGGTTTGTATGTGAAGGTATTTCCTTTTCCAGTGTTGGCCTCGTAGCACTCCAAATATTCCCTTGCAGATTCTACTAACAGAGCGTTTCAAAAGTGCTATATGAAAAGGAAGCTTCAACTCTGTGAGTTGAATGCGCACATCACAAAGAAGTTTCTGAGAATGCTTCTGTCTAGTTTTTATGTGAAGATATTTCGTTTTGCAGCATACGCCTCAAAGCGCTCCAACTATCCCCTTGCAGTTTGCACAAAAAGTGTGTTTCAAAACTATTCTATCAAAAGGAAGGTACAACTCTGTGAGTAGAATGCACTCATCTCAAGAAGTTTCTGAGAATGGTTCTATCTAGTTTTCGTCTGAATGTATTTCCTTTTCCACTGGATGACGCAATCGCACCAAACATCCACTTGCAGTTTCCACCAAAAGAGGGTTGCAGAACTGCTCTGTGAAAAGGAATGTTCAACTCTGTGAGTTCCATCCCCACATGAGAAAGAAGTTTCTGAGAACGCTTCTGTCTAGTTTGTATATGAAGATATTACCTTTTCCAGCCTAAGCCTCAAAGAGCTCCAAGCATCCACTTGCGGATTCTACAGAAGCAGTGTTTCAAAGCTGGCCTATCAAAAGGAAGGTTTCACTCTGTGACTTGAAGGCCCTCATCGCAAAGAAGTTTCTGAGAATGCTTCCGTCCCGTTTCTATGCCAGGATATTTCCTTTTGAAGCATAGGCCTCAAAGCGTTCCAAATATCCACGTGCAGATTCTACAAAAAGAGTGTTTCAAAACTGCTCTATCAAAAGGAAGGTTGAACTCTGTGAGTTCAATGCACAAAGCACAGGGAACTTTCTGAGAATGCTTTTGCCTAGTTTCTACGGGAAGATATTTCCTTTTCAGGCGTAGGCCTCAAGGAACTCCATATATCCACTTGAAGATTCTGCTAAAAGAGTGTTTCAAAACTTCTCTCTCCAAAGAAAGGTTCAACACTGTGAGTGCAATGTACACATCACCAAGAAGTTTCTGAGAATGCTTCTATCTACTTTCTGGGGAAGATATTTCCTTTTCCAGCATAGGCCTGAAAGCGCTCCAAATAAACACTTGCAGATTCTACAAAAGGAGTGTTTCAAAACTGTTCTACCAAAAGGAACGTTCGAGTCCCTGAGTTGAATGCACTCATCACAAAGAACTTTCGCAGAACGCTTCTGTCTAGTTTTTCTGTGATGATATTTCGTTTCCCAGCACTGGCCTCAAAGCGCTCCAAATATCCACTTTCAGATTCTACTAAAAGAGTGGTTCAAAACTGCTCTAGGGAAAGGAAGGTTCAACTCTGTGAGTTGGATGCACACATTGCCAAGTCGTTTCTGAGTATGCTTCTGTCTAGCTTTTAGGGGAAGATATTTCATTTCCCAGCAGAGGCCTCATATCGCACCAAATATTCACTTGCAGATTCTACAAAAAGGGTGTTTCAAAACTTCTCTATCAATAGGTAGGTTCAACTCTGTGAGTTGAATGCAGTCATCACAAAGATGTTTCTGACAATGCTTCTGTCTAGTTTTTAGGTGAAGATATTTCCTTTTCCAGCATAGGCCTCAAAGCGTTCGAAATAAACACTCGCAGATTCTACAAAAGGAGTGTTTCAAAACTATCCTATCCAAAGGAACGTGCAAGTCTGTGAGTTGAATCCACTCATCACAAAGAAGTTTCTGAGAATGCTTCTGTCTAGTTTTTATGTGATGATATTTCGTTTTCCAGCCTTGGCCTCAAAGCGCTCCAAATATCCACTTTCAGATGCTACTAAAAGAGCGTTTCAAAACTGCTCTATCAAAAGGAAGGTTCAGGTCTGTGAGTTGAATGCACTCATCACACCGAAGTTTCTGACAATGCTTCTCTCTAGTGTTTAAGTGAAGATATTTCCTTTTCCAGCCTAGTCCTGAAATCGCTCCAAACATCCCCTAGCAAATTCTGCAAAAAGAGTGTTTCCAAACTGCGCTCTCAAAGGGAAGATTCCTCTCAGTGAGTTGAATGCATAAAGCACAGGGTAGTTTCTGAGAATGCTTCCGTCTGGTTTGCATGTGAAGGTATTTCCTTTTCCAGTGTTGGCCTCGTAGCACTCCAAATATTCCCTTGCAGATTCTACTAACAGAGCGTTTCAAAAGTGCTATATGAAAAGGAAGCTTCAACTCTGTGAGTTGAATGCGCACATCACAAAGAAGTTTCTGAGAATGCTTCTGTCTAGTTTTTATGTGAAGATATTTCGTTTTGCAGCATACGCCTCAAAGCGCTCCAACTATCCACTTGCGGTTTGCACAAAAAGTGTGTTTCAAAACTATTCTATCAAAAGGAAGGTACAACTCTGTGAGTAGAATGCACTCATCTCAAGAAGTTTCTGAGAATGGTTCTATCTAGTTTTCGTCTGAATGTATTTCCTTTTCCACTGGATGACGCAATCGCACCAAACATCCACTTGCAGTTTCCACCAAAAGAGGGTTGCAGAACTGCTCTGTGAAAAGGAATGTTCAACTCTGTGAGTTCCATCCCCACATGAGAAAGAAGTTTCTGAGAATGCTTCTGTCTAGTTTGTATATGAAGATGTTACCTTTTCCAGCCTAAGCCTCAAAGAGCTCCAAGCATCCACTTGCGGATTCTACAGAAGCAGTGTTTCAAAGCTGGCCTATCAAAAGGAAGGTTTCACTCTGTGACTTGAAGGCCCTCATCGCAAAGAAGTTTCTGAGAATGCTTCCGTCCCGTTTCTATGCCAGGATATTTCCTTTTGAAGCATAGGCCTCAAAGCGTTCCAAATATCCACGTGCAGATTCTACAAAAAGAGTGTTTCAAAACTGCTCTATCAAAAGGAAGGTTGAACTCTGTGAGTTGAATGCACAAAGCACAGGGAACTTTCTGAGAATGCTTTTGCCTAGTTTCTACGGGAAGATATTTCCTTTTCCGGCGTAGGCCTCAAGGAACTCCATATATCCACTTGAAGATTCTGCTAAAAGAGTGTTTCAAAACTTCTCTCTCCAAAGAAAGGTTCAACACTGTGAGTTCAATGTACACATCACCAAGAAGTTTCTGAGAATGCTTCTATCTACTTTTTAGGGGAAGATATTTCCTTTTCCAGCATAGGCCTGAAAGCGCTCCAAATAAACACTTGCAGATTCTACAAAAGGAGTGTTTCAAAACTGTTCTACCAAAAGGAACGTTCGAGTCCTGAGTTGAATGCACTCATCACAAAGAACTTTCGCAGAACGCTTCTGTCTAGTTTTTCTGTGATGATATTTCGTTTCCCAGCACTGGCCTCAAAGCGCTCCAAATATCCACTTTCAGATTCTACTAAAAGAGTGTTTCAAAACTGCTCTAGGGAAAGGAAGGTTCAACTCTGTGAGTTGGATGCACACATTGCCATGTCGTCTCTGAGTATGCTTCTGTCTAGCTTTTAGGGGAAGATATTTCATTTTCCAGCAGAGGCCTCATATCGCTCCAAATATTCACTTGCAGATTCTACAAAAAGGGTGTTTCAAAACTTCTCTATCAATAGGTAGGTTCAACTCTCTGAGTTGAATGCAGTCATCACAAAGATGTTTCTGACAATGCTTCAGTCTAGTTTTTAGGTGAAGATATTTCCTTTTCCAGCATGGGCCTCAAAGCGTTCGAAATAAACACTCGCAGATTCTACAAAAGGAGTGTTTCAAAACTATCCTATCCAAAGGAACGTGCAAGTCTGTGAGTTGAATCCACTCATCACAAAGAAGTTTCTGAGAATGCTTCTGTCTAGTTTTTATGTGATGATATTTCGTTTTCCAGCCTTGGCCTCAAAGCGCTCCGAATATCCACTTTCAGATGCTACTAAAAGAGCGTTTCAAAACTGCTCTATCAAAAGGAAGGTTCAGGTCTGTGAGTTGAATGCACTCATCACACCGAAGTTTCTGACAATGCTTCTGTCTAGTGTTTAATTGATGAAATTTCCTTTTCCAGCCTAGTCCTGAAATCGCTCCAAACATCCCCTAGCAAATTCTGCAAAAAGAGTGTTTCCAAACTGCGCTCTCAAAGGGAAGATTCCTCTCAGTGAGTTGAATGCATAAAGCACAGGGTAGTTTCTGAGAATGCTTCCGTCTGGTTTGCATGTGAAGGTATTTCCTTTTCCAGTGTTGGCCTCATAGCACTCCAAATATTCCCTTGCAGATTCTACTAACAGAGCGTTTCCAAAGTGCTATATGAAAAGGAAGCTTCAACTCTGTGAGTTGAATGCGCACATCACAAAGAAGTTTCTGAGAATGCTTCTGTCTAGTTTGTCTGTGAAGATATTTCGTTTTGCAGCATACGCCTCAAAGCGCTCCAACTATCCACTTGCGGTTTGCACAAAAAGTGTTTCAAAACTATTCTATCAAAAGGAAGGTACAACTCTGTGAGTAGAATGCACTCATCTCAAGAAGTTTCTGAGAATGGTTCTATCTAGTTTTCGTCTGAATGTATTTCCTTTTCCACTGGATGACGCAATCGCACCAAACATCCACTTGCAGTTTCCACCAAAAGAGGGTTGCAGAACTGCTCTGTGAAAAGGAATGTTCAACTCTGTGAGTTCCATCCCCACATGAGAAAGAAGTTTCTGAGAATGCTTCTGTCTAGTTTGTATATGAAGATATTACCTTTTCCAGCCTAAGCCTCAAAGAGCTCCAAGCATCCACTTGCGGATTCTACAGAAGCAGTGTTTCAAAGCTGGCCTATCAAAAGGAAGGTTTCACTCTGTGACTTGAAGGCCCTCATCGCAAAGAAGTTTCTGAGAATGCTTCCGTCCCGTTTCTATGCCAGGATATTTCCTTTTGAAGCATAGGCCTCAAAGCGTTCCAAATATCCACGTGCAGATTCTACAAAAAGAGTGTTTCAAAACTGCTCTATCAAAAGGAGGTTGAACTCTGTGAGTTGAATGCACAAAGCACAGGGAACTTTCTGAGAATGCTTTTGCCTAGTTTCTACGGGAAGATATTTCCTTTTCCGGCGTAGGCCTCAAGGAACTCCATATATCCACTTGAAGATTCTGCTAAAAGAGTGTTTCAAAACTTCTCTCTCCAAAGAAAGGTTCAACACTGTGAGTTCAATGTACACATCACCAAGAAGTTTCTGAGAATGCTTCTATCTACTTTTTAGGGGAAGATATTTCCTTTTCCAGCATAGGGCTGAAAGCGCTCCAAATAAACACTTGCAGATTCTACAAAAGGAGTGTTTCAAAACTGTTCTATCAAAAGGAACGTTTAAGTCTCTGAGTTGAATGCACTCATCACAAAGAACTTTCGCAGAACGCTTCTGTCTAGTTTTTCTGTGATGATATTTCGTTTCCCAGCACTGGCCTCAAAGCGCTCCAAATATCCACTTTCAGATTCTACTAAAAGAGTGTTTCAAAACTGCTCTAGGGAAGGGAAGGTTCAACTCTGTGAGTTGGATGCACACATTGCCAAGTCGTTTCTGAGTATGCTTCTGTCTAGCTTTTAGGGGAAGATATTTCATTTCCCAGCAGAGGCCTCATATCGCTCCAAATATTCACTTGCAGATTCTACAAAAAGGGTGTTTCAAAACTTCTCTATCAATAGGTAGGTTCAACTCTGTGAGTTGAATGCAGTCATCACAAAGATGTTTCTGACAATGCTTCTGTCTAGTTTTTAGGTGAAGATATTTCCTTTTCCAGCATGGGCCTCAAAGCGTTCGAAATAAACACTCGCAGATTCTACAAAAGGAGTGTTTCAAAACTATCCTATCCAAAGGAACGTGCAAGTCTGTGAGTTGAATCCACTCATCACAAAGAAGTTTCTGAGAATGCTTCTGTCTAGTTTTTATGTGATGATATTTCGTTTTCCAGCCTTGGCCTCAAAGCGCTCCAAATATTCACTTTCAGATGCTACTAAAAGAGCGTTTCAAAACTGCTCTATCAAAAGGAAGGTTCAGGTCTGTGAGTTGAATGCACTCATCACACCGAAGTTTCTGACAATGCTTCTGTCTAGTGTTTAAGTGAAGATATTTCCTTTTCCAGCCTAGTCCTGAAAACGCTCCAAACATCCCCTAGCAAATTCTGCAAAAAGAGTGTTTCCAAACTGCGCTCTCAAAGGGAAGATTCCTCTCAGTGAGTTGAATGCATAAAGCACAGGGTAGTTTCTGAGAATGCTTCCGTCTGGTTTGTATGTGAAGGTATTTCCTTTTCCAGTGTTGGCCTCGTAGCACTCCAAATATTCCCTTGGAGATTCTACTAACAGAGCGTTTCAAAAGTGCTATATGAAAAGGAAGCTTCAACTCTGTGAGTTGAATGCGCACATCACAAAGAAGTTTCTGAGAATGCTTCTGTCTAGTTTTTATGTGAAGATATTTCGTTTTGCAGCATACGCCTCAAAGCGCTCCAACTATCCCCTTGCGGTTTGCACAAAAAGTGTGTTTCAAAAGTATTCTATCAAAAGGAAGGTACAACTCTGTGAGTAGAATGCACTCATCTCAAGAAGTTTCTGAGAATGGTTCTATCTAGTTTTCGTCTGAATGTATTTCCTTTTCCACTGGATGACGCAATCGCACCAAACATCCACTTGCAGTTTCCACCAAAAGAGGGTTGCAGAACTGCTCTGTGAAAAGGAATGTTCAACTCTGTGAGTTCCATCCCCACATGAGAAAGAAGTTTCTGAGAACGCTTCTGTCTAGTTTGTATATGAAGATATTACCTTTTCCAGCCTAAGCCTCAAAGAGCTCCAAGCATCCACTTGCGGATTCTACAGAAGCAGTGTTTCAAAGCTGGCCTATCAAAAGGAAGGTTTCACTCTGTGACTTGAAGGCCCTCATCGCAAAGAAGTTTCTGAGAATGCTTCCGTCCCGTTTCTATGCCAGGATATTTCCTTTTGAAGCATAGGCCTCAAAGCGTTCCAAATATCCACTTGCAGATTCTACAAAAAGAGCGTTTCAAAAATGCTCTATCAAAAGGAAGGTTGAACTCTGTGAGTTGAATGCACTCATCACACCGAAGTTTCTGACAATGCTTCTGTCTAGTGTTTAAGTGAAGATATTTCCTTTTCCAGCCTAGTCCTGAAATCGCTCCAAACATCCCCTAGCAAATTCTGCAAAAAGAGTGTTTCCAAACTGCGCTCTCAAAGGGAAGATTCCTCTCAGTGACTTGAATGCATAAAGCACAGGGTAGTTTCTGAGAATGCTTCCGTCTGGTTTGTTTGTGAAGGTATTTCCTTTTCCAGTGTTGGCCTCGTAGCACTCCAAATATTCCCTTGCAGATTCTACTAACAGAGCGTTTCAAAAGTGCTATATGAAAAGGAAGCTTCAACTCTGTGAGTTGAATGCGCACATCACAAAGAAGTTTCTGAGAATGCTTCTGTCTAGTTTTTATGTGAAGATATTTCGTTTTGCAGCATACGCCTCAAAGCGCTCCAACTATCCACTTGCAGTTTGCACAAAAAGTGTGTTTCAAAACTATTCTATCAAAAGGAAGGTACAACTCTGTGAGTAGAATGCACTCATCTCAAGAAGTTTCTGAGAATGGTTCTATCTAGTTTTCGTCTGAATGTATTTCCTTTTCCACTGGATGACGCAATCGCACCAAACATCCACGTGCAGTTTCCACCAAAAGAGGGTTGCAGAACTGCTCTGTGAAAAGGAATGTTCAACTCTGTGAGTTCCATCCCCACATGACAAAGAAGTTTCTGAGAATGCTTCTGTCTAGTTTGTATATGAAGATATTACCTTTTCCAGCCTAAGCCTCAAAGAGCTCCAAGCATCCACTTGCGGATTCTACAGAAGCAGTGTTTCAAAGCTGGCCTATCAAAAGGAAGGTTTCACTCTGTGACTTGAAGGCCCTCATCGCAAAGAAGTTTCTGAGAATGCTTCCGTCCCGTTTCTATGCCAGGATATTTCCTTTTGAAGCATAGGCCTCAAAGCGTTCCAAATATCCACGTGCAGATTCTACAAAAAGAGCGTTTCAAAACTGCTCTATCAAAACGAAGGCTGAACTCTGTGAGTTGAATGCACAAAGCACAGGGAACTTTCTGAGAATGCTTTTGCCTAGTTTCTACGGGAAGATATTTCCTTTTCCGGCGTAGGCCTCAAGGAACTCCATATATCCACTTGAAGATTCTGCTAAAAGAGGGTTTCAAAACTTCTCTATCCAAAGAAAGGTTCAACACTGTGAGTTCAATGTACACATCACCAAGAAGTTTCTGAGAATGCTTCTATCTACTTTTTAGGGGAAGATATTTCCTTTTCCAGCATAGGCCTGAAAGCGCTCCAAATAAACACTTGCAGATTCTACAAAAGGAGTGTTTCAAAACTGTTCTATCAAAAGGAACGTTCGAGTCTCTGAGTTGAATGCACTCATCACAAAGAACTTTCGCAGAACGCTTCTGTCTAGTTTTGCTGTGATGATATTTCGTTTCCCAGCACTGGCCTCAAAGCGCTCCAAATATCCACTTTCAGATTCTACTAAAAGAGTGTTTCAAAACTGCTCTAGGGAAAGGAAGGTTCAACTCTGTGAGTTGGATGCACACATTGCCAAGTCGTTTCTGAGTATGCTTCTGTCTAGCTTTTAGGGGAAGATATTTCATTTCCCAGCAGAGGCCTCATATCGCTCCAAATATTCACTTGCAGATTCTACAAAAAGGGTGTTTCAAAACTTCTCTATCAATAGGTAGGTTCAACTCTGTGAGTTGAATGCAGTCATCACAAAGATGTTTCTGACAATGCTTCTGTCTAGTTTTTAGGTGAAGATATTTCCTTTTCCAGCATGGGCCTCAAAGCGTTCGAAATAAACACTCGCAGATTCTACAAAAGGAGTGTTTCAAAACTATCCTATCCAAAGGAACGTGCAAGTCTGTGAGTTGAATCCACTCATCACAAAGAAGTTTCTGAGAATGCTTCTGTCTAGTTTTTATGTGATGATATTTCGTTTTCCAGCCTTGGCCTCAAAGCGCTCCAAATATCCACTTACAGATGCTACTAAAAGAGCGTTTCAAAACTGCTCTATCAAAAGGAAGGTTCAGGTCGTTGAGTTGAATGCACTCATCACACCGAAGTTTCTGACAATGCTTCTGTCTAGTGTTTAAGTGAAGATATTTCCTTTTCCATCCTAGTCCTGAAATCGCTCCAAACATCCCCTAGCAAATTCTGCAAAAAGAGTGTTTCCAAACTGCGCTCTCAAAGGGAAGATTCCTCTCAGTGACTTGAATGCATAAAGCACAGGGTAGTTTCTGAGAATGCTTCCGTCTGGTTTGTTTGTGAAGGTATTTCCTTTTCCAGTGTTGGCCTCCTAGCACTCCAAATATTCCCTTGCAGATTCTACTAACAGAGCGTTTCAAAAGTGCTATATGAAAAGGAAGCTTCAACTCTGTGAGTTGAATGCGCACATCACAAAGAAGTTTCTGAGAATGCTTCTGTCTAGTTTGTATGTGAAGATATTTCGTTTTGCAGCATAGGCCTCAAAGCGCTCCAACTATCCACTTGCGGTTTGCACAAAAAGTGTGTTTCAAAACTATTCTATCAAAAGGAAGGTACAACTCTGTGAGTAGAATGCACTCACCTCAAGAAGTTTCTGAGAATGGTTCTATCTAGTTTTCGTCTGAATGTATTTCCTCTTCCACTGGATGACGCAATCGCGCCAAACATACACTTGCAGTTTCCACCAAAAGAGGGTTGCAGAACTGCTCTGTGAAAAGGAATGTTCAACTCTGTGAGTTCCATCCCCACATGACAAAGAAGTTTCTGAGAATGCTTCTGTCTAGTTTGTATATGAAGATATTCCCTTTTCCAGCCTAAGCCTCAAATAGCTCCATTCATCCACTTGCGGATTCTACAGAAGCAGTGTTTCAAAGCTGGCCTATCAAAAGGAAGGTTTCACTCTGTGAGTTGAAGGCCATCATCGCAAAGAAGTTTCTGAGAATGCTTCCGTCCAGTTTCTATGCCAGGATATTTCCTTTTGAAGCATAGGCCTCAAAGCGTTCCAAATATCCACGTGCAGATTCTTCAAAAAGAGCGTTTCAAAACTGCTCTATCAAAAGGAAGGTTGAACTCTGTGAGTTGAATGCACAAAGCACAGGGAACTTTCTGAGAATGCTTTTGCCTAGTTTCTACGGGAAGATATTTCCTTTTCCGGCGTAGGCCTCAAGGAACTCCATATATCCACTTGAAGATTCTGCTAAAAGAGTGTTTCAAAACTTCTCTCTCCAAAGAAAGGTTCAACACTGTGAGTTCAATGTACACATCACCAAGAAGTTTCTGAGAATGCTTCTATCTACTTTTTAGGGGAAGATATTTCCTTTTCCAGCGTAGGCCTGAAAGCGCTCCAAATAAACACTTGCAGATTCTACAAAAGGAGTGTTTCAAAACTGTTCTACCAAAAGGAACGTTCGAGTCCTGAGTTGAATGCACTCATCACAAAGAACTTTCGCAGAACGCTTCTGTCTAGTTTTTCTGTGATGATATTTCGTTTCCCAGCATTGGCCTCAAAGCGCTCCAAATATCCACTTTCAGATTCTACTAAAAGAGTGTTTCAAAACTGCTCTAGGGAAAGGAAGGTTCAACTCTGTGAGTTGGATGCACACATTGCCATGTCGTCTCTGAGTATGCTTCTGTCTAGCTTTTAGGGGAAGATATTTCATTTTCCAGCAGAGGCCTCATATCGCTCCAAATATTCACTTGCAGATTCTACAAAAAGGGTGTTTCAAAACTTCTCTATCAATAGGTAGGTTGAACTCTCTGAGTTGAATGCAGTCATCACAAAGATGTTTCTGACAATGCTTCTGTCTAGTGTTTAAGTGAAGATATTTCCTTTTCCAGCCTAGTCCTGAAATCGCTCCAAACATCCCCTAGCAAATTCTGCAAAAAGAGTGTTTCCAAACTGCGCTCTCAAAGGGAAGATTCCTCTCAGTGAGTTGAATGCATAAAGCACAGGGTAGTTTCTGAGAATGCTTCCGTCTGGTTTGTTTGTGAAGGTATTTCCTTTTCCAGTGTTGGCCTCGTAGCACTCCAAATATTCCCTTGCAGATTCTACTAACAGAGCGTTTCAAAAGTGCTATATGAAAAGGAAGCTTCAACTCTGTGAGTTGAATGCGCACATCACAAAGAAGTTTCTGAGAATGCTTCTGTCTAGTTTTTATGTGAAGATATTTCGTTTTGCAGCATACGCCTCAAAGCGCTCCAACTATCCACTTGCAGTTTGCACAAAAAGTGTGTTTCAAAACTATTCTATCAAAAGGAAGGTACAACTCTGTGAGTAGAATGCACTCATCTCAAGAAGTTTCTGAGAATGGTTCTATCTAGTTTTCGTCTGAATGTATTTCCTTTTCCACTGGATGACGCAATCGCACCAAACATCCACGTGCAGTTTCCACCAAAAGAGGGTTGCAGAACTGCTCTGTGAAAAGGAATGTTCAACTCTGTGAGTTCCATCCCCACATGACAAAGAAGTTTCTGAGAATGCTTCTGTCTAGTTTGTATATGAAGATATTACCTTTTCCAGCCTAAGCCTCAAAGAGCTCCAAGCATCCACTTGCGGATTCTACAGAAGCAGTGTTTCAAAGCTGGCCTATCAAAAGGAAGGTTTCACTCTGTGACTTGAAGGCCCTCATCGCAAAGAAGTTTCTGAGAATGCTTCCGTCCCGTTTCTATGCCAGGATATTTCCTTTTGAAGCATAGGCCTCAAAGCGTTCCAAATATCCACGTGCAGATTCTACAAAAAGAGCGTTTCAAAACTGCTCTATCAAAACGAAGGCTGAACTCTGTGAGTTGAATGCACAAAGCACAGGGAACTTTCTGAGAATGCTTTTGCCTAGTTTCTACGGGAAGATATTTCCTTTTCCGGCGTAGGCCTCAAGGAACTCCATATATCCACTTGAAGATTCTGCTAAAAGAGGGTTTCAAAACTTCTCTATCCAAAGAAAGGTTCAACACTGTGAGTTCAATGTACACATCACCAAGAAGTTTCTGAGAATGCTTCTATCTACTTTTTAGGGGAAGATATTTCCTTTTCCAGCATAGGCCTGAAAGCGCTCCAAATAAACACTTGCAGATTCTACAAAAGGAGTGTTTCAAAACTGTTCTATCAAAAGGAACGTTCGAGTCTCTGAGTTGAATGCACTCATCACAAAGAACTTTCGCAGAACGCTTCTGTCTAGTTTTGCTGTGATGATATTTCGTTTCCCAGCACTGGCCTCAAAGCGCTCCAAATATCCACTTTCAGATTCTACTAAAAGAGTGTTTCAAAACTGCTCTAGGGAAAGGAAGGTTCAACTCTGTGAGTTGGATGCACACATTGCCAAGTCGTTTCTGAGTATGCTTCTGTCTAGCTTTTAGGGGAAGATATTTCATTTCCCAGCAGAGGCCTCATATCGCTCCAAATATTCACTTGCAGATTCTACAAAAAGGGTGTTTCAAAACTTCTCTATCAATAGGTAGGTTCAACTCTGTGAGTTGAATGCAGTCATCACAAAGATGTTTCTGACAATGCTTCTGTCTAGTTTTTAGGTGAAGATATTTCCTTTTCCAGCATGGGCCTCAAAGCGTTCGAAATAAACACTCGCAGATTCTACAAAAGGAGTGTTTCAAAACTATCCTATCCAAAGGAACGTGCAAGTCTGTGAGTTGAATCCACTCATCACAAAGAAGTTTCTGAGAATGCTTCTGTCTAGTTTTTATGTGATGATATTTCGTTTTCCAGCCTTGGCCTCAAAGCGCTCCAAATATCCACTTACAGATGCTACTAAAAGAGCGTTTCAAAACTGCTCTATCAAAAGGAAGGTTCAGGTCGTTGAGTTGAATGCACTCATCACACCGAAGTTTCTGACAATGCTTCTGTCTAGTGTTTAAGTGAAGATATTTCCTTTTCCATCCTAGTCCTGAAATCGCTCCAAACATCCCCTAGCAAATTCTGCAAAAAGAGTGTTTCCAAACTGCGCTCTCAAAGGGAAGATTCCTCTCAGTGACTTGAATGCATAAAGCACAGGGTAGTTTCTGAGAATGCTTCCGTCTGGTTTGTTTGTGAAGGTATTTCCTTTTCCAGTGTTGGCCTCCTAGCACTCCAAATATTCCCTTGCAGATTCTACTAACAGAGCGTTTCAAAAGTGCTATATGAAAAGGAAGCTTCAACTCTGTGAGTTGAATGCGCACATCACAAAGAAGTTTCTGAGAATGCTTCTGTCTAGTTTGTATGTGAAGATATTTCGTTTTGCAGCATAGGCCTCAAAGCGCTCCAACTATCCACTTGCGGTTTGCACAAAAAGTGTGTTTCAAAACTATTCTATCAAAAGGAAGGTACAACTCTGTGAGTAGAATGCACTCACCTCAAGAAGTTTCTGAGAATGGTTCTATCTAGTTTTCGTCTGAATGTATTTCCTCTTCCACTGGATGACGCAATCGCGCCAAACATACACTTGCAGTTTCCACCAAAAGAGGGTTGCAGAACTGCTCTGTGAAAAGGAATGTTCAACTCTGTGAGTTCCATCCCCACATGACAAAGAAGTTTCTGAGAATGCTTCTGTCTAGTTTGTATATGAAGATATTCCCTTTTCCAGCCTAAGCCTCAAATAGCTCCATTCATCCACTTGCGGATTCTACAGAAGCAGTGTTTCAAAGCTGGCCTATCAAAAGGAAGGTTTCACTCTGTGAGTTGAAGGCCATCATCGCAAAGAAGTTTCTGAGAATGCTTCCGTCCAGTTTCTATGCCAGGATATTTCCTTTTGAAGCATAGGCCTCAAAGCGTTCCAAATATCCACGTGCAGATTCTTCAAAAAGAGCGTTTCAAAACTGCTCTATCAAAAGGAAGGTTGAACTCTGTGAGTTGAATGCACAAAGCACAGGGAACTTTCTGAGAATGCTTTTGCCTAGTTTCTACGGGAAGATATTTCCTTTTCCGGCGTAGGCCTCAAGGAACTCCATATATCCACTTGAAGATTCTGCTAAAAGAGTGTTTCAAAACTTCTCTCTCCAAAGAAAGGTTCAACACTGTGAGTTCAATGTACACATCACCAAGAAGTTTCTGAGAATGCTTCTATCTACTTTTTAGGGGAAGATATTTCCTTTTCCAGCGTAGGCCTGAAAGCGCTCCAAATAAACACTTGCAGATTCTACAAAAGGAGTGTTTCAAAACTGTTCTACCAAAAGGAACGTTCGAGTCCTGAGTTGAATGCACTCATCACAAAGAACTTTCGCAGAACGCTTCTGTCTAGTTTTTCTGTGATGATATTTCGTTTCCCAGCATTGGCCTCAAAGCGCTCCAAATATCCACTTTCAGATTCTACTAAAAGAGTGTTTCAAAACTGCTCTAGGGAAAGGAAGGTTCAACTCTGTGAGTTGGATGCACACATTGCCATGTCGTCTCTGAGTATGCTTCTGTCTAGCTTTTAGGGGAAGATATTTCATTTTCCAGCAGAGGCCTCATATCGCTCCAAATATTCACTTGCAGATTCTACAAAAAGGGTGTTTCAAAACTTCTCTATCAATAGGTAGGTTGAACTCTCTGAGTTGAATGCAGTCATCACAAAGATGTTTCTGACAATGCTTCAGTCTAGTTTTTAGGTGAAGATATTTCCTTTTCCAGCATGGGCCTCAAAGCGTTCGAAATAAACACTCGCAGATTCTACAAAAGGAGTGTTTCAAAACTATCCTATCCAAAGGAACGTGCAAGTCTGTGAGTTGAATCCACTCATCACAAAGAAGTTTCTGAGAATGCTTCTGTCTAGTTTTTATGTGATGATATTTCGTTTTCCAGCCTTGGCCTCAAAGCGCTCCGAATATCCACTTTCAGATGCTACTAAAAGAGCGTTTCAAAACTGCTCTATCAAAAGGAAGGTTCAGGTCTGTGAGTTGAATGCACTCATCACACCGAAGTTTCTGACAATGCTTCTGTCTAGTGTTTAATTGATGAAATTTCCTTTTCCAGCCTAGTCCTGAAATCGCTCCAAACATCCCCTAGCAAATTCTGCAAAAAGAGTGTTTCCAAACTGCGCTCTCAAAGGGAAGATTCCTCTCAGTGAGTTGAATGCATAAAGCACAGGGTAGTTTCTGAGAATGCTTCCGTCTGGTTTGCATGTGAAGGTATTTCCTTTTCCAGTGTTGGCCTCATAGCACTCCAAATATTCCCTTGCAGATTCTACTAACAGAGCGTTTCCAAAGTGCTATATGAAAAGGAAGCTTCAACTCTGTGAGTTGAATGCGCACATCACAAAGAAGTTTCTGAGAATGCTTCTGTCTAGTTTGTCTGTGAAGATATTTCGTTTTGCAGCATACGCCTCAAAGCGCTCCAACTATCCACTTGCGGTTTGCACAAAAAGTGTTTCAAAACTATTCTATCAAAAGGAAGGTACAACTCTGTGAGTAGAATGCACTCATCTCAAGAAGTTTCTGAGAATGGTTCTATCTAGTTTTCGTCTGAATGTATTTCCTTTTCCACTGGATGACGCAATCGCACCAAACATCCACTTGCAGTTTCCACCAAAAGAGGGTTGCAGAACTGCTCTGTGAAAAGGAATGTTCAACTCTGTGAGTTCCATCCCCACATGAGAAAGAAGTTTCTGAGAATGCTTCTGTCTAGTTTGTATAGGAAGATATTACCTTTTCCAGCCTAAGCCTCAAAGAGTTCCAAGCATCCACTTGCGGATTCTACAGAAGCAGTGTTTCAAAGCTGGCCTATCAAAAGGAAGGTTTCACTCTGTGACTTGAAGGCCCTCATCGCAAAGAAGTTTCTGAGAATGCTTCCGTCCCATTTCTATGCCAGGATATTTCCTTTTGAAGCATAGGCCTCAAAGCGTTCCAAATATCCACGTGCAGATTCTACAAAAAGAGTGTTTCAAAACTGCTCTATCAAAAGGAGGTTGAACTCTGTGAGTTGAATGCACAAAGCACAGGGAACTTTCTGAGAATGCTTTTGCCTAGTTTCTACGGGAAGATATTTCCTTTTCCGGCGTAGGCCTCAAGGAACTCCATATATCCACTTGAAGATTCTGCTAAAAGAGTGTTTCAAAACTTCTCTCTCCAAAGAAAGGTTCAACACTGTGAGTTCAATGTACACATCACCAAGAAGTTTCTGAGAATGCTTCTATCTACTTTTTAGGGGAAGATATTTCCTTTTCCAGCATAGGGCTGAAAGCGCTCCAAATAAACACTTGCAGATTCTACAAAAGGAGTGTTTCAAAACTGTTCTATCAAAAGGAACGTTCGAGTCTCTGAGTTGAATGCACTCATCACAAAGAACTTTCGCAGAACGCTTCTGTCTAGTTTTTCTGTGATGATATTTCGTTTCCCAGCACTGGCCTCAAAGCGCTCCAAATATCCACTTTCAGATTCTACTAAAAGAGTGTTTCAAAACTGCTCTAGGGAAGGGAAGGTTCAACTCTGTGAGTTGGATGCACACATTGCCAAGTCGTTTCTGAGTATGCTTCTGTCTAGCTTTTAGGGGAAGATATTTCATTTCCCAGCAGAGGCCTCATATCGCTCCAAATATTCACTTGCAGATTCTACAAAAAGGGTGTTTCAAAACTTCTCTATCAATAGGTAGGTTCAACTCTGTGAGTTGAATGCAGTCATCACAAAGATGTTTCTGACAATGCTTCTGTCTAGTTTTTAGGTGAAGATATTTCCTTTTCCAGCATGGGCCTCAAAGCGTTCGAAATAAACACTCGCAGATTCTACAAAAGGAGTGTTTCAAAACTATCCTATCCAAAGGAACGTGCAAGTCTGTGAGTTGAATCCACTCATCACAAAGAAGTTTCTGAGAATGCTTCTGTCTAGTTTTTATGTGATGATATTTCGTTTTCCAGCCTTGGCCTCAAAGCGCTCCAAATATTCACTTTCAGATGCTACTAAAAGAGCGTTTCAAAACTGCTCTATCAAAAGGAAGGTTCAGGTCTGTGAGTTGAATGCACTCATCACACCGAAGTTTCTGACAATGCTTCTGTCTAGTGTTTAAGTGAAGATATTTCCTTTTCCAGCCTAGTCCTGAAAACGCTCCAAGCATCCCCTAGCAAATTCTGCAAAAAGAGTGTTTCCAAACTGCGCTCTCAAAGGGAAGATTCCTCTCAGTGAGTTGAATGCATAAAGCACAGGGTAGTTTCTGAGAATGCTTCCGTCTGGTTTGTATGTGAAGGTATTTCCTTTTCCAGTGTTGGCCTCGTAGCACTCCAAATATTCCCTTGCAGATTCTACTAACAGAGCGTTTCAAAAGTGCTATATGAAAAGGAAGCTTCAACTCTGTGAGTTGAATGCGCACATCACAAAGAAGTTTCTGAGAATGCTTCTGTCTAGTTTTTATGTGAAGATATTTCGTTTTGCAGCATAGGCCTCAAAGCGCTCCAACTATCCACTTGCGGTTTGCACAAAAAGTGTGTTTCAAAACTGTTCTATCAAAAGGAAGGTACATCTCTGTGAGTGGAATGCACTAATCGCAAGAAGTTTCTGAGAATGGTTCTATCTAGTTTTCGTCTGAATGTATTTCCTTTTCCACTGGATGACGCAATCGCACCAAACATCCACTTGCAGTTTCCACCAAAAGAGGGTTGCAGAACTGCTCTGTGAAAAGGAATGTTCAACTCTGTGAGTTCCATCCCCACATGAGAAAGAAGTTTCTGAGAATGCTTCTGTCTAGTTTGTATATGAAGATATTACCTTTTCCAGCCTAAGCCTCAAAGAGCTCCAAGCATCCACTTGCGGATTCTACAGAAGCAGTGTTTCAAAGCTGGCCTATCAAAAGGAAGGTTTCACTCTGTGACTTGAAGGACCTCATCACAAAGAAGTTTCTGAGAATGCTTCCGTCCAGTTTCTATGCCAGGATATTTCCTTTTGAAGCAAAGGCCTCAAAGCGTTCCAAATATCCACGTGCAGATTCTACAAAAAGAGTGTTTCAAAACTGCTCTATCAAAAGGAAGGTTGAACTCTGTGAGTTGAATGCACGAAGCACAGGGAACTTTCTGAGAATGCTTTTGCCTAGTTTCTACGGGAAGATATTTCCTTTTCCGGCGTAGGCCTCAAGGAACTCCATATATCCACTTGAAGATTCTGCTAAAAGAGTGTTTCAAAACTTCTCTATCCAAAGAAAGGTTCAACACTGTGAGTTCAATGTACACATCACCAAGAAGTTTCTGAGAATGCTTCTATCTACTTTTTTTGGAAGATATTTCCTTTTCCAGCATAAGCCTCAAAGCATTCCAAATAAACACTTGCAGATTCTACAAAAGGAGTGTTTCAAAACTGTTCTATCAAAAGGAACGTTCGAGTCCCTGAGTTGAATGCACTCATCACAAAGAACTTTCACAGAACGCTTCTGTCTAGTTTTTCTGTGATGATATTTCGTTTCCCAGCACTGGCCTCAAAGCGCTCCAAATATCCACTTTCAGATTCTACTGAAAGTGTGTTTCAAAACTGCTCTAGGGAAAGGAAGGTTCAACTCTCTGAGTTGGATGCACACATTGCCAAGTCGTTTCTGAGTATGCTTCTGTCTAGCTTTTAGGGGAAGATATTTCATTTCCCAGCAGAGGCCTCATATCGCTCCAAATATTCACTTGCAGATTCTACAAAAAGGGTGTTTCAAAACTTCTCTATCAATAGGTAGGTTCAACTCTGTGAGTTGAATGCAGTCATCACAAAGATGTTTCTGACAATGCTTCTGTCTAGTTTTTAGGTGAAGATATTTCCTTTTCCAGCATAGGCCTCAAAGCGTTCGAAATAAACGCTCGCAGATTCTACAAAAGGAGTGTTTCAAAACTATCCTATCCAAAGGAACGTGCAAGTCTGTGAGTTGAATCCACTCTTCACAAAGAAGTTTCTGAGAATGCTTCTGTCTAGTTTTTATGTGATGATATTTCGTTTTCCAGCCTTGGCCTAAAAGCGCTCTAAATATCCACTTTCAGATGCTACTAAAAGAGCGTTTCAAAACTGCTCTATCAAAAGGAAGGTTCAAGTCCGTGAGTTGAATGCACTCATCACACTGAAGTTTCTGACAATGCTTCCGTCTAGTGTTTATGTGAAGATATCTCCTTTTCCAGCATTGTCCTGAAATCGCTCCAAACATCCCCTAGCAAATTCTGCCAAAAGAGTGTTTCCAAACTGCGCTCTCAAAGGGAAGATTCCTCTCTGTGAGTTGAATGCATAAAGCACAGGGTAGTTTCTGAGAATGCTTCTGTATGGTTTATATGTGAAGGTATTTCCTTTTCCAGTGTTGGCCTCTTAGCACTCCAAATATTCACTTGCAGATTCTACTAACAGAGTGTTTCAAAAGTGCTGAACGAAAAGGAAGCTTCAACTCTGTGAGTTGAATGCGTGCATCACAAAGAAGTTTCTGAGAATGCTTCTGTCTAGTTTTTATGTGAAGATATTTCGTTTTGCAGCATACGCCTCAAAGCGCTCCAAATATCCACTTGCAGTTTGCACAAAAAGTGTGTTTCAAAACTGTTCTATCAAAAGGAAGGTACATCTCTGTGAGTGGAATGCACTAATCGCAAGAATTTTCTGAGAATGGTTCTATCTAGATTTCGTCTGAATGTATTTCCTTTTCCACTGGATGACGCAATCGCACCAAACATCCACTTGCAGTTTCCACCAAAAGAGGGTTGCAGAACTGCTCTGTGAAAAGGAATGTTCAACTCTGTGAGTTCCATCCCCACATGAGAAAGAAGTTTCTGAGAATGCTTCTGTCTAGTTTGTATATGAAGATATTACCTTTTCCAGCCTAAGCCTCAAAGAGCTCCAAGCATCCACTTGCGGATTCTACAGAAGCAGTGTTTCAAAGCTGGCCTATCAAAAGGAAGGTTTCACTCTGTGACTTGAAGGCCCTCATCGCAAAGAAGTTTCTGAGAATGCTTCCGTCCAGTTTCTATGCCAGGATATTTCCTTTTGAAGCATAGGCCTCAAAGCGTTCCAAATATCCACGTGCAGATTCTACAAAAAGAGTGTTTCAAAACTGCTCTATCAAAAGGAAGGTTGAACTCTGTGAGTTGAATGCACAAAGCACAGGGAACTTTCTGAGAATGCTTTTGCCTAGTTTCTACGGGAAGATATTTCCTTTTCCGGCGTAGGCCTCAAGGAACTCCATATATCCACTTGAAGATTCTGCTAAAAGAGTGTTTCAAAACTTCTCTATCCAAAGAAAGGTTCAACACTGTGAGTTCAATGTACATATCACCAAAAAGTTTCTGAGAATGCTTCTATCTACTTTTTTTGGAAGATATTTCCTTTTCCAGCATAGGCCTCAAAGCATTCCAAATAAACACTTGCAGATTCTACAAAAGGAGTGTTTCAAAACTGTTCTATCAAAAGGAACGTTCGAGTCCCTGAGTTGAATGCACTCATCACAAAGAACTTTCGCAGAACGCTTCTGTCTAGTTTTTCTGTGATGATATTTCGTTTCCCAGCACTGGCCTCAAAGCGCTCCAAATATCCACTTTCAGATTCTACTGAAAGTGTGTTTCAAAACTGCTCTAGGGAAAGGAAGGTTCAACTCTCTGAGTTGGATGCACACATTGCCAAGTCGTTTCTGAGTATGCTTCTGTCTAGCTTTTAGGGGAAGATATTTCATTTCCCAGCAGAGGCCTCATATCGCTCCAAATATTCACTTGCAGATTCTACAAAAAGGGTGTTTCAAAACTTCTCTATCAATAGGTAGGTTCAACTCTGTGAGTTGAATGCAGTCATCACAAAGATGTTTCTGACAATGCTTCTGTCTAGTTTTTAGGTGAAGATATTTCCTTTTCCAGCACAGGCCTCAAAGCGTTCGAAATAAACACTCGCAGATTCTACAAAAGGAGTGTTTCAAAACTATCCTATCCAAAGGAACGTGCAAGTCTGTGAGTTGAATCCACTCATCACAAAGAAGTTTCGGAGAATGCTTCTGTCTAGTTTTTATGTGATGATATTTCGTTTTCCAGCCTTGGCCTAAAAGCGCTCTAAATATCCACTTTCAGATGCTACTAAAAGAGCGTTTCAAAACTGCTCTATCAAAAGGAAGGTTCAGGTCGGTGAGTTGAATGCACTCATCACACCGAAGTTTCTGACAATGCTTCTGTCTAGTGTTTAAGTGAAGATATTTCCTTTTCCAGCCTAGTCCTGAAATCGCTCCAAACATCCCCTAGCAAATTCTGCAAAAAGAGTGTTTCCAAACTGCGCTCTCAAAGGGAAGATTCCTCTCAGTGAGTTGAATGCATAAAGCACAGGGTAGTTTCTGAGAATGCTTCCGTCTGGTTTGTATGTGAAGGTATTTCCTTTTCCTGTGTTGGCCTCGTAGCACTCCAAATATACCCTTGCAGATTCTACTAACAGAGCGTTTCAAAAGTGCTATATGAAAAGGAAGCTTCAACTCTGTGAGTTGAATGCGCACATCACAAAGAAGTTTCTGAGAATGCTTCTGTCTAGTTTTTATGTGAAGATATTTCGTTTTGCAGCATAGGCCTCAAAGCGCTCCAACTATCCACTTGCGGTTTGCACAAAAAGTGTGTTTCAAAACTATTCTATCAAAAGGAAGGTACAACTCTGTGAGTAGAATGCACTCATCTCAAGAAGTTTCTGAGAATGGTTCTATCTAGTTTTCGTCTGAATGTATTTCCTTTTCCACAGGATGACGCAATCGCACCAAACATCCACTTGCAGTTTCCACCAAAAGAGGGTTGCAGAAGTGCTCTGTGAAAAGGAATGTTCAACTCTGTGAGTTCCATCCCCACATGACAAATAAGTTTCTGAGAATGCTTCTGTCTAGTTTGTATATGAAGATATTACCTTTTCCAGCCTAAGCCTCAAAGAGCTCCAAGCATCCACTTGCGGATTCTACAGAAGCAGTGTTTCAAACCTGGCCTATCAAAAGGAAGGTTTCACTCTTTGAGTTGAAGGCCCTCATCACAAAGATGTTTCTGAGAATGCTTCCGTCCAGTTTCTATGCCAGGATATTTCCTTTTGAAGCATAGGCCTCAAAGCGTTCCAAATATCCACGTGCAGATTCTTCAAAAAGAGCATTTCAAAACTGCTCTATCAAAAGGAAGGTTGAACTCTGTGAGTTGAATGCACAAAGCACAGGGAACTTTCTGAGAACGCTTTTGCCTAGTTTCTACGGGAAGATATTTCCTTTTCCGGCGTAGGCCTCAAGGAACTCCATATATCCACTTGAAGATTCTGCTAAAAGAGTGTTTCAAAACTTCTCTATCCAAAGAAAGGTTCAACACTGTGAGTTCAATGTACACATCACCAAGAAGTTTCTGAGAATGCTTCTATCTACTTTTTTTGGAAGATATTTCCTTTTCCAGCATAAGCCTCAAAGCATTCCAAATAAACACTTGCAGATTCTACAAAAGGAGTGTTTCAAAACTGTTCTATCAAAAGGAACGTTCGAGTCCCTGAGTTGAATGCACTCATCACAAAGAACTTTCACAGAACGCTTCTGTCTAGTTTTTCTGTGATGATATTTCGTTTCCCAGCACTGGCCTCAAAGCGCTCCAAATATCCACTTTCAGATTCTACTGAAAGTGTGTTTCAAAACTGCTCTAGGGAAAGGAAGGTTCAACTCTCTGAGTTGGATGCACACATTGCCAAGTCGTTTCTGAGTATGCTTCTGTCTAGCTTTTAGGGGAAGATATTTCATTTCCCAGCAGAGGCCTCATATCGCTCCAAATATTCACTTGCAGATTCTACAAAAAGGGTGTTTCAAAACTTCTCTATCAATAGGTAGGTTCAACTCTGTGAGTTGAATGCAGTCATCACAAAGATGTTTCTGACAATGCTTCTGTCTAGTTTTTAGGTGAAGATATTTCCTTTTCCAGCATAGGCCTCAAAGCGTTCGAAATAAACGCTCGCAGATTCTACAAAAGGAGTGTTTCAAAACTATCCTATCCAAAGGAACGTGCAAGTCTGTGAGTTGAATCCACTCATCACAAAGAAGTTTCTGAGAATGCTTCTGTCTAGTTTTTATGTGATGATATTTCGTTTTCCAGCCTTGGCCTAAAAGCGCTCTAAATATCCACTTTCAGATGCTACTAAAAGAGCGTTTCAAAACTGCTCTATCAAAAGGAAGGTTCAAGTCCGTGAGTTGAATGCACTCATCACACTGAAGTTTCTGACAATGCTTCCGTCTAGTGTTTATGTGAAGATATCTCCTTTTCCAGCATTGTCCTGAAATCGCTCCAAACATCCCCTAGCAAATTCTGCCAAAAGAGTGTTTCCAAACTGCGCTCTCAAAGGGAAGATTCCTCTCTGTGAGTTGAATGCATAAAGCACAGGGTAGTTTCTGAGAATGCTTCTGTATGGTTTATATGTGAAGGTATTTCCTTTTCCAGTGTTGGCCTCTTAGCACTCCAAATATTCACTTGCAGATTCTACTAACAGAGTGTTTCAAAAGTGCTGAACGAAAAGGAAGCTTCAACTCTGTGAGTTGAATGCGTGCATCACAAAGAAGTTTCTGAGAATGCTTCTGTCTAGTTTTTATGTGAAGATATTTCGTTTTGCAGCATACGCCTCAAAGCGCTCCAAATATCCACTTGCAGTTTGCACAAAAAGTGTGTTTCAAAACTGTTCTATCAAAAGGAAGGTACATCTCTGTGAGTGGAATGCACTAATCGCAAGAATTTTCTGAGAATGGTTCTATCTAGTTTTCGTCTGAATGTATTTCCTTTTCCACTGGATGACGCAATCGCACCAAACATCCACTTGCAGTTTCCACCAAAAGAGGGTTGCAGAACTGCTCTGTGAAAAGGAATGTTCAACTCTGTGAGTTCCATCCCCACATGAGAAAGAAGTTTCTGAGAATGCTTCTGTCTAGTTTGTATATGAAGATATTACCTTTTCCAGCCTAAGCCTCAAAGAGCTCCAAGCATCCACTTGCGGATTCTACAGAAGCAGTGTTTCAAAGCTGGCCTATCAAAAGGAAGGTTTCACTCTGTGACTTGAAGGCCCTCATCGCAAAGAAGTTTCTGAGAATGCTTCCGTCCAGTTTCTATGCCAGGATATTTCCTTTTGAAGCATAGGCCTCAAAGCGTTCCAAATATCCACGTGCAGATTCTACAAAAAGAGTGTTTCAAAACTGCTCTATCAAAAGGAAGGTTGAACTCTGTGAGTTGAATGCACAAAGCACAGGGAACTTTCTGAGAATGCTTTTGCCTAGTTTCTACGGGAAGATATTTCCTTTTCCGGCGTAGGCCTCAAGGAACTCCATATATCCACTTGAAGATTCTGCTAAAAGAGTGTTTCAAAACTTCTCTATCCAAAGAAAGGTTCAACACTGTGAGTTCAATGTACATATCACCAAAAAGTTTCTGAGAATGCTTCTATCTACTTTTTTTGGAAGATATTTCCTTTTCCAGCATAGGCCTCAAAGCATTCCAAATAAACACTTGCAGATTCTACAAAAGGAGTGTTTCAAAACTGTTCTATCAAAAGGAACGTTCGAGTCTCTGAGTTGAATGCACTCATCACAAAGAACTTTCGCAGAACGCTTCTGTCTAGTTTTTCTGTGATGATATTTCGTTTCCCAGCACTGGCCTCAAAGAGCTCCAAATATCCACTTTCAGATTCTACTGAAAGTGTGTTTCAAAACTGCTCTAGGGAAAGGAAGGTTCAACTCTCTGAGTTGGATGCACACATTGCCAAGTCGTTTCTGAGTATGCTTCTGTCTAGCTTTTAGGGGAAGATATTTCATTTCCCAGCAGAGGCCTCATATCGCTCCAAATATTCACTTGCAGATTCTACAAAAAGGGTGTTTCAAAACTTCTCTATCAATAGGTAGGTTCAACTCTGTGAGTTGAATGCAGTCATCACAAAGATGTTTCTGACAATGCTTCTGTCTAGTTTTTAGGTGAAGATATTTCCTTTTCCAGCACAGGCCTCAAAGCGTTCGAAATAAACACTCGCAGATTCTACAAAAGGAGTGTTTCAAAACTATCCTATCCAAAGGAACGTGCAAGTCTGTGAGTTGAATCCACTCATCACAAAGAAGTTTCTGAGAATGCTTCTGTCTAGTTTTTATGTGATGATATTTCGTTTTCCAGCCTTGGCCTAAAAGCGCTCTAAATATCCACTTTCAGATGCTACTAAAAGAGCGTTTCAAAACTGCTCTATCAAAAGGAAGGTTCAGGTCGGTGAGTTGAATGCACTCATCACACCGAAGTTTCTGACAATGCTTCTGTCTAGTGTTTAAGTGAAGATATTTCCTTTTCCAGCCTAGTCCTGAAATCGCTCCAAACATCCCCTAGCAAATTCTGCAAAAAGAGTGTTTCCAAACTGCGCTCTCAAAGGGAAGATTCCTCTCAGTGAGTTGAATGCATAAAGCACAGGGTAGTTTCTGAGAATGCTTCCGTCTGGTTTGTATGTGAAGGTATTTCCTTTTCCTGTGTTGGCCTCGTAGCACTCCAAATATACCCTTGCAGATTCTACTAACAGAGCGTTTCAAAAGTGCTATATGAAAAGGAAGCTTCAACTCTGTGAGTTGAATGCGCACATCACAAAGAAGTTTCTGAGAATGCTTCTGTCTAGTTTTTATGTGAAGATATTTCGTTTTGCAGCATAGGCCTCAAAGCGCTCCAACTATCCACTTGCGGTTTGCACAAAAAGTGTGTTTCAAAACTATTCTATCAAAAGGAAGGTACAACTCTGTGAGTAGAATGCACTCATCTCAAGAAGTTTCTGAGAATGGTTCTATCTAGTTTTCGTCTGAATGTATTTCCTTTTCCACAGGATGACGCAATCGCACCAAACATCCACTTGCAGTTTCCACCAAAAGAGGGTTGCAGAAGTGCTCTGTGAAAAGGAATGTTCAACTCTGTGAGTTCCATCCCCACATGACAAATAAGTTTCTGAGAATGCTTCTGTCTAGTTTGTATATGAAGATATTACCTTTTCCAGCCTAAGCCTCAAAGAGCTCCAAGCATCCAGTTGCGGATTCTACAGAAGCAGTGTTTCAAACCTGGCCTATCAAAAGGAAGGTTTCACTCTTTGAGTTGAAGGCCCTCATCACAAAGATGTTTCTGAGAATGCTTCCGTCCAGTTTCTATGCCAGGATATTTCCTTTTGAAGCATAGGCCTCAAAGCGTTCCAAATATCCACGTGCAGATTCTTCAAAAAGAGCATTTCAAAACTGCTCTATCAAAAGGAAGGTTGAACTCTGTGAGTTGAATGCACAAAGCACAGGGAACTTTCTGAGAACGCTTTTGCCTAGTTTCTACGGGAAGATATTTCCTTTTCCGGCGTAGGCCTCAAGGAACTCCATATATCCACTTGAAGATTCTGCTAAAAGAGTGTTTCAAAACTTCTCTATCCAAAGAAAGGTTCAACACTGTGAGTTCAATGTACACATCACCAAGAAGTTTCTGAGAATGCCTCTATCTACTTTTTTTGGAAGATATTTCCTTTTCCAGCATAAGCCTCAAAGCATTCCAAATAAACACTTGCAGATTCTACAAAAGGAGTGTTTCAAAACTGTTCTATCAAAAGGAACGTTCGAGTCCCTGAGTTGAATGCACTCATCACAAAGAACTTTCACAGAACGCTTCTGTCTAGTTTTTCTGTGATGATATTTCGTTTCCCAGCACTGGCCTCAAAGCGCTCCAAATATCCACTTTCAGATTCTACTGAAAGTGTGTTTCAAAACTGCTCTAGGGAAAGGAAGGTTCAACTCTCTGAGTTGGATGCACACATTGCCAAGTCGTTTCTGAGTATGCTTCTGTCTAGCTTTTAGGGGAAGATATTTCATTTCCCAGCAGAGGCCTCATATCGCTCCAAATATTCACTTGCAGATTCTACAAAAAGGGTGTTTCAAAACTTCTCTATCAATAGGTAGGTTCAACTCTGTGAGTTGAATGCAGTCATCACAAAGATGTTTCTGACAATGCTTCTGTCTAGTTTTTAGGTGAAGATATTTCCTTTTCCAGCACAGGCCTCAAAGCGTTCGAAATAAACACTCGCAGATTCTACAAAAGGAGTGTTTCAAAACTATCCTATCCAAAGGAACGTGCAAGTCTGTGAGTTGAATCCACTCATCACAAAGAAGTTTCTGAGAATGCTTCTGTCTAGTTTTTATGTGATGATATTTCTTTTTCCAGCCTTGGCCTAAAAGCGCTCTAAATATCCACTTTCAGATGCTACTAAAAGAGCGTTTCAAAACTGCTCTATCAAAAGGAAGGTTCAGGTCGGTGAGTTGAATGCACTCATCACACCGAAGTTTCTGACAATGCTTCTCTCTAGTGTTTAAGTGAAGATATTTCCTTTTCCAGCCTAGTCCTGAAATCGCTCCAAACATCCCCTAGCAAATTCTGCAAAAAGAGTGTTTCCAAACTGCGCTCTCAAAGGGAAGATTCCTCTCAGTGAGTTGAATGCATAAAGCACAGGGTAGTTTCTGAGAATGCTTCCGTCTGGTTTGTATGTGAAGGTATTTCCTTTTCCTGTGTTGGCCTCGTAGCACTCCAAATATACCCTTGCAGATTCTACTAACAGAGCGTTTCAAAAGTGCTATATGAAAAGGAAGCTTCAACTCTGTGAGTTGAATGCGCACATCACAAAGAAGTTTCTGAGAATGCTTCTGTCTAGTTTTTATGTGAAGATATTTCGTTTTGCAGCATAGGCCTCAAAGCGCTCCAACTATCCACTTGCGGTTTGCACAAAAAGTGTGTTTCAAAACTATTCTATCAAAAGGAAGGTACAACTCTGTGAGTAGAATGCACTCATCTCAAGAAGTTTCTGAGAATGGTTCTATCTAGTTTTCGTCTGAATGTATTTCCTTTTCCACAGGATGACGCAATCGCACCAAACATCCACTTGCAGTTTCCTCCAAAAGAGGGTTGCAGAAGTGCTCTGTGAAAAGGAATGTTCAACTCTGTGAGTTCCATCCCCACATGACAAATAAGTTTCTGAGAATGCTTCTGTCTAGTTTGTATATGAAGATATTACCTTTTCCAGCCTAAGCCTCAAAGAGCTCCAAGCATCCACTTGCGGATTCTACAGAAGCAGTGTTTCAAACCTGGCCTATCAAAAGGAAGGTTTCACTCTGTGAGTTGAAGGCCCTCATCACAAAGATGTTTCTGAGAATGCTTCCGTCCAGTTTCTATGCCAGGATATTTCCTTTTGAAGCATAGGCCTCAAAGCGTTCCAAATATCCACGTGCAGATTCTTCAAAAAGAGCATTTCAAAACTGCTCTATCAAAAGGAAGGTTGAACTCTGTGAGTTGAATGCACAAAGCACAGGGAACTTTCTGAGAACGCTTTTGCCTAGTTTCTACGGGAAGATATTTCCTTTTCCGGCGTAGGCCTCAAGGAACTCCATATATCCACTTGAAGATTCTGCTAAAAGAGTGTTTCAAAACTTCTCTATCCAAAGAAAGGTTCAACACTGTGAGTTCAATGTACACATCACCAAGAAGTTTCTGAGAATGCTTCTATCTACCTTTTTTGGAAGATATTTCCTTTTCCAACATAAGCCTCAAAGCATTCCAAATAAACACTTGCAGATTCTACAAAAGGAGTGTTTCAAAACTGTTCTATCAAAAGGAACGTTCGAGTCCCTGAGTTGAATGCACTCATCACAAAGAACTTTCACAGAACGCTTCTGTCTAGTTTTTCTGTGATGATATTTCGTTTCCCAGCACTGGCCTCAAAGCGCTCCAAATATCCACTTTCAGATTCTACTGAAAGTGTGTTTCAAAACTGCTCTAGGGAAAGGAAGGTTCAACTCTCTGAGTTGGATGCACACATTGCCAAGTCGTTTCTGAGTATGCTTCTGTCTAGCTTTTAGGGGAAGATATTTCATTTCCCAGCAGAGGCCTCATATCGCTCCAAATATTCACTTGCAGATTCTACAAAAAGGGTGTTTCAAAACTTCTCTATCAATAGGTAGGTTCAACTCTGTGAGTTGAATGCAGTCATCACAAAGATGTTTCTGACAATGCTTCTGTCTAGTTTTTAGGTGAAGATATTTCCTTTTCCAGCATAGGCCTCAAAGCGTTCGAAATAAACACTCGCAGATTCTACAAAAGGAGTGTTTCAAAACTATCCTATCCAAAGGAACGTGCAAGTCTGTGAGTTGAATCCACTCATCACAAAGAAGTTTCTGAGAATGCTTCTGTCTAGTTTTTATGTGATGATATTTCGTTTTCCAGCCTTGGCCTAAAAGCGCTCTAAATATCCACTTTCAGATGCTACTAAAAGAGCGTTTCAAAACTGCTCTATCAAAAGGAAGGTTCAAGTCCGTGAGTTGAATGCACTCATCACACTGAAGTTTCTGACGATGCTTCCGTCTAGTGTTTATGTGAAGATATCTCCTTTTCCAGCATTGTCCTGAAATCGCTCCAAACATCCCCTAGCAAATTCTGCCAAAAGAGTGTTTCCAAACTGCGCTCTCAAAGGGAAGATTCCTCTCTGTGAGTTGAATGCATAAAGCACAGGGTAGTTTCTGAGAATGCTTCTGTATGGTTTATATGTGAAGGTATTTCCTTTTCCAGTGTTGGCCTCTTAGCACTCCAAATATTCACTTGCAGATTCTACTAACAGAGTGTTTCAAAAGTGCTGAACGAAAAGGAAGCTTCAACTCTGTGAGTTGAATGCGTGCATCACAAAGAAGTTTCTGAGAATGCTTCTGTCTAGTTTTTATGTGAAGATATTTCGTTTTGCAGCATACGCCTCAAAGCGCTCCAAATATCCACTTGCAGTTTGCACAAAAAGTGTGTTTCAAAACTGTTCTATCAAAAGGAAGGTACATCTCTGTGAGTGGAATGCACTAATCGCAAGAATTTTCTGAGAATGGTTCTATCTAGTTTTCGTCTGAATGTATTTCCTTTTCCACTGGATGACGCAATCGCACCAAACATCCACGTGCAGTTTCCACCAAAAGAGGGTTGCAGAACTGCTCTGTGAAAAGGAATGTTCAACTCTGTGAGTTCCATCCCCACATGAGAAAGAAGTTTCTGAGAATGCTTCTGTCTAGTTTGTATATGAAGATATTACCTTTTCCAGCCTAAGCCTCAAAGAGCTCCAAGCATCCACTTGCGGATTCTACAGAAGCAGTGTTTCAAAGCTGGCCTATCAAAAGGAAGGTTTCACTCTGTGACTTGAAGGCCCTCATCGCAAAGAAGTTTCTGAGAATGCTTCCGTCCAGTTTCTATGCCAGGATATTTCCTTTTGAAGCATAGGCCTCAAAGCGTTCCAAATATCCACGTGCAGATTCTACAAAAAGAGTGTTTCAAAACTGCTCTATCAAAAGGAAGGTTGAACTCTGTGAGTTGAATGCACAAAGCACAGGGAACTTTCTGAGAATGCTTTTGCCTAGTTTCTACGGGAAGATATTTCCTTTTCCGGCGTAGGCCTCAAGGAACTCCATATATCCACTTGAAGATTCTGCTAAAAGAGTGTTTCAAAACTTCTCTATCCAAAGAAAGGTTCAACACTGTGAGTTCAATGTACATATCACCAAAAAGTTTCTGAGAATGCTTCTATCTACTTTTTTTGGAAGATATTTCCTTTTCCAGCATAGGCCTCAAAGCATTCCAAATAAACACTTGCAGATTCTACAAAAGGAGTGTTTCAAAACTGTTCTATCAAAAGGAACGTTCGAGTCCCTGAGTTGAATGCACTCATCACAAAGAACTTTCGCAGAACGCTTCTGTCTAGTTTTTCTGTGATGATATTTCGTTTCCCAGCACTGGCCTCAAAGCGCTCCAAATATCCACTTTCAGATTCTACTGAAAGTGTGTTTCAAAACTGCTCTAGGGAAAGGAAGGTTCAACTCTCTGAGTTGGATGCACACATTGCCAAGTCGTTTCTGAGTATGCTTCTGTCTAGCTTTTAGGGGAAGATATTTCATTTCCCAGCAGAGGCCTCATATCGCTCCAAATATTCACTTGCAGATTCTACAAAAAGGGTGTTTCAAAACTTCTCTATCAATAGGTAGGTTCAACTCTGTGAGTTGAATGCAGTCATCACAAAGATGTTTCTGACAATGCTTCTGTCTAGTTTTTAGGTGAAGATATTTCCTTTTCCAGCACAGGCCTCAAAGCGTTCGAAATAAACACTCGCAGATTCTACAAAAGGAGTGTTTCAAAACTATCCTATCCAAAGGAACGTGCAAGTCTGTGAGTTGAATCCACTCATCACAAAGAAGTTTCTGAGAATGCTTCTGTCTAGTTTTTATGTGATGATATTTCGTTTTCCAGCCTTGGCCTAAAAGCGCTCTAAATATCCACTTTCAGATGCTACTAAAAGAGCGTTTCAAAACTGCTCTATCAAAAGGAAGGTTCAAGTCCGTGAGTTGAATGCACTCATCACACTGAAGTTTCTGACAATGCTTCCGTCTAGTGTTTATGTGAAGATATTTCCTTTTCCAGCATTGTCCTGAAATCGCTCCAAACATCCCCTAGCAAATTCTGCCAAAAGAGTGTTTCCAAACTGCGCTCTCAAAGGGAAGACTCCTCTCTGTGAGTTGAATGCATAAAGCACAGGGTAGTTTCTGAGAATGCTTCTGTATGGTTTATATGTGAAGGTATTTCCTTTTCCAGTGTTGGCCTCTTAGCACTCCAAATATTCACTTGCAGATTCTACTAACAGAGTGTTTCAAAAGTGCTGAACGAAAAGGAAGCTTCAACTCTGTGAGTTGAATGCGTGCATCACAAAGAAGTTTCTGAGAATGCTTCTGTCTAGTTTTTATGTGAAGATATTTCGTTTTGCAGCATACGCCTCAAAGCGCTCCAACTATCCACTTGCAGTTTGCACAAAAAGTGTGTTTCAAAACTGTTCTATCAAAAGGAAGGTACATCTCTGTGAGTGGAATGCACTAATCGCAAGAATTTTCTGAGAATGGTTCTATCTAGTTTTCGTCTGAATGTATTTCCTTTTCCACTGGATGACGCAATCGCACCAAACATCCACTTGCAGTTTCCACCAAAAGAGGGTTGCAGAACTGCTCTGTGAAAAGGAATGTTCAACTCTGTGAGTTCCATCCCCACATGAGAAAGAAGTTTCTGAGAATGCTTCTGTCTAGTTTGTATATGAAGATATTACCTTTTCCAGCCTAAGCCTCAAAGAGCTCCAAGCATCCACTTGCGGATTCTACAGAAGCAGTGTTTCAAAGCTGGCCTATCAAAAGGAAGGTTTCACTCTGTGACTTGAAGGCCCTCATCGCAAAGAAGTTTCTGAGAATGCTTCCGTCCCGTTTCTATGCCAGGATATTTCCTTTTGAAGCATATGCCTCAAAGCGTTCCAAATATCCACGTGCAGATTCTACAAAAAGAGTGTTTCAAAACTGCTCTATCAAAAGGAAGGTTGAACTCTGTGAGTTGAATGCACAAAGCACAGGGAACATTCTGAGAATGCTTTTGCCTAGTTTCTACGGGAAGATATTTCCTTTTCCGGCGTAGGCCTCAAGGAACTCCATATATCCACTTGAAGATTCTGCTAAAAGAGTGTTTCAAAACTTCTCTATCCAAAGAAAGGTTCAACACTGTGAGTTCAATGTACACATCACCAAAAAGTTTCTGAGAATGCTTCTATCTACTTTTTAGGGGAAGTTATTTCCTTTTCCACCATAGGCCTGAGAGCGCTCCAAATAAACACTTGCAGATTCTACAAAAGGAGTGTTTCAAAACTGTTCTATCAAAAGGAACGTTCGAGTCTCTGAGTTGAATGCACTCATCACAAAGAACTTTCGCAGAACGCTTCTGTCTAGTTTTTCTGTGATGATATTTCGTTTCCCAGCACTGGCCTCAAAGCGCTCCAAGTATCCACTTTCAGATTCTACTAAAAGAGTGTTTCAAAACTGCTCTAGGGAAAGGAAGTTTCAACTCTGTGAGTTGGATGCACACGTTGCCAAGTCGTTTCTGAGTATGCTTCTGTCTAGCTTTTAGGGGAAGATATTTCATTTCCCAGCAGAGGCCTCATATCGCTCCAAATATTCACTTGCAGATTCTACAAAAAGGGTGTTTCAAAACTTCTCTATCAATAGGTAGGTTCAACTCTGTGAGTTGAATGCAGTCATCACAAAGATGTTTCTGACAATGCTTCTGTCTAGTTTTTAGGTGAAGATATTTCCTTTTCCAGCATAGGCCTCAAAGCGTTCGAAATAAACACTCGCAGATTCTACAAAAGGAGTGTTTCAAAACTATCCTATCCAAAGGAACGTGCAAGTCTGTGAGTTGAATCCACTCATCACAAAGAAGTTTCTGAGAATGCTTCTGTCTAGTTTTTATGTGATGATATTTCGTTTTCCAGCCTTGGCCTCAAAGCGCTCCAAATATCCACTTTCAGATGCTACTAAAAGAGCGTTTCAAAACTGCTCTATCAAAAGGAAGGTTCAGGTCTGTGAGTTGAATGCACTCATCACACCGAAGTTTCTGACAATGCTTCTGTCTAGTGTTTAAGTGAAGATATTTTCTTTTCCAGCCTAGTCCTGAAATCGCTCCAAACATCCCCTAGCAAATTCTGCAAAAAGAGTGTTTCCAAACTGCACTCTCAAAGGGAAGATTCCTCTCAGTGAGTTGAATGCATAAAGCACAGGGTAGTTTCTGAGAATGCTTCCGTCTGGTTTGCATGTGAAGGTATTTCCTTTTCCAGTGTTGGCCTCGTAGCACTCCAAATATTCCCTTGCAGATTCTACTAACAGAGCGTTTCAAAAGTGCTATATGAAAAGGAAGCTTCAACTCTGTGAGTTGAATGCGCACATCACAAAGAAGTTTCTGAGAATGCTTCTGTCTAGTTTTTATGTGAAGATATTTCGTTTTGCAGCATACGCCTCAAAGCGCTCCAACTACCCACTTGCGGTTTGCACAAAAAGTGTGTTTCAAAACTATTCTATCAAAAGGAAGGTACAACTCTGTGAGTAGAATGCACTCATCTCAAGAAGTTTCTGAGAATGGTTCTATCTAGTTTTCGTCTGAATGTATTTCCTTTTCCACTGGATGACGCAATCGCACCAAACATCCACGTGCAGTTTCCACCAAAAGAGGCTTACAGAACTGCTCTGTGAAAAGGAATGTTCAACTCTGTGAGTTCCATCCCCACATGACAAAGAAGTTTCTGAGAACGCTTCTGTCCAGTTTGTATATGAAGATATTACCTTTTCCAGCCTAAGCCTCAAAGAGCTCCAAGCATCCACTTGCGGATTCTACAGAAGCAGTGTTTCAAAGCTGGCCTATCAAAAGGAAGGTTTCACTCTGTGACTTGAAGGCCCTCATCGCAAAGAAGTTTCTGAGAATGCTTCCGTCCCGTTTCTATGCCAGGATATTTCCTTTTGAAGCATAGGCCTCAAAGCGTTCCAAATATCCACGTGCAGATTCTACAAAAAGAGTGTTTCAAAACTGCTCTATCAAAAGGAAGGTTGAACTCTGTGATTTGAATGCACAAAGCACAGGGAACTTTCTGAGAATGCTTTTGCCTAGTTTCTACGGGAAGATATTTCCTTTTCCGGTGTAGGCCTCAAGGAACTCCATATATCCACTTGAAGATTCTGCTAAAAGAGTGTTTCAAAACTTCTCTCTCCAAAGAAAGGTTCAACACTGTGAGTTCAATGTACACATCACCAAGAAGTTTCTGAGAATGCTTCTATCTACTTTTTAGGGGAAGATATTTCCTTTTCCAGCATAGGCCTGAAAGCGCTCCAAATAAACACTTGCAGATTCTACAAAAGGAGTGTTTCAAAACTGTTCTACCAAAAGGAACGTTCGAGTCCCTGAGTTGAATGCACTCATCACAAAGAACTTTCGCAGAACGCTTCTGTCTTGTTTTTCTGTGATGATATTTCGTTTCCCAGCACTGGCCTCAAAGCGCTCCAAATATCCACTTTCAGATTCTACTGAAAGTGTGTTTCAAAACTGCTCTAGGGAAAGGAAGGTTCAACTCTGTGAGTTGGATGCACACATTGCCAAGTCTTTTCTGAGTATGCTTCTGTCTAGCTTTTAGGGGAAGATATTTCATTTCCCAGCAGAGGCCTCATATCACTCCAAATATTCACTTGCAGATTCTACAAAAAGGGTGTTTCAAAACTTCTCTATCAATAGGTAGGTTCAACTCTGTGAGTTGAATGCAGTCATCACAAAGATGTTTCTGACAATGCTTCTGTCTAGTTTTTAGGTGAAGATATTTCCTTTTCCAGCACAGGCCTCAAAGCGTTCGAAATAAACACTCGCAGATTCTACAAAAGGAGTGTTTCAAAACTATCCTATCCAAAGGAACGTGCAAGTCTGTGAGTTGAATCCACTCATCACAAAGAAGTTTCTGAGAATGCTTCTGTCTAGTTTTTATGTGATGATATTTCGTTTTCCAGCCTTGGCCTCAAAGCGCTCCAAATATCCACTTTCAGATGCTACTAAAAGAGCGTTTCAAAACTGCTCTATCAAAAGGAAGGTTCAGGTCTGTGAGTTGAATGCACTCATCACACCGAAGATTCTGACAATGCTTCTGTCTAGTGTTTAAGTGAAGATATTTCCTTTTCCAGCCTAGTCCTGAAATCGCTGCAAACATCCCCTAGCAAATTCTGCAAAAAGAGTGTTTCCAAACTGCGCTCTCAAAGGGAAGATTCCTCTCAGTGAGTTGAATGCATAAAGCACAGGGTAGTTTCTGAGAATGCTTCCGTCTGGTTTGCATGTGAAGGTATTTCCTTTTCCAGTGTTGGCCTCGTAGCACTCCAAATATTCCCTTGCAGATTCTACTAACAGAGCGTTTCAAAAGTGCTATATGAAAAGGAAGCTTCAACTCTGTGAGTTGAATGCGCACATCACAAAGAAGTTTCTGAGAATGCTTCTGTCTAGTTTTTATGTGAAGATATTTCGTTTTGCAGCATAGGCCTCAAAGCGCTCCAACTATCCACTTGCGGTTTGCACAAAAAGTGTGTTTCAAAACTATTCTATCAAAAGGAAGGTACAACTCTGTGAGTAGAATGCACTCATCTCAAGAAGTTTCTGAGAATGGTTCTATCTAGTTTTCGTCTGAATGTATTTCCTTTTCCACTGGATGACGCAATCGCACCAAACATCCACGTGCAGTTTCCACCAAAAGAGGGTTGCAGAACTGCTCTGTGAAAAGGAATGTTCAACTCTGTGAGTTCCATCCCCACATGAGAAAGAAGTTTCTGAGAATGCTTCTGTCTAGTTTGTATATGAAGATATTACCTTTTCCAGCCTAAGCCTCAAAGAGCTCCAAGCATCCACTTGCGGATTCAACAGAAGCAGTGCTTCAAAGCTGGCCTATCAAAAGGAAGGTTTCACTCTGTGACTTGAAGGCCCTCATCGTAAAGAAGTTTCTGAGAATGCTTCCGTCCCGTTTCTATGCCAGGATATTTCCTTTTGAAGCATAGGCCTCAAAGCGTTCCAAATATCCACGTGCAGATTCTACAAAAAGAGTGTTTCAAAACTGCTCTATCAAAAGGAAGGTTGAACTCTGTGATTTGAATGCACAAAGCACAGGGAACTTTCTGAGAATGCTTTTTCCTAGTTTCTATGGGAAGATATTTCCTTTTCCGGCGTAGGCCTCAAGGAAGTCAATATATCCACTTGAAGATTCTGCTAAAAGAGTGTTTCAAAACTTCTCTCTCCAAAGAAAGGTTCAACACTGTGAGTTCAATGTACACATCACCAAGAAGTTTCTGAGAATGCTTCTATCTACTTTTTAGGGGAAGATATTTCCTTTTCCAGCATAGGGCTGAAAGCGCTCCAAATAAACACTTGCAGATTCTACAAAAGGAGTGTTTCAAAACTGTTCTATCAAAAGGAACGTTCGAGTCTCTGAGTTGAATGCACTCATCACAAAGAACTTTCGCAGAACGCTTCTGTCTAGTTTTTCTGTGATGATATTTCGTTTCCCAGCACTGGCCTCAAATCGCTCCAAATATCCACTTTCAGATTCTACTAAAAGAGTGTTTCAAAACTGCTCTAGGGAAAGGAAGGTTCAACTCTGTGAGTTGGATGCACACATTCCCAAGTCGTTTCTGAGTATGCTTCTGTCTAGCTTTTAGGGGAAGATATTTCATTTCCCAGCAGAGGCCTCATATCGCTCCAAATATTCACTTGCAGATTCTACAAAAAGGGTGTTTCAAAACTTCTCTATCAATAGGTAGGTTCAACTCTGTGAGTTGAATGCAGTCATCACAAAGATGTTTCTGACAATGCTTCTGTCTAGTTTTTAGGTGAAGATATTTCCTTTTCCAGCATGGGCCTCAAAGCGTTCGAAATAAACACTCGCAGATTCTACAAAAGGAGTGTTTCAAAGCTATCCTATCCAAAGGAACGTGCAAGTCTGTGAGTTGAATCCACTCATCACAAAGAAGTTTCTGAGAATGCTTCTGTCTAGTTTTTATGTGATGATATTTCGTTTTCCAGCCTTGGCCTCAAAGCGCTCCAAATATCCACTTTCAGATGCTACTAAAAGAGCGTTTCAAAACTGCTCTATGAAAAGGAAGGTTCAGGTCTGTGAGTTGAATGCACTCATCACACCGAAGTTTCTGACAATGCTTCTGTCTAGTGTTTAAGTGAAGATATTTCCTTTTCCAGCCTAGTCCTGAAATCGCTCCAAACATCCCCTAGCAAATTCTGCAAAAAGAGTGTTTCCAAACTGCGCTCTCAAAGGGAAGATTCCTCTCAGTGAGTTGAATGCATAAAGCACAGGGTAGTTTCTGAGAATGCTTCCGTCTGGTTTGTATGTGAAGGTATTTCCTTTTCCAGTGTTGGCCTCGTAGCACTCCAAATATTCCCTTGCAGATTCTACTAACAGAGCGTTTCAAAAGTGCTATATGAAAAGGAAGCTTCAACTCTGTGAGTTGAATGCGCACATCACAAAGAAGTTTCTGAGAATGCTTCTGTCTAGTTTTTATGTGAAGATATTTCGTTTTGCAGCATACGCCTCAAAGCGCTCCAACTATCCACTTGCGGTTTGCACAAAAAGTGTGTTTCAAAACTATTCTATCAAAAGGAAGGTACAACTCTGTGAGTAGAATGCACTCATCTCAAGAAGTTTCTGAGAATGGTTCTATCTAGTTTTCGTCTGAATGTATTTCCTTTTCCACTGGATGACGCAATCGCACCAAACATCCACTTGCAGTTTCCACCAAAAGATGGTTGCAGAACTGCTCTGTGAAAAGGAATGTTCAACTCTGTGAGTTCCATCCCCACATGACAAATAAGTTTCTGAGAATGCTTCTGTCTAGTTTGTATATGAAGATATTACCTTTTCCAGCCTAAGCCTCAAAGAGCTCCAAGCATCCACTTGCGGATTCCACAGAAGCAGTGTTTCAAAGCTGGCCTATCAAAAGGAAGGTTTCACTCTGTGACTTGAAGGACCTCATCGCAAAGAAGTTTCTGAGAATGCTTCCGTCCCGTTTCTATGCCAGGATATTTCCTTTTGAAGCATAGGCCTCAAAGCGTTCCAAATATCCACGTGCAGATTCTACAAAAAGAGTGTTTCAAAACTGCTCTATCAAAAGGAAGGTTGAACTCTGTGAGTTGAATGCACAAAGCACAGGGAACTTTCTGAGAATGCTTTTGCCTAGTTTCTACGGGAAGATATTTCCTTTTCCGGCGTAGGCCTCAAGGAACTCCATATATCTACTTGAAGATTCTGCTAAAAGAGTGTTTCAAAACTTCTCTCTCCAAAGAAAGTTTCAACACTGTGAGTTCAATGTACACATCACCAAGAAGTTTCTGAGAATGCTTCTGTCTACTTTTTAGGGGAAGATATTTCCTTTTCCAGCATAGGGCTGAAAGCGCTCCAAATAAACACTTGCAGATTCTACAAAAGGAGTGTTTCAAAACTGTTCTACCAAAAGGAAGGTTCGAGTCCCTGAGTTGAATGCACTCATCACAAAGAACTTTCGCAGAACGCTTCTGTCTAGTTTTTCTGTGATGATATTTCGTTTCCCAGCACTGGCCTCAAATCGCTCCAAATATCCACTTTCAGATTCTACTAAAAGAGTGTTTCAAAACTGCTCTAGGGAAAGGAATGTTCAACTCTGTGAGTTGGATGCACACATTGCCAAGTCGTTTCTGAGTATGCTTCTGTCTAGCTTTTAGGGGAAGATATTTCATTTCCCAGCAGAGGCCTCATATCGCTCCAAATATTCACTTGCAGATTCTACAAAAAGGGTGTTTCAAAACTTCTCTATCAATAGGTAGGTTCAACTCTGTGAGTTGAATGCAGTCATCACAAAGATGTTTCTGACAATGCTTCTGTCTAGTTTTTAGGTGAAGATATTTCCTTTTCCAGCATAGGCCTCAAAGCGTTCGAAATAGACACTCGCAGATTCTACAAAAGGAGTGTTTCAAAACTATCCTATCCAAAGGAACGTGCAAGTCTGTGAGTTGAATCCACTCATCACAAAGAAGTTTCTGAGAATGCTTCTGTCTAGTTTTTATGTGATGATATTTCGTTTTCCAGCCTTGGCCTCAAAGCGCTCCAAATATCCACTTTCAGATGCTACTAAAAGAGCGTTTCAAAACTGCTCTATCAAAAGGAAGGTTCAGGTCTGTGAGTTGAATGCACTCATCACACCGAAGTTTCTGACAATGCTTCTGTCTAGTGTTTAAGTGAAGATATTTCCTTTTCCAGCCTAGTCCTGAAATCGCTCCAAACATCCCCTAGCAAATTCTGCAAAAAGAGTGTTTCCAAACTGCGCTCTCAAAGGGAAGATTCCTCTCAGTGAGTAGAATGCATAAAGCACAGGGTAGTTTCTGAGAATGCTTCCGTCTGGTTTGTATGTGAAGGTATTTCCTTTTCCAGTGTTGGCCTCGTAGCACTCCAAATATTCCCTTGCAGATTCTACTAACAGAGCGTTTCAAAAGTGCTATATGAAAAGGAAGCTTCAACTCTGTGAGTTGAATGCGCACATCTCAAAGAAGTTTCTGAGAATGCTTCTGTCTAGTTTTTATGTGAAGATATTTCGTTTTGCAGCATACGCCTCAAAGCGCTCCAACTATCCACTTGCGGTTTGCACAAAAAGTGTGTTTCAAAACTATTCTATCAAAAGGAAGGTACAACTCTGTGAGTAGAATGCACTCATCTCAAGAAGTTTCTGAGAATGGTTCTATCTAGTTTTCGTCTGAATGTATTTCCTTTTCCACTGGATGACGCAATCACACCAAACATCCACTTGCAGTTTCCACCAAAACAGGGTTGCAGAACTGCTCTGTGAAAAGGAATGTTCAACTCTGTGAGTTCCATCCCCACATGACAAATAAGTTTCTGAGAATGCTTCTGTCTAGTTTGTATATGAAGATATTTCCTTTTCCAGCCTAAGCCTCAAAGAGCTCCAAGCATCCACATGCGGATTCTACAGAAGCAGTGTTTCGAAGCTGGCCTATCAAAAGGAAGGTTTCACTCTGTGACTTGAAGGCCCTCATCGCAAAGAAGTTTCTGAGAATGCTTCCGTCCCGTTTCTATGCCAGGATATTTCCTTTTGAAGCATAGGCCTCAAAGCGTTCCAAATATCCACGTGCAGATTCTACAAAAAGAGTGTTTCAAAACTGCTCTATCAAAAGGAAGGTTGAACTCTGTGAGTTGAATGCACAAAGCACAGGGAACTTTCTGAGAATGCTTTTGCCTAGTTTCTACGGGAAGATATTTCCTTTTCCGGCGTAGGCCTCAAGGAACTCCATATATCTACTTGAAGATTCTGCTAAAAGAGTGTTTCAAAACTTCTCTCTCCAAAGAAAGGTTCAACACTGTGAGTTCAATGTACACATCACCAAGAAGTTTCTGAGAATGCTTCTATCTACTTTTTAGGGGAAGATATTTCCTTTTCCAGCATAGGCCTGAAAGCGCTCCAAATAAACACTTGCAGATTCTACAAAAGGAGTGTTTCAAAACTGTTCTACCAAAAGGAACGTTCGAGTCCCTGAGTTGAATGCACTCATCACAAGGAACTTTCGCAGAACGCTTCTGTCTAGTTTTTCTGTGATGATATTTCGTTTCCCAGCACTGGCCTCAAATCGCTCCAAATATCCACTTTCAGATTCTACTAAAAGAGTGTTTCAAAACTGCTCTAGGGAAAGGAAGGTTCAACTCTGTGAGTTGGATGCACACATTGCCAAGTCGTTTCTGAGTATGCTTCTGTCTAGCTTTTAGGGGAAGATATTTCATTTCCCAGCAGAGGCCTCATATCGCTCCAAATATTCACTTGCAGATTCTACAAAAAGGGTGTTTCAAAACTTCTCTATCAATAGGTAGGTTCAACTCTGTGAGTTGAATGCAGTCATCACAAAGATGTTTCTGACAATGCTTCTGTCTAGTTTTTAGGTGAAGATATTTCCTTTTCCAGCATAGGCCTCTAAGCGTTCGAAATAGACACTCGCAGATTCTACAAAAGGAGTGTTTCAAAACTATCCTATCCAAAGGAACGTGCAAGTCTGTGAGTTGAATCCACTCATCACAAAGAAGTTTCTGAGAATGCTTCTGTCTAGTTTTTATGTGATGATATTTCGTTTTCCAGCCTTGGCCTCAAAGCGCTCCAAATATCCACTTTCAGATGCTACTAAAAGAGCGTTTCAAAACTGCTCTATCAAAAGGAAGGTTCAGTTCTGTGAGTTGAATGCACTCATCACACCGAAGTTTCTGACAATGCTTCTGTCTAGTGTTTAAGTGAAGATATTTCCTTTTCCAGCCTAGTCCTGAAATCGCTCCAAACATCCCCTAGCAAATTCTGCAAAAAGAGTGTTTCCAAACTGCGCTCTCAAAGGGAAGATTCCTCTCAGTGAGTTGAATGCATAAAGCACAGGGTAGTTTCTGAGAATGCTTCCGTCTTGTTTGCATGTGAAAGTATTTCCTTTTCCAGTGTTGGCCTCGTAGCCCTCCAAATATTCCCTTGCAGATTCTACTAACAGAGCGTTTCAAAAGTGCTATATGAAAAGGAAGCTTCAACTCTGTGAGTTGAATGCGCACATCACAAAGAAGTTTCTGAGAATGCTTCTGTCTAGTTTTTATGTGAAGATATTTCGTTTTGCAGCATACGCCTCAAAGCGCTCCAACTATCCACTTGCGGTTTGCACAAAAAGTGTGTTTCAAAACTATTCTATCAAAAGGAAGGTACAACTCTGTGAGTAGAATGCACTCATCTCAAGAAGTTTCTGAGAATGGTTCTATCTAGTTTTCGTCTGAATGTATTTCCTTTTCCACTGGATGACACAATCGCACCAAACATCCACGTGCAGTTTCCACCAAAAGAGGGTTGCAGAACTGCTCTGTGAAAAGGAATGTTCAACTCTGTGAGTTCCATCCCCACATGAGAAAGAAGTTTCTGAGAATGCTTCTGTCTAGTTTGTATATGAAGATATTACCTTTTCCAGCCTAAGCCTCAAAGAGCTCCAAGCATCCACTTGCGGATTCAACAGAAGCAGTGCTTCAAAGCTGGCCTATCAAAAGGAAGGTTTCACTCTGTGACTTGAAGGCCCTCATCGTAAAGAAGTTTGTGAGAATGCTTCCGTCCCGTTTCTATGCCAGGATATTTCCTTTTGAAGCATAGGCCTCAAAGCGTTCCAAATATCCACGTGCAGATTCTACAAAAAGAGTGTTTCAAAACTGCTCTATCAAAAGGAAGGTTGAACTCTGTGAGTTGAATGCACAAAGCACACGGAACTTTCTGAGAATGCTTTTGCCTAGTTTCTACGGGAAGATATTTCCTTTTCCGGCGTAGGCCTCAAGGAAGTCAATATATCCACTTGAAGATTCTGCTAAAAGAGTGTTTCAAAACTTCTCTCTCCAAAGAAAGGTTCAACACTGTGAGTTCAATGTACACATCACCAAGAAGTTTCTGAGAATGCTTCTATCTACTTTTTAGGGGAAGATATTTCCTTTTCCAGCATAGGCCTGAAAGCGCTCCAAATAAACACTTGCAGATTCTACAAAAGGAGTGTTTCAAAACTGTTCTATCAAAAGGAACGTTCGAGTCTCTGAGTTGAATGCACTCATCACAAAGAACTTTCGCAGAACGCTTCTGTCTAGTTTTTCTGTGATGATATTTCGTTTCCCAGCACTGGCCTCAAAGCGCTCCAAATATCCACTTTCAGATTCTACTAAAAGAGTGTTTCAAAACTGCTCTAGGGAAAGGAAGGTTCAACTCTGTGAGTTGGATGCACACATTGCCAAGTCGTTTCTGAGTATGCTTCTGTCTAGCTTTTAGGGGAAGATATTTCATTTCCCAGCAGAGGCCTCATATCGCTCCAAATATTCACTTGCAGATTCTACAAAAAGGGTGTTTCAAAACTTCTCTATCAATAGGTAGGTTCAACTCTGTGAGTTGAATGCAGTCGTCAGAAAGATGTTTCTGACAATGCTTCTGTCTAGTTTTTAGGTGAAGATATTTCCTTTTCCAGCATGGGCCTCAAAGCGTTCGAAATAAACACTCGCAGATTCTACAAAAGGAGTGTTTCAAAACTATCCTATCCAAAGGAACGTGCAAGTCTGTGAGTTGAATCCACTCATCACAAAGAAGTTTCTGAGAATGCTTCTGTCTAGTTTTTATGTGATGATATTTCGTTTTCCAGCCTTGGCCTCAAAGCGCTCCAAATATCCACTTTCAGATGCTACTAAAAGAGCGTTTCAAAACTGCTCTATCAAAAGGAAGGTTCAGGTCTGTGAGTTGAATGCACTCATCACACCGAAGTTTCTGACAATGCTTCTGTCTAGTGTTTAAGTGAAGATATTTCCTTTTCCAGCCTAGTCCTGAAATCGCTCCAAACATCCCCTAGCAAATTCTGCAAAAAGAGTGTTTCCAAACTTCGCTCTCAAAGGGAAGATTCCTCTCAGTGAGTTGGATGCATAAAGCACAGGGTAGTTTCTGAGAATGCTTCCGTCTGGTTTGTATGTGAAGGTATTTCCTTTTCCAGTGTTGGCCTCGTAGCACTCCAAATATTCCCTTGCAGATTCTACTAACAGAGCGTTTCAAAAGTGCTATAAGAAAAGGAAGCTTCAACTCTGTGAGTTGAATGCGCACATCACAAAGAAGTTTCTGAGAATGCTTCTGTCTAGTTTTTATGTGAAGATATTTCGTTTTGCAGCATACGCCTCAAAGCGCTCCAACTATCCACTTGCGGTTTGCACAAAAAGTGTGTTTCAAAACTATTCTATCAAAAGGAAGGTACAACTCTGTGAGTAGAATGCACTCATCTCAAGAAGTTTCTGAGAATGGTTCTATCTAGTTTTCGTCTGAATGTATTTCCTTTTCCACTGGATGACGCAATCGCACCAAACATCCACTTGCAGTTTCCACCAAAAGAGGGTTGCAGAACTGCTCTGTGAAAAGGAATGTTCAACTCTGTGAGTTCCATCCCCACATGACAAATAAGTTTCTGAGAATGCTTCTGTCTAGTTTGTATATGAAGATATTACCTTTTCCAGCCTAAGCCTCAAAGAGCTCCAAGCATCCACTTGCGGATTCTACAGAAGCAGTGTTTCAAAGCTGGCCTATCAAAAGGAAGGTTTCACTCTGTGACTTGAAGGCCCTCATCGCAAACAAGTTTCTGAGAATGCTTCCGTCCCGTTTCTATGCCAGGATATTTCCTTTTGAAGCATAGGCCTCAAAGCGTTCCAAATATCCACGTGCAGATTCTACAAAAAGAGTGTTTCAAAACTGCTCTATCAAAAGGAAGGTTGAACTCTGTGAGTTGAATGCACAAAGCACAGGGAACTTTCTGAGAATGCTTTTGCCTAGTTTCTACGGGAAGATATTTCCTTTTCCGGCGTATTCCTCACGGAACTCCATATATCTACTTGAAGATTCTGCTAAAAGAGTGTTTCAAAACTTCTCTCTCCAAAGAAAGGTTCAACACTGTGAGTTCAATGTACACATCACCAAGAAGTTTCTGAGAATGCTTCTATCTACTTTTTAGGGGAAGATATTTCCTTTTCCAGCATAGGCCTGAAACCGCTCCAAATAAACACTTGCAGATACTACAAAAGGAGTGTTTCAAAACTGTTCTACCAAAAGGAACGTTCGAGTCCCTGAGTTGAATGCACTCATCACAAAGAACTTTCGCAGAACGCTTCTGTCTAGTTTTTCTGTGATGATATTTCGTTTCCCAGCACTGGCCTCAAAGCGCTCCAAATATCCACTTTCAGATTCTACTAAAAGAGTGGTTCAAAACTGCTCTAGGGAAAGGAAGGTTCAACTCTGTGAGTTGGATGCACACATTGCCAAGTCGTTTCTGAGTATGCTTCTGTCTAGCTTTTAGGGGAAGATATTTCATTTCCCAGCAGAGGCCTCATATCGCTCCAAATATTCACTTGCAGATTCTACAAAAAGGGTGTTTCAAAACTTCTCTATCAATAGGTAGGTTCAACTCTGTGAGTTGAATGCAGTCATCACAAAGATGTTTCTGACAATGCTTCTGTCTAGTTTTTAGGTGAAGATATTTCCTTTTCCAGCATAGGCCTCAAAGCGTTCGAAATAAACACTCGCAGATTCTACAAAAGGAGTGTTTCAAAACTATCCTATCCAAAGGAACGTGCAAGTCTGTGAGTTGAATCCACTCATCACAAAGAAGTTTCTGAGAATGCTTCTGTCTAGTTTTTATGTGATGATATTTCGTTTTCCAGCCTTGGCCTCAAAGCGCTCCAAATATCCACTTTCAGATGCTACTAAAAGAGCGTTTCAAAACTGCTCTATCAAAAGGAAGGTTCAGGTCTGTGAGTTGAATGCACTCATCACACCGAAGTTTCTGACAATGCTTCTGTCTAGTGTTTAAGTGAAGATATTTCCTTTTCCAGCCTAGTCCTGAAATCGCTCCAAACATCCCCTAGCAAATACTGCAAAAAGAGTGTTTCCAAACCGCGCTCTCAAAGGGAAGATTCCTCTCAGTGAGTTGAATGCATAAAGCACAGGGTAGTTTCTGAGAATGCTTCCGTCTGGTTTGTATGTGAAGGTATTTCCTTTTCCAGTGTTGGCCTCGTAGCACTCCAAATATTCCCTTGCAGATTCTACTAACAGAGCGTTTCAAAAGTGCTATATGAAAAGGAAGCTTCAACTCTGTGAGTTGAATGCGCACATCACAAAGAAGTTTCTGAGAATGCTTCTGTCTAGTTTTTATGTGAAGATATTTCGTTTTGCAGCATACGCCTCAAAGCGCTCCAACTATCCCCTTGCAGTTTGCACAAAAAGTGTGTTTCAAAACTATTCTATCAAAAGGAAGGTACAACTCTGTGAGTAGAATGCACTCATCTCAAGAAGTTTCTGAGAATGGTTCTATCTAGTTTTCGTCTGAATGTATTTCCTTTTCCACTGGATGACGCAATCGCACCAAACATCCACTTGCAGTTTCCACCAAAAGAGGGTTGCAGAACTGCTCTGTGAAAAGGAATGTTCAACTCTGTGAGTTCCATCCCCACATGAGAAAGAAGTTTCTGAGAACGCTTCTGTCTAGTTTGTATATGAAGATATTACCTTTTCCAGCCTAAGCCTCAAAGAGCTCCAAGCATCCACTTGCGGATTCTACAGAAGCAGTGTTTCAAAGCTGGCCTATCAAAAGGAAGGTTTCACTCTGTGACTTGAAGGCCCTCATCGCAAAGAAGTTTCTGAGAATGCTTCCGTCCCGTTTCTATGCCAGGATATTTCCTTTTGAAGCATAGGCCTCAAAGCGTTCCAAATATCCACGTGCAGATTCTACAAAAAGAGTGTTTCAAAACTGCTCTATCAAAAGGAAGGTTGAACTCTGTGAGTTCAATGCACAAAGCACAGGGAACTTTCTGAGAATGCTTTTGCCTAGTTTCTACGGGAAGATATTTCCTTTTCAGGCGTAGGCCTCAAGGAACTCCATATATCCACTTGAAGATTCTGCTAAAAGAGTGTTTCAAAACTTCTCTCTCCAAAGAAAGGTTCAACACTGTGAGTGCAATGTACACATCACCAAGAAGTTTCTGAGAATGCTTCTATCTACTTTCTGGGGAAGATATTTCCTTTTCCAGCATAGGCCTGAAAGCGCTCCAAATAAACACTTGCAGATTCTACAAAAGGAGTGTTTCAAAACTGTTCTACCAAAAGGAACGTTCGAGTCCCTGAGTTGAATGCACTCATCACAAAGAACTTTCGCAGAACGCTTCTGTCTAGTTTTTCTGTGATGATATTTCGTTTCCCAGCACTGGCCTCAAAGCGCTCCAAATATCCAGTTTCAGATTCTACTAAAAGAGTGGTTCAAAACTGCTCTAGGGAAAGGAAGGTTCAACTCTGTGAGTTGGATGCACACATTGCCAAGTCGTTTCTGAGTATGCTTCTGTCTAGCTTTTAGGGGAAGATATTTCATTTCCCAGCAGAGGCCTCATATCGCACCAAATATTCACTTGCAGATTCTACAAAAAGGGTGTTTCAAAACTTCTCTATCAATAGGTAGGTTCAACTCTGTGAGTTGAATGCAGTCATCACAAAGATGTTTCTGACAATGCTTCTGTCTAGTTTTTAGGTGAAGATATTTCCTTTTCCAGCATAGGCCTCAAAGCGTTCGAAATAAACACTCGCAGATTCTACAAAAGGAGTGTTTCAAAACTATCCTATCCAAAGGAACGTGCAAGTCTGTGAGTTGAATCCACTCATCACAAAGAAGTTTCTGAGAATGCTTCTGTCTAGTTTTTATGTGATGATATTTCGTTTTCCAGCCTTGGCCTCAAAGCGCTCCAAATATCCACTTTCAGATGCTACTAAAAGAGCGTTTCAAAACTGCTCTATCAAAAGGAAGGTTCAGGTCTGTGAGTTGAATGCACTCATCACACCGAAGTTTCTGACAATGCTTCTCTCTAGTGTTTAAGTGAAGATATTTCCTTTTCCAGCCTAGTCCTGAAATCGCTCCAAACATCCCCTAGCAAATTCTGCAAAAAGAGTGTTTCCAAACTGCGCTCTCAAAGGGAAGATTCCTCTCAGTGAGTTGAATGCATAAAGCACAGGGTAGTTTCTGAGAATGCTTCCGTCTGGTTTGCATGTGAAGGTATTTCCTTTTCCAGTGTTGGCCTCGTAGCACTCCAAATATTCCCTTGCAGATTCTACTAACAGAGCGTTTCAAAAGTGCTATATGAAAAGGAAGCTTCAACTCTGTGAGTTGAATGCGCACATCACAAAGAAGTTTCTGAGAATGCTTCTGTCTAGTTTTTATGTGAAGATATTTCGTTTTGCAGCATACGCCTCAAAGCGCTCCAACTATCCACTTGCGGTTTGCACAAAAAGTGTGTTTCAAAACTATTCTATCAAAAGGAAGGTACAACTCTGTGAGTAGAATGCACTCATCTCAAGAAGTTTCTGAGAATGGTTCTATCTAGTTTTCGTCTGAATGTATTTCCTTTTCCACTGGATGACGCAATCGCACCAAACATCCACTTGCAGTTTCCACCAAAAGAGGGTTGCAGAACTGCTCTGTGAAAAGGAATGTTCAACTCTGTGAGTTCCATCCCCACATGAGAAAGAAGTTTCTGAGAATGCTTCTGTCTAGTTTGTATATGAAGATGTTACCTTTTCCAGCCTAAGCCTCAAAGAGCTCCAAGCATCCACTTGCGGATTCTACAGAAGCAGTGTTTCAAAGCTGGCCTATCAAAAGGAAGGTTTCACTCTGTGACTTGAAGGCCCTCATCGCAAAGAAGTTTCTGAGAATGCTTCCGTCCCGTTTCTATGCCAGGATATTTCCTTTTGAAGCATAGGCCTCAAAGCGTTCCAAATATCCACGTGCAGATTCTACAAAAAGAGTGTTTCAAAACTGCTCTATCAAAAGGAAGGTTGAACTCTGTGAGTTGAATGCACAAAGCACAGGGAACTTTCTGAGAATGCTTTTGCCTAGTTTCTACGGGAAGATATTTCCTTTTCCGGCGTAGGCCTCAAGGAACTCCATATATCCACTTGAAGATTCTGCTAAAAGAGTGTTTCAAAACTTCTCTCTCCAAAGAAAGGTTCAACACTGTGAGTTCAATGTACACATCACCAAGAAGTTTCTGAGAATGCTTCTATCTACTTTTTAGGGGAAGATATTTCCTTTTCCAGCATAGGCCTGAAAGCGCTCCAAATAAACACTTGCAGATTCTACAAAAGGAGTGTTTCAAAACTGTTCTACCAAAAGGAACGTTCGAGTCCTGAGTTGAATGCACTCATCACAAAGAACTTTCGCAGAACGCTTCTGTCTAGTTTTTCTGTGATGATATTTCGTTTCCCAGCACTGGCCTCAAAGCGCTCCAAATATCCACTTTCAGATTCTACTAAAAGAGTGTTTCAAAACTGCTCTAGGGAAAGGAAGGTTCAACTCTGTGAGTTGGATGCACACATTGCCATGTCGTCTCTGAGTATGCTTCTGTCTAGCTTTTAGGGGAAGATATTTCATTTTCCAGCAGAGGCCTCATATCGCTCCAAATATTCACTTGCAGATTCTACAAAAAGGGTGTTTCAAAACTTCTCTATCAATAGGTAGGTTCAACTCTGTGAGTTGAATGCAGTCATCACAAAGATGTTTCTGACAATGCTTCTGTCTAGTTTTTAGGTGAAGATATTTCCTTTTCCAGCATAGGCCTCAAAGCGTTCGAAATAGACACTCGCAGATTCTACAAAAGGAGTGTTTCAAAACTATCCTATCCAAAGGAACGTGCAAGTCTGTGAGTTGAATCCACTCATCACAAAGAAGTTTCTGAGAATGCTTCTGTCTAGTTTTTATGTGATGATATTTCGTTTTCCAGCCTTGGCCTCAAAGCGCTCCAAATATCCACTTTCAGATGCTACTAAAAGAGCGTTTCAAAACTGCTCTATCAAAAGGAAGGTTCAGGTCTGTGAGTTGAATGCACTCATCACACCGAAGTTTCTGACAATGCTTCTGTCTAGTGTTTAAGTGAAGATATTTCCTTTTCCAGCCTAGTCCTGAAATCGCTCCAAACATCCCCTAGCAAATTCTGCAAAAAGAGTGTTTCCAAACTGCGCTCTCAAAGGGAAGATTCCTCTCAGTGAGTAGAATGCATAAAGCACAGGGTAGTTTCTGAGAATGCTTCCGTCTGGTTTGTATGTGAAGGTATTTCCTTTTCCAGTGTTGGCCTCGTAGCACTCCAAATATTCCCTTGCAGATTCTACTAACAGAGCGTTTCAAAAGTGCTATATGAAAAGGAAGCTTCAACTCTGTGAGTTGAATGCGCACATCTCAAAGAAGTTTCTGAGAATGCTTCTGTCTAGTTTTTATGTGAAGATATTTCGTTTTGCAGCATACGCCTCAAAGCGCTCCAACTATCCACTTGCGGTTTGCACAAAAAGTGTGTTTCAAAACTATTCTATCAAAAGGAAGGTACAACTCTGTGAGTAGAATGCACTCATCTCAAGAAGTTTCTGAGAATGGTTCTATCTAGTTTTCGTCTGAATGTATTTCCTTTTCCACTGGATGACGCAATCACACCAAACATCCACTTGCAGTTTCCACCAAAACAGGGTTGCAGAACTGCTCTGTGAAAAGGAATGTTCAACTCTGTGAGTTCCATCCCCACATGACAAATAAGTTTCTGAGAATGCTTCTGTCTAGTTTGTATATGAAGATATTTCCTTTTCCAGCCTAAGCCTCAAAGAGCTCCAAGCATCCACATGCGGATTCTACAGAAGCAGTGTTTCGAAGCTGGCCTATCAAAAGGAAGGTTTCACTCTGTGACTTGAAGGCCCTCATCGCAAAGAAGTTTCTGAGAATGCTTCCGTCCCGTTTCTATGCCAGGATATTTCCTTTTGAAGCATAGGCCTCAAAGCGTTCCAAATATCCACGTGCAGATTCTACAAAAAGAGTGTTTCAAAACTGCTCTATCAAAAGGAAGGTTGAACTCTGTGAGTTGAATGCACAAAGCACAGGGAACTTTCTGAGAATGCTTTTGCCTAGTTTCTACGGGAAGATATTTCCTTTTCCGGCGTAGGCCTCAAGGAACTCCATATATCTACTTGAAGATTCTGCTAAAAGAGTGTTTCAAAACTTCTCTCTCCAAAGAAAGGTTCAACACTGTGAGTTCAATGTACACATCACCAAGAAGTTTCTGAGAATGCTTCTATCTACTTTTTAGGGGAAGATATTTCCTTTTCCAGCATAGGCCTGAAAGCGCTCCAAATAAACACTTGCAGATTCTACAAAAGGAGTGTTTCAAAACTGTTCTACCAAAAGGAACGTTCGAGTCCCTGAGTTGAATGCACTCATCACAAGGAACTTTCGCAGAACGCTTCTGTCTAGTTTTTCTGTGATGATATTTCGTTTCCCAGCACTGGCCTCAAATCGCTCCAAATATCCACTTTCAGATTCTACTAAAAGAGTGTTTCAAAACTGCTCTAGGGAAAGGAAGGTTCAACTCTGTGAGTTGGATGCACACATTGCCAAGTCGTTTCTGAGTATGCTTCTGTCTAGCTTTTAGGGGAAGATATTTCATTTCCCAGCAGAGGCCTCATATCGCTCCAAATATTCACTTGCAGATTCTACAAAAAGGGTGTTTCAAAACTTCTCTATCAATAGGTAGGTTCAACTCTGTGAGTTGAATGCAGTCATCACAAAGATGTTTCTGACAATGCTTCTGTCTAGTTTTTAGGTGAAGATATTTCCTTTTCCAGCATAGGCCTCTAAGCGTTCGAAATAGACACTCGCAGATTCTACAAAAGGAGTGTTTCAAAACTATCCTATCCAAAGGAACGTGCAAGTCTGTGAGTTGAATCCACTCATCACAAAGAAGTTTCTGAGAATGCTTCTGTCTAGTTTTTATGTGATGATATTTCGTTTTCCAGCCTTGGCCTCAAAGCGCTCCAAATATCCACTTTCAGATGCTACTAAAAGAGCGTTTCAAAACTGCTCTATCAAAAGGAAGGTTCAGTTCTGTGAGTTGAATGCACTCATCACACCGAAGTTTCTGACAATGCTTCTGTCTAGTGTTTAAGTGAAGATATTTCCTTTTCCAGCCTAGTCCTGAAATCGCTCCAAACATCCCCTAGCAAATTCTGCAAAAAGAGTGTTTCCAAACTGCGCTCTCAAAGGGAAGATTCCTCTCAGTGAGTTGAATGCATAAAGCACAGGGTAGTTTCTGAGAATGCTTCCGTCTTGTTTGCATGTGAAAGTATTTCCTTTTCCAGTGTTGGCCTCGTAGCCCTCCAAATATTCCCTTGCAGATTCTACTAACAGAGCGTTTCAAAAGTGCTATATGAAAAGGAAGCTTCAACTCTGTGAGTTGAATGCGCACATCACAAAGAAGTTTCTGAGAATGCTTCTGTCTAGTTTTTATGTGAAGATATTTCGTTTTGCAGCATACGCCTCAAAGCGCTCCAACTATCCACTTGCGGTTTGCACAAAAAGTGTGTTTCAAAACTATTCTATCAAAAGGAAGGTACAACTCTGTGAGTAGAATGCACTCATCTCAAGAAGTTTCTGAGAATGGTTCTATCTAGTTTTCGTCTGAATGTATTTCCTTTTCCACTGGATGACACAATCGCACAAAACATCCACGTGCAGTTTCCACCAAAAGAGGGTTGCAGAACTGCTCTGTGAAAAGGAATGTTCAACTCTGTGAGTTCCATCCCCACATGAGAAAGAAGTTTCTGAGAATGCTTCTGTCTAGTTTGTATATGAAGATATTACCTTTTCCAGCCTAAGCCTCAAAGAGCTCCAAGCATCCACTTGCGGATTCAACAGAAGCAGTGCTTCAAAGCTGGCCTATCAAAAGGAAGGTTTCACTCTGTGACTTGAAGGCCCTCATCGTAAAGAAGTTTGTGAGAATGCTTCCGTCCCGTTTCTATGCCAGGATATTTCCTTTTGAAGCATAGGCCTCAAAGCGTTCCAAATATCCACGTGCAGATTCTACAAAAAGAGTGTTTCAAAACTGCTCTATCAAAAGGAAGGTTGAACTCTGTGAGTTGAATGCACAAAGCACACGGAACTTTCTGAGAATGCTTTTGCCTAGTTTCTACGGGAAGATATTTCCTTTTCCGGCGTAGGCCTCAAGGAAGTCAATATATCCACTTGAAGATTCTGCTAAAAGAGTGTTTCAAAACTTCTCTCTCCAAAGAAAGGTTCAACACTGTGAGTTCAATGTACACATCACCAAGAAGTTTCTGAGAATGCTTCTATCTACTTTTTAGGGGAAGATATTTCCTTTTCCAGCATAGGCCTGAAAGCGCTCCAAATAAACACTTGCAGATTCTACAAAAGGAGTGTTTCAAAACTGTTCTATCAAAAGGAACGTTCGAGTCTCTGAGTTGAATGCACTCATCACAAAGAACTTTCGCAGAACGCTTCTGTCTAGTTTTTCTGTGATGATATTTCGTTTCCCAGCACTGGCCTCAAAGCGCTCCAAATATCCACTTTCAGATTCTACTAAAAGAGTGTTTCAAAACTGCTCTAGGGAAAGGAAGGTTCAACTCTGTGAGTTGGATGCACACATTGCCAAGTCGTTTCTGAGTATGCTTCTGTCTAGCTTTTAGGGGAAGATATTTCATTTCCCAGCAGAGGCCTCATATCGCTCCAAATATTCACTTGCAGATTCTACAAAAAGGGTGTTTCAAAACTTCTCTATCAATAGGTAGGTTCAACTCTGTGAGTTGAATGCAGTCGTCAGAAAGATGTTTCTGACAATGCTTCTGTCTAGTTTTTAGGTGAAGATATTTCCTTTTCCAGCATGGGCCTCAAAGCGTTCGAAATAAACACTCGCAGATTCTACAAAAGGAGTGTTTCAAAACTATCCTATCCAAAGGAACGTGCAAGTCTGTGAGTTGAATCCACTCATCACAAAGAAGTTTCTGAGAATGCTTCTGTCTAGTTTTTATGTGATGATATTTCGTTTTCCAGCCTTGGCCTCAAAGCGCTCCAAATATCCACTTTCAGATGCTACTAAAAGAGCGTTTCAAAACTGCTCTATCAAAAGGAAGGTTCAGGTCTGTGAGTTGAATGCACTCATCACACCGAAGTTTCTGACAATGCTTCTGTCTAGTGTTTAAGTGAAGATATTTCCTTTTCCAGCCTAGTCCTGAAATCGCTCCAAACATCCCCTAGCAAATTCTGCAAAAAGAGTGTTTCCAAACTTCGCTCTCAAAGGGAAGATTCCTCTCAGTGAGTTGGATGCATAAAGCACAGGGTAGTTTCTGAGAATGCTTCCGTCTGGTTTGTATGTGAAGGTATTTCCTTTTCCAGTGTTGGCCTCGTAGCACTCCAAATATTCCCTTGCAGATTCTACTAACAGAGCGTTTCAAAAGTGCTATAAGAAAAGGAAGCTTCAACTCTGTGAGTTGAATGCGCACATCACAAAGAAGTTTCTGAGAATGCTTCTGTCTAGTTTTTATGTGAAGATATTTCGTTTTGCAGCATACGCCTCAAAGCGCTCCAACTATCCACTTGCGGTTTGCACAAAAAGTGTGTTTCAAAACTATTCTATCAAAAGGAAGGTACAACTCTGTGAGTAGAATGCACTCATCTCAAGAAGTTTCTGAGAATGGTTCTATCTAGTTTTCGTCTGAATGTATTTCCTTTTCCACTGGATGACGCAATCGCACCAAACATCCACTTGCAGTTTCCACCAAAAGAGGGTTGCAGAACTGCTCTGTGAAAAGGAATGTTCAACTCTGTGAGTTCCATCCCCACATGACAAATAAGTTTCTGAGAATGCTTCTGTCTAGTTTGTATATGAAGATATTACCTTTTCCAGCCTAAGCCTCAAAGAGCTCCAAGCATCCACTTGCGGATTCTACAGAAGCAGTGTTTCAAAGCTGGCCTATCAAAAGGAAGGTTTCACTCTGTGACTTGAAGGCCCTCATCGCAAACAAGTTTCTGAGAATGCTTCCGTCCCGTTTCTATGCCAGGATATTTCCTTTTGAAGCATAGGCCTCAAAGCGTTCCAAATATCCACGTGCAGATTCTACAAAAAGAGTGTTTCAAAACTGCTCTATCAAAAGGAAGGTTGAACTCTGTGAGTTGAATGCACAAAGCACAGGGAACTTTCTGAGAATGCTTTTGCCTAGTTTCTACGGGAAGATATTTCCTTTTCCGGCGTATTCCTCACGGAACTCCATATATCTACTTGAAGATTCTGCTAAAAGAGTGTTTCAAAACTTCTCTCTCCAAAGAAAGGTTCAACACTGTGAGTTCAATGTACACATCACCAAGAAGTTTCTGAGAATGCTTCTATCTACTTTTTAGGGGAAGATATTTCCTTTTCCAGCATAGGCCTGAAACCGCTCCAAATAAACACTTGCAGATTCTACAAAAGGAGTGTTTCAAAACTGTTCTACCAAAAGGAACGTTCGAGTCCCTGAGTTGAATGCACTCATCACAAAGAACTTTCGCAGAACGCTTCTGTCTAGTTTTTCTGTGATGATATTTCGTTTCCCAGCACTGGCCTCAAAGCGCTCCAAATATCCACTTTCAGATTCTACTAAAAGAGTGGTTCAAAACTGCTCTAGGGAAAGGAAGGTTCAACTCTGTGAGTTGGATGCACACATTGCCAAGTCGTTTCTGAGTATGCTTCTGTCTAGCTTTTAGGGGAAGATATTTCATTTCCCAGCAGAGGCCTCATATCGCTCCAAATATTCACTTGCAGATTCTACAAAAAGGGTGTTTCAAAACTTCTCTATCAATAGGTAGGTTCAACTCTGTGAGTTGAATGCAGTCATCACAAAGATGTTTCTGACAATGCTTCTGTCTAGTTTTTAGGTGAAGATATTTCCTTTTCCAGCATAGGCCTCAAAGCGTTCGAAATAAACACTCGCAGATTCTACAAAAGGAGTGTTTCAAAACTATCCTATCCAAAGGAACGTGCAAGTCTGTGAGTTGAATCCACTCATCACAAAGAAGTTTCTGAGAATGCTTCTGTCTAGTTTTTATGTGATGATATTTCGTTTTCCAGCCTTGGCCTCAAAGCGCTCCAAATATCCACTTTCAGATGCTACTAAAAGAGCGTTTCAAAACTGCTCTATCAAAAGGAAGGTTCAGGTCTGTGAGTTGAATGCACTCATCACACCGAAGTTTCTGACAATGCTTCTGTCTAGTGTTTAAGTGAAGATATTTCCTTTTCCAGCCTAGTCCTGAAATCGCTCCAAACATCCCCTAGCAAATACTGCAAAAAGAGTGTTTCCAAACCGCGCTCTCAAAGGGAAGATTCCTCTCAGTGAGTTGAATGCATAAAGCACAGGGTAGTTTCTGAGAATGCTTCCGTCTGGTTTGTATGTGAAGGTATTTCCTTTTCCAGTGTTGGCCTCGTAGCACTCCAAATATTCCCTTGCAGATTCTACTAACAGAGCGTTTCAAAAGTGCTATATGAAAAGGAAGCTTCAACTCTGTGAGTTGAATGCGCACATCACAAAGAAGTTTCTGAGAATGCTTCTGTCTAGTTTTTATGTGAAGATATTTCGTTTTGCAGCATACGCCTCAAAGCGCTCCAACTATCCCCTTGCAGTTTGCACAAAAAGTGTGTTTCAAAACTATTCTATCAAAAGGAAGGTACAACTCTGTGAGTAGAATGCACTCATCTCAAGAAGTTTCTGAGAATGGTTCTATCTAGTTTTCGTCTGAATGTATTTCCTTTTCCACTGGATGACGCAATCACACCAAACATCCACTTGCAGTTTCCACCAAAAGAGGGTTGCAGAACTGCTCTGTGAAAAGGAATGTTCAACTCTGTGAGTTCCATCCCCACATGAGAAAGAAGTTTCTGAGAACGCTTCTGTCTAGTTTGTATATGAAGATATTACCTTTTCCAGCCTAAGCCTCAAAGAGCTCCAAGCATCCACTTGCGGATTCTACAGAAGCAGTGTTTCAAAGCTGGCCTATCAAAAGGAAGGTTTCACTCTGTGACTTGAAGGCCCTCATCGCAAAGAAGTTTCTGAGAATGCTTCCGTCCCGTTTCTATGCCAGGATATTTCCTTTTGAAGCATAGGCCTCAAAGCGTTCCAAATATCCACGTGCAGATTCTACAAAAAGAGTGTTTCAAAACTGCTCTATCAAAAGGAAGGTTGAACTCTGTGAGTTCAATGCACAAAGCACAGGGAACTTTCTGAGAATGCTTTTGCCTAGTTTCTACGGGAAGATATTTCCTTTTCAGGCGTAGGCCTCAAGGAACTCCATATATCCACTTGAAGATTCTGCTAAAAGAGTGTTTCAAAACTTCTCTCTCCAAAGAAAGGTTCAACACTGTGAGTGCAATGTACACATCACCAAGAAGTTTCTGAGAATGCTTCTATCTACTTTCTGGGGAAGATATTTCCTTTTCCAGCATAGGCCTGAAAGCGCTCCAAATAAACACTTGCAGATTCTACAAAAGGAGTGTTTCAAAACTGTTCTACCAAAAGGAACGTTCGAGTCCCTGAGTTGAATGCACTCATCACAAAGAACTTTCGCAGAACGCTTCTGTCTAGTTTTTCTGTGATGATATTTCGTTTCCCAGCACTGGCCTCAAAGCGCTCCAAATATCCACTTTCAGATTCTACTAAAAGAGTGGTTCAAAACTGCTCTAGGGAAAGGAAGGTTCAACTCTGTGAGTTGGATGCACACATTGCCAAGTCGTTTCTGAGTATGCTTCTGTCTAGCTTTTAGGGGAAGATATTTCATTTCCCAGCAGAGGCCTCATATCGCACCAAATATTCACTTGCAGATTCTACAAAAAGGGTGTTTCAAAACTTCTCTATAAATAGGTAGGTTCAACTCTGTGAGTTGAATGCAGTCATCACAAAGATGTTTCTGACAATGCTTCTGTCTAGTTTTTAGGTGAAGATATTTCCTTTTCCAGCATAGGCCTCAAAGCGTTCGAAATAAACACTCGCAGATTCTACAAAAGGAGTGTTTCAAAACTATCCTATCCAAAGGAACGTGCAAGTCTGTGAGTTGAATCCACTCATCACAAAGAAGTTTCTGAGAATGCTTCTGTCTAGTTTTTATGTGATGATATTTCGTTTTCCAGCCTTGGCCTCAAAGCGCTCCAAATATCCACTTTCAGATGCTACTAAAAGAGCGTTTCAAAACTGCTCTATCAAAAGGAAGGTTCAGGTCTGTGAGTTGAATGCACTCATCACACCGAAGTTTCTGACAATGCTTCTCTCTAGTGTTTAAGTGAAGATATTTCCTTTTCCAGCCTAGTCCTGAAATCGCTCCAAACATCCCCTAGCAAATTCTGCAAAAAGAGTGTTTCCAAACTGCGCTCTCAAAGGGAAGATTCCTCTCAGTGAGTTGAATGCATAAAGCACAGGGTAGTTTCTGAGAATGCTTCCGTCTGGTTTGCATGTGAAGGTATTTCCTTTTCCAGTGTTGGCCTCGTAGCACTCCAAATATTCCCTTGCAGATTCTACTAACAGAGCGTTTCAAAAGTGCTATATGAAAAGGAAGCTTCAACTCTGTGAGTTGAATGCGCACATCACAAAGAAGTTTCTGAGAATGCTTCTGTCTAGTTTTTATGTGAAGATATTTCGTTTTGCAGCATACGCCTCAAAGCGCTCCAACTATCCACTTGCGGTTTGCACAAAAAGTGTGTTTCAAAACTATTCTATCAAAAGGAAGGTACAACTCTGTGAGTAGAATGCACTCATCTCAAGAAGTTTCTGAGAATGGTTCTATCTAGTTTTCGTCTGAATGTATTTCCTTTTCCACTGGATGACGCAATCGCACCAAACATCCACTTGCAGTTTCCACCAAAAGAGGGTTGCAGAACTGCTCTGTGAAAAGGAATGTTCAACTCTGTGAGTTCCATCCCCACATGAGAAAGAAGTTTCTGAGAATGCTTCTGTCTAGTTTGTATATGAAGATGTTACCTTTTCCAGCCTAAGCCTCAAAGAGCTCCAAGCATCCACTTGCGGATTCTACAGAAGCAGTGTTTCAAAGCTGGCCTATCAAAAGGAAGGTTTCACTCTGTGACTTGAAGGCCCTCATCGCAAAGAAGTTTCTGAGAATGCTTCCGTCCCGTTTCTATGCCAGGATATTTCCTTTTGAAGCATAGGCCTCAAAGCGTTCCAAATATCCACGTGCAGATTCTACAAAAAGAGTGTTTCAAAACTGCTCTATCAAAAGGAAGGTTGAACTCTGTGAGTTGAATGCACAAAGCACAGGGAACTTTCTGAGAATGCTTTTGCCTAGTTTCTACGGGAAGATATTTCCTTTTCCGGCGTAGGCCTCAAGGAACTCCATATATCCACTTGAAGATTCTGCTAAAAGAGTGTTTCAAAACTTCTCTCTCCAAAGAAAGGTTCAACACTGTGAGTTCAATGTACACATCACCAAGAAGTTTCTGAGAATGCTTCTATCTACTTTTTAGGGGAAGATATTTCCTTTTCCAGCATAGGCCTGAAAGCGCTCCAAATAAACACTTGCAGATTCTACAAAAGGAGTGTTTCAAAACTGTTCTACCAAAAGGAACGTTCGAGTCCTGAGTTGAATGCACTCATCACAAAGAACTTTCGCAGAACGCTTCTGTCTAGTTTTTCTGTGATGATATTTCGTTTCCCAGCACTGGCCTCAAAGCGCTCCAAATATCCACTTTCAGATTCTACTAAAAGAGTGTTTCAAAACTGCTCTAGGGAAAGGAAGGTTCAACTCTGTGAGTTGGATGCACACATTGCCATGTCGTCTCTGAGTATGCTTCTGTCTAGCTTTTAGGGGAAGATATTTCATTTTCCAGCAGAGGCCTCATATCGCTCCAAATATTCACTTGCAGATTCTACAAAAAGGGTGTTTCAAAACTTCTCTATCAATAGGTAGGTTCAACTCTCTGAGTTGAATGCAGTCATCACAAAGATGTTTCTGACAATGCTTCAGTCTAGTTTTTAGGTGAAGATATTTCCTTTTCCAGCATGGGCCTCAAAGCGTTCGAAATAAACACTCGCAGATTCTACAAAAGGAGTGTTTCAAAACTATCCTATCCAAAGGAACGTGCAAGTCTGTGAGTTGAATCCACTCATCACAAAGAAGTTTCTGAGAATGCTTCTGTCTAGTTTTTATGTGATGATATTTCGTTTTCCAGCCTTGGCCTCAAAGCGCTCCGAATATCCACTTTCAGATGCTACTAAAAGAGCGTTTCAAAACTGCTCTATCAAAAGGAAGGTTCAGGTCTGTGAGTTGAATGCACTCATCACACCGAAGTTTCTGACAATGCTTCTGTCTAGTGTTTAATTGATGAAATTTCCTTTTCCAGCCTAGTCCTGAAATCGCTCCAAACATCCCCTAGCAAATTCTGCAAAAAGAGTGTTTCCAAACTGCGCTCTCAAAGGGAAGATTCCTCTCAGTGAGTTGAATGCATAAAGCACAGGGTAGTTTCTGAGAATGCTTCCGTCTGGTTTGCATGTGAAGGTATTTCCTTTTCCAGTGTTGGCCTCATAGCACTCCAAATATTCCCTTGCAGATTCTACTAACAGAGCGTTTCCAAAGTGCTATATGAAAAGGAAGCTTCAACTCTGTGAGTTGAATGCGCACATCACAAAGAAGTTTCTGAGAATGCTTCTGTCTAGTTTGTCTGTGAAGATATTTCGTTTTGCAGCATACGCCTCAAAGCGCTCCAACTATCCACTTGCGGTTTGCACAAAAAGTGTTTCAAAACTATTCTATCAAAAGGAAGGTACAACTCTGTGAGTAGAATGCACTCATCTCAAGAAGTTTCTGAGAATGGTTCTATCTAGTTTTCGTCTGAATGTATTTCCTTTTCCACTGGATGACGCAATCGCACCAAACATCCACTTGCAGTTTCCACCAAAAGAGGGTTGCAGAACTGCTCTGTGAAAAGGAATGTTCAACTCTGTGAGTTCCATCCCCACATGAGAAAGAAGTTTCTGAGAATGCTTCTGTCTAGTTTGTATATGAAGATATTACCTTTTCCAGCCTAAGCCTCAAAGAGCTCCAAGCATCCACTTGCGGATTCTACAGAAGCAGTGTTTCAAAGCTGGCCTATCAAAAGGAAGGTTTCACTCTGTGACTTGAAGGCCCTCATCGCAAAGAAGTTTCTGAGAATGCTTCCGTCCCGTTTCTATGCCAGGATATTTCCTTTTGAAGCATAGGCCTCAAAGCGTTCCAAATATCCACGTGCAGATTCTACAAAAAGAGTGTTTCAAAACTGCTCTATCAAAAGGAGGTTGAACTCTGTGAGTTGAATGCACAAAGCACAGGGAACTTTCTGAGAATGCTTTTGCCTAGTTTCTACGGGAAGATATTTCCTTTTCCGGCGTAGGCCTCAAGGAACTCCATATATCCACTTGAAGATTCTGCTAAAAGAGTGTTTCAAAACTTCTCTCTCCAAAGAAAGGTTCAACACTGTGAGTTCAATGTACACATCACCAAGAAGTTTCTGAGAATGCTTCTATCTACTTTTTAGGGGAAGATATTTCCTTTTCCAGCATAGGGCTGAAAGCGCTCCAAATAAACACTTGCAGATTCTACAAAAGGAGTGTTTCAAAACTGTTCTATCAAAAGGAACGTTTAAGTCTCTGAGTTGAATGCACTCATCACAAAGAACTTTCGCAGAACGCTTCTGTCTAGTTTTTCTGTGATGATATTTCGTTTCCCAGCACTGGCCTCAAAGCGCTCCAAATATCCACTTTCAGATTCTACTAAAAGAGTGTTTCAAAACTGCTCTAGGGAAGGGAAGGTTCAACTCTGTGAGTTGGATGCACACATTGCCAAGTCGTTTCTGAGTATGCTTCTGTCTAGCTTTTAGGGGAAGATATTTCATTTCCCAGCAGAGGCCTCATATCGCTCCAAATATTCACTTGCAGATTCTACAAAAAGGGTGTTTCAAAACTTCTCTATCAATAGGTAGGTTCAACTCTGTGAGTTGAATGCAGTCATCACAAAGATGTTTCTGACAATGCTTCTGTCTAGTTTTTAGGTGAAGATATTTCCTTTTCCAGCATGGGCCTCAAAGCGTTCGAAATAAACACTCGCAGATTCTACAAAAGGAGTGTTTCAAAACTATCCTATCCAAAGGAACGTGCAAGTCTGTGAGTTGAATCCACTCATCACAAAGAAGTTTCTGAGAATGCTTCTGTCTAGTTTTTATGTGATGATATTTCGTTTTCCAGCCTTGGCCTCAAAGCGCTCCAAATATTCACTTTCAGATGCTACTAAAAGAGCGTTTCAAAACTGCTCTATCAAAAGGAAGGTTCAGGTCTGTGAGTTGAATGCACTCATCACACCGAAGTTTCTGACAATGCTTCTGTCTAGTGTTTAAGTGAAGATATTTCCTTTTCCAGCCTAGTCCTGAAAACGCTCCAAACATCCCCTAGCAAATTCTGCAAAAAGAGTGTTTCCAAACTGCGCTCTCAAAGGGAAGATTCCTCTCAGTGAGTTGAATGCATAAAGCACAGGGTAGTTTCTGAGAATGCTTCCGTCTGGTTTGTATGTGAAGGTATTTCCTTTTCCAGTGTTGGCCTCGTAGCACTCCAAATATTCCCTTGGAGATTCTACTAACAGAGCGTTTCAAAAGTGCTATATGAAAAGGAAGCTTCAACTCTGTGAGTTGAATGCGCACATCACAAAGAAGTTTCTGAGAATGCTTCTGTCTAGTTTTTATGTGAAGATATTTCGTTTTGCAGCATACGCCTCAAAGCGCTCCAACTATCCCCTTGCGGTTTGCACAAAAAGTGTGTTTCAAAAGTATTCTATCAAAAGGAAGGTACAACTCTGTGAGTAGAATGCACTCATCTCAAGAAGTTTCTGAGAATGGTTCTATCTAGTTTTCGTCTGAATGTATTTCCTTTTCCACTGGATGACGCAATCGCACCAAACATCCACTTGCAGTTTCCACCAAAAGAGGGTTGCAGAACTGCTCTGTGAAAAGGAATGTTCAACTCTGTGAGTTCCATCCCCACATGAGAAAGAAGTTTCTGAGAACGCTTCTGTCTAGTTTGTATATGAAGATATTACCTTTTCCAGCCTAAGCCTCAAAGAGCTCCAAGCATCCACTTGCGGATTCTACAGAAGCAGTGTTTCAAAGCTGGCCTATCAAAAGGAAGGTTTCACTCTGTGACTTGAAGGCCCTCATCGCAAAGAAGTTTCTGAGAATGCTTCCGTCCCGTTTCTATGCCAGGATATTTCCTTTTGAAGCATAGGCCTCAAAGCGTTCCAAATATCCACTTGCAGATTCTACAAAAAGAGCGTTTCAAAAATGCTCTATCAAAAGGAAGGTTGAACTCTGTGAGTTGAATGCACTCATCACACCGAAGTTTCTGACAATGCTTCTGTCTAGTGTTTAAGTGAAGATATTTCCTTTTCCAGCCTAGTCCTGAAATCGCTCCAAACATCCCCTAGCAAATTCTGCAAAAAGAGTGTTTCCAAACTGCGCTCTCAAAGGGAAGATTCCTCTCAGTGACTTGAATGCATAAAGCACAGGGTAGTTTCTGAGAATGCTTCCGTCTGGTTTGTTTGTGAAGGTATTTCCTTTTCCAGTGTTGGCCTCGTAGCACTCCAAATATTCCCTTGCAGATTCTACTAACAGAGCGTTTCAAAAGTGCTATATGAAAAGGAAGCTTCAACTCTGTGAGTTGAATGCGCACATCACAAAGAAGTTTCTGAGAATGCTTCTGTCTAGTTTTTATGTGAAGATATTTCGTTTTGCAGCATACGCCTCAAAGCGCTCCAACTATCCACTTGCAGTTTGCACAAAAAGTATGTTTCAAAACTATTCTATCAAAAGGAAGGTACAACTCTGTGAGTAGAATGCACTCATCTCAAGAAGTTTCTGAGAATGGTTCTATCTAGTTTTCGTCTGAATGTATTTCCTTTTCCACTGGATGACGCAATCGCACCAAACATCCACGTGCAGTTTCCACCAAAAGAGGGTTGCAGAACTGCTCTGTGAAAAGGAATGTTCAACTCTGTGAGTTCCATCCCCACATGACAAAGAAGTTTCTGAGAATGCTTCTGTCTAGTTTGTATATGAAGATATTACCTTTTCCAGCCTAAGCCTCAAAGAGCTCCAAGCATCCACTTGCGGATTCTACAGAAGCAGTGTTTCAAAGCTGGCCTATCAAAAGGAAGGTTTCACTCTGTGACTTGAAGGCCCTCATCGCAAAGAAGTTTCTGAGAATGCTTCCGTCCCGTTTCTATGCCAGGATATTTCCTTTTGAAGCATAGGCCTCAAAGCGTTCCAAATATCCACGTGCAGATTCTACAAAAAGAGCGTTTCAAAACTGCTCTATCAAAACGAAGGCTGAACTCTGTGAGTTGAATGCACAAAGCACAGGGAAGTTTCTGAGAATGCTTTTGCCTAGTTTCTACGGGAAGATATTTCCTTTTCCGGCGTAGGCCTCAAGGAACTCCATATATCCACTTGAAGATTCTGCTAAAAGAGGGTTTCAAAACTTCTCTATCCAAAGAAAGGTTCAACACTGTGAGTTCAATGTACACATCACCAAGAAGTTTCTGAGAATGCTTCTATCTACTTTTTAGGGGAAGATATTTCCTTTTCCAGCATAGGCCTGAAAGCGCTCCAAATAAACACTTGCAGATTCTACAAAAGGAGTGTTTCAAAACTGTTCTATCAAAAGGAACGTTCGAGTCTCTGAGTTGAATGCACTCATCACAAAGAACTTTCGCAGAACGCTTCTGTCTAGTTTTGCTGTGATGATATTTCGTTTCCCAGCACTGGCCTCAAAGCGCTCCAAATATCCACTTTCAGATTCTACTAAAAGAGTGTTTCAAAACTTCTCTCTCCAAAGAAAGGTTCAACACTGTGAGTTCAATGTACACATCACCAAGAAGTTTCTGAGAATGCTTCTATCTACTTTTTAGGTGAAGATATTTCCTTTTCCAGAATAGGCCTCAAAGCGTTCCAAATAAACACTTGCAGATTCTACACAAGGAGTGTTTCAAAACTCTCCTATCCAAAGGAACGTTCAAGTCTGTGAGTTGAATGGAATCATCACAAAGAAGTTTCTGAGAATGCTTCTGTCTAGTTTTTATGTGATGATATTTCGTTTTCCAGCATTGGCGTAAAACTGCTCCGAATATCCACTTTCCGATGCTACTAAAACAGCGTTTCAAAACTGCTCTATCAAAAGGAAGGTTCAAGTCCGTGAGTTGAATGCACTCATCACACTGAAGTTTCTGACAATGCTTCCGTCTAGTGTTTATGTGAAGATATCCCCTTTTCCAGCATAGTCCTGAAATCGCTCCAAACATGCCCTAGCAAATTCTGCCAAAAGAGTGTTTCCAAACTGCGCTCTCAAAGAGAAGATTCCTCTCTGTGAGTTGAATGCATAAAGCACAGGGTGGTTTCTGAGAATGCTTCCGTCTGGTTTATATGTGAAGGTATTTCCTTTTCCAGTGTTGGCCTCGTAGCACTCCAAATATTCACTTGCAGATTCTACTAACATAGTGTTTCAAAAGTGCTGAATGAAAAGTAAGCTTCAACTCTGTGAGTTGAGTGCGTGCATCACAAAGAAGTTTCTGGGAATGCTTCTGTCTAGTTTTTATGTGAAGATATTTCGTTTTGCAGCATACGCCTGAAAGCGCTCCAAATATCCACTTGCAGTTTGCACAAAAAGTGTGTTTCAAAACTATTCTATCAATAGGAAGGTACAACTCTGTGAGTAGAATGCACTAATCGCAAGAAGTTTCTGAGAATGGTTCTATCTAGTTTTCGTCTGAATGTATTTCCTTTTCCACTGGATGCAGCAATCGCACCAAATACCCACTTGCAGTTTCCACAAAAAGAAGGTTGCAGAACTACTCTATGAAAAGGAATGTTCAACTCTGTGAGTTCTATCCCCACATGACAAAGAAGTTTCTGAGAATGCTTCTGTCTAGTTTGTATATGAAGATATTTCCTTTTCCAGCCTAAGCCTCAAAGAGCTACAAGCATCCACTTGCGGATTCTACAAAAACAGAGTTTCAAAACTGGCCTATCAAAAGGAAGGTTCAACTCTGCGACTTGAAGGCACTCATCGCAAAGAAGTTTCTGAGAATGCTTCCCTCTAATTTCTATTCCAGGATATTTCCTTTTGCAGCATAGGCCTCAAAGCGTTCCAAATATCCACGTGCAGATTCTACAAAAAGAGTGTTTCAATACTGCTCTATCATTGAATGTTAAACTCTGTGAGTGGAATGCACAAAGCACAGGGAACTTTCTGAGAATGCTTTTGTCTAGTTTCTGCAGGAAGATATTTCCTTTTCCGGCATAGGCCTCAAGGAACTCCATATATCCACTTGAAGATTCTGCTAAAACAGTGTTTCAAAACTTCTCTCTCCAAAGAAAGGTTCAGCTCTGTGAGTTCAATGTACACATCACCAAGAAGTTTCTGAGAATGCTTCTATCTACTTTTTAGGTGAAGATATTTCCTTTTCCAGCATAGGCCTCAAAGCGCTCCAAATAAACACTTGCAGATTCTACAAAAGGAGTGTTTCAAAACTGTTCTACCAAAAGGAACGTTCGAGTCTCTGAGTGGAATGCACTCATCACAAAGGACTTTCTGAGAACGCTACTGTCTAGTTTTTCTGTGATGGTATTTCGTTTCCCAGCATTGGCCTAAAAGCGCTCCAAATATCCACTTTCAGATTCTACTAAAAGAGTGTTTCAAAACTGCTCTAGGGAAAGGAAGGTTCAACTCTGTGAGTTGGATGCACACATTGCCAAGTACTTTCTGAGTATGCTTCTGTCTAGCTTTTAGGTGAAGATATTTCATTTCCCAGCAGAGGCCTCATATCGCTCCAAATATTCACTTGCAGATTCTACAAAAAGGGTGTTTCAAAACTTCTCTATCAATAGGTAGGTTCAACTCTGTGAGTTGAATGCAGTCATCACAAAGATGTTTCTGACAATGCTTCTGTCTAGTTTTTAGGTGAAGATATTTCATTTTCCAGCATGGGCCTCAAAGCGTTCGAAATAAACACTCGCAGATTCTACAAAAGGAGTGTTTCAAAACTATCCTATCCAAAGGAACGTGCAAGTCTGTGAGTTGAATCCACTCATCACAAAGAAGTTTCTGAGAATGCTTCTGTCTAGTTTTTATGTGTTGATATTTCGTTTTCCAGCCTTGGCCTCAAAGCGCTCCAAATATCCACTTTCAGATGCTACTAAAAGAGCGTTTCAAAACTGCTCTATCAAGAGGAAGGTTCAGGTCTGTGAGTTGAATGCACTCATCACACCGAAGTTTCTGACAATGCTTCTGTCTAGTGTTTAAGTGAAGATATTTCCTTTTCCAGCCTAGTCCTGAAATCGCTCCAAACATCCCCTAGCAAATTCTGCAAAAAGAGTGTTTCCAAACTGCGCTCTCAAAGGGAAGATTCCTCTCAGTGACTTGAATGCATAAAGCACAGGGTAGTTTCTGAGAATGCTTCCGTCTGGTTTGTATGTGAAGGTATTTCCTTTTCCAGTGTTGGCCTCGTAGCACTCCAAATATTCCCTTGCAGATTCTACTAACAGAGCGTTTCAAAAGTGCCATATGAAAAGGAAGCTTCAACTCTGTGAGTTGAATGCGCACATCACAAAGAAGTTTCTGAGAATGCTTCTGTCTAGTTTGTATGTGAAGATATTTCGTTTTGCAGCATACGCCTCAAAGCGCTCCAAGTATCCACTTGCAGTTTGCACAAAAAGTGTGTTTCAAAACTATTCTATCAAAAGGAAGGTACAACTCTGTGAGTAGAATGCACTCATCTCAAGAAGTTTCTGAGAATGGTTCTATCTAGTTTTCGTCTGAATGTATTTCCTTTTCCACTGGATGACGCAATCGCACCAAACATCCACTTGCAGTTTCCACCAAAAGAGGGTTGCAGAACTGCTCTGTGAAAAGGAATGTTCAACTCTGTGAGTTCCATCCCCACATGACAAAGAAGTTTCTGAGAATGCTTCTGTCTAGTTTGTATATGAAGATATTACCTTTTCCAGCCTAAGCCTCAAATAGCTCCAAGCATCCACTTGCGGATTCTACAGAAGCAGTGTTTCAAAGCTGGCCTATCAAAAGGAAGGTTTCACCCTGAGACTTGAAGGCCCTCATCGCAAAGAAGTTTCTGAGAATGCTTCCGTCCCGTTTCTATGCCAGGATATTTCCTTTTGAAGCATAGGCCTCAAAGCGTTCCAAATATCCACGTGCAGATTCTACAAAAAGAGTGTTTCAAAACTGCTCTATCAAAAGGAAGGTTGAACTCTGTGAGTTGAATGCACAAAGCACAGGGAACTTTCTGAGAATGCTTTTGCCTAGTTTCTACGGGAAGATATTTCCTTTTCCGGCGTAGGCCTCAAGGAACTCCATATATCCACTTGAAGATTCTGCTAAAAGAGTGTTTCAAAACTTCTCTCTCCATAGAAAGGTTCAACACTGTGAGTTCAATGCACACATCACCAAGAAGTTTCTGAGAATGCTTCTGTCTACTTTTTAGGGGAAGATATTTCCTTTTCCAGCATAGGGCTGAAAGCGCTCCAAATAAACACTTGCAGATTCTACAAAAGGAGTGTTTCAAAACTGTTCTATCAAAAGGAACGTTCGAGTCCCTGAGTTGAATGCACTCATCACAAAGAACTTTCGCAGAACGCTTCTGTCTAGTATTTCTGTGATGATATTTCGTTTCCCAGCACTGGCCTCAAAGCGCTCCAAATATCCACTTTCAGATTCTACTGAAAGTGTGTTTCAAAACTGCCCTAGGGAAAGGAAGGTTCAACTCTCTGAGTTGGATGCACACATTGCCAAGTCGTTTCTGAGTATGCTTCTGTCTAGCTTTTAGGGGAAGATATTTCATTTCCCAGCAGAGGCCTCATATCGCTCCAAATATTCACTTGCAGATTCTACAAAAAGGGTGTTTCAAAACTTCTCTATCAATAGGTAGGTTCAACTCTGTGAGTTGAATGCAGTCATCACAAAGATGTTTCTGACAATGCTTCTGTCTAGTTTTTAGGTGAAGATATTTCCTTTTCCAGCAGAGGCCTCAAAGCGTTCGAAATAAACACTCGCAGATTCTACAAAAGGAGTGTTTCAAAACTATCCTATCCAAAGGAACGTGCAAGTCTGTGAGTTGAATCCACTCATCACAAAGAAGTTTCTGAGAATGCTTCTGTCTAGTTTTTATGTGATGATATTTCGTTTTCCAGCCTTGGCCTAAAAGCGCTCTAAATATCCACTTTCAGATGCTACTAAAAGAGCGTTTCAAAACTGCTCTATCAAAAGGAAGGTTCAAGTCCGTGAGTTGAATGCACTCATCACACTGAAGTTTCTGACAATGCTTCCGTCTAGTGTTTATGTGAAGATATCTCCTTTTCCAGCATTGTCCTGAAATCGCTCCAAACATCCCCTAGCAAATTCTGCCAAAAGAGTGTTTCCAAACTGCGCTCTCAAAGGGAAGATTCCTCTCTGTGAGTTGAATGCATAAAGCACAGGGTAGTTTCTGAGAATGCTTCTGTATGGTTTATATGTGAAGGTATTTCCTTTTCCAGTGTTGGCCTCTTAGCACTCCAAATATTCACTTGCAGATTCTACTAACAGAGTGTTTCAAAAGTGCTGAACGAAAAGGAAGCTTCAACTCTGTGAGTTGAATGCGTGCATCACAAAGAAGTTTCTGAGAATGCTTCTGTCTAGTTTTTATGTGAAGATATTTCGTTTTGCAGCATACGCCTCAAAGCGCTCCAAATATCCACTTGCAGTTTGCACAAAAAGTGTGTTTCAAAACTGTTCTATCAAAAGAAAGGTACATCTCTGTGAGTGGAATGCACTAATCGCAAGAATTTTCTGAGAATGGTTCTATCTAGTTTTCGTCTGAATGTATTTCCTTTTCCACTGGATGACGCAATCGCACCAAACATCCACTTGCAGTTTCCACCAAAAGAGGGTTGCAGAACTGCTCTGTGAAAAGGAATGTTCAACTCTGTGAGTTCCATCCCCACATGAGAAAGAAGTTTCTGAGAATGCTTCTGTCTAGTTTGTATATGAAGATATTACCTTTTCCAGCCTAAGCCTCAAAGAGCTCCAAGCATCCACTTGCGGATTCTACAGAAGCAGTGTTTCAAAGCTGGCCTATCAAAAGGAAGGTTTCACTCTGTGACTTGAAGGCCCTCATCGCAAAGAAGCTTCTGAGAATGCTTCCGTCCAGTTTCTATGCCAGGATATTTCCTTTTGAAGCATAGGCCTCAAAGCGTTCCAAATATCCACGTGCAGATTCTACAAAAAGAGTGTTTCAAAACTGCTCTATCAAAAGGAAGGTTGAACTCTGTGAGTTGAATGCACAAAGCACAGGGAACTTTCTGAGAATGCTTTTGCCTAGTTTCTACGGGAAGATATTTCCTTTTCCGGCGTAGGCCTCAAGGAACTCCATATATCCACTTGAAGATTCTGCTAAAAGAGTGTTTCAAAACTTCTCTATCCAAAGAAAGGTTCAACACTGTGAGTTCAATGTACATATCACCAAAAAGTTTCTGAGAATGCTTCTATCTACTTTTTTTGGAAGATATTTCCTTTTCCAGCATAGGCCTGAAAGCGCTCCAAATAAACACTTGCAGATTCTACAAAAGGAGTGTTTCAAAACTGTTCTATCAAAAGGAACGTTCGAGTCTCTGAGTTGAATGCACTCATCACAAAGAACTTTCGCAGAACGCTTCTGTCTAGTTTTTCTGTGATGATATTTCGTTTCCCAGCACTGGCCTCAAAGCGCTCCAAATATCCACTTTCAGATTCTACTAAAAGAGTGTTTCAAAACTGCTCTAGGGAAAGGAAGGTTCAACTCTGTGAGTTGGATGCACACGTTGCCAAGTCGTTTCTGAGTATGCTTCTGTCTAGCTTTTAGGGGAAGATATTTCATTTCCCAGCAGAGGCCTCATATCGCTCCAAATATTCACTTGCAGATTCTACAAAAAGGGTTTTTCAAAACTTCTCTATCAATAGGTAGGTTCAACTCTGTGAGTTGAATGCAGTCATCACAAAGATGTTTCTGACAATGCTTCTGTCTAGTTTTTAGGTGAAGATATTTCCTTTTCCAGCATAGGCCTCAAAGCGTTCGAAATAAACACTCGCAGATTCTACAAAAGGAGTGTTTCAAAACTATCCTATCCAAAGGAACGTGCAAGTCTGTGAGTTGAATCCACTCATCACAAAGAAGTTTCTGAGAATGCTTCTGTCTAGTTTTTATGTGATGATATTTCGTTTTCCAGCCTTGTCCTCAAAGCGCTCCAAATATCCACTTTCAGATGCTACTAAAAGAGCGTTTCAAAACTGCTCTATCAAAAGGAAGGTTCAGGTCTGTGAGTTGAATGCACTCATCACACCGAAGTTTCTGACAATGCTTCTGTCTAGTGTTTAAGTGAAGATATTTCCTTTTCCAGCCTAGTCCTGAAATCGCTCCAAACATCCCCTAGCAAATTCTGCAAAAAGAGTGTTTCCAAACTGCGCTCTCAAAGGGAAGATTCCTCTCAGTGAGTTGAATGCATAAAGCACAGGGTAGTTTCTGAGAATGCTTCCGTCTGGTTTGCATGTGAAGGTATTTCCTTTTCCAGTGTTGGCCTCGTAGCACTCCAAATATTCCCTTGCAGATTCTACTAACAGAGCGTTTCAAAAGTGCTATATGAAAAGGAAGCTTCAACTCTGTGAGTTGAATGCGCACATCACAAAGAAGTTTCTGAGAATGCTTCTGTCTAGTTTTTATGTGAAGATATTTCGTTTTGCAGCATACGCCTCAAAGCGCTCCAACTATCCACTTGCGGTTTGCACAAAAAGTGTGTTTCAAAACTATTCTATCAAAAGGAAGGTACAACTCTGTGAGTAGAATGCACTCATCTCAAGAAGTTTCTGAGAATGGTTCTATCTAGTTTTCGTCTGAATGTATTTCCTTTTCCACTGGATGACGCAATCGCACCAAACATCCACGTGCAGTTTCCACCAAAAGAGGGTTACAGAACTGCTCTGTGAAAAGGAATGTTCAACTCTGTGAGTTCCATCCCCACATGACAAAGAAGTTTCTGAGAACGCTTCTGTCCAGTTTGTATATGAAGATATTACCTTTTCCAGCCTAAGCCTCAAAGAGCTCCAAGCATCCACTTGCGGATTCTACAGAAGCAGTGTTTCAAAGCTGGCCTATCAAAAGGAAGGTTTCACTCTGTGACTTGAAGGCCCTCATCGCAAAGAAGTTTCTGAGAATGCTTCCGTCCCGTTTCTATGCCAGGATATTTCCTTTTGAAGCACAGGCCTCAAAGCGTTCCAAATATCCACGTGCAGATTCTACAAAAAGAGTGTTTCAAAACTGCTTTTTCAAAAGGAAGGTTGAACTCTGTGATTTGAATGCACAAAGCACAGGGAACTTTCTGAGAATGCTTTTGCCTAGTTTCTACGGGAAGATATTTCCTTTTCCGGTGTAGGCCTCAAGGAACTCCATATATCCACTTGAAGATTCTGCTAAAAGAGTGTTTCAAAACTTCTCTCTCCAAAGAAAGGTTCAACACTGTGAGTTCAATGTACACATCACCAGGAAGTTTCTGAGAATGCTTCTATCTACTTTTTAGGGGAAGATATTTCCTTTTCCAGCATAGGCCTGAAAGCGCTCCAAATAAACACTTGCAGATTCTACAAAAGGAGTGTTTCAAAACTGTTCTACCAAAAGGAACGTTCGAGTCCCTGAGTTGAATGCACTCATCACAAAGAACTTTCGCAGAACGCTTCTGTCTAGTTTTTCTGTGATGATATTTCGTTTCCCAGCACTGGCCTCAAAGCGCTCCAAATATCCACTTTCAGATTCTACTAAAAGAGTGTTTCAAAACTGCTCTAGGGAAAGGAAGGTTCAACTCTGTGAGTTGGATGCACACATTGCCAAGTCGTTTCTGAGTATGCTTCTGTCTAGCTTTTAGGGGAAGATATTTCATTTCCCAGCAGAGGCCTCATATCGCTCCAAATATTCACTTGCAGATTCTACAAAAAGGGTGTTTCAAAACTTCTCTATCAATAGGTAGGTTCAACTCTGTGAGTTGAATGCAGTCATCACAAAGATGTTTCTGACAATGCTTCTGTCTAGTTTTTAGGTGAAGATATTTCCTTTTCCAGCATAGGCCTCAAAGCGTTCGAAATAAACACTCGCAGATTCTACAAAAGGAGTGTTTCAAAACTATCCTATCCAAAGGAACGTGCAAGTCTGTGAGTTGAATCCACTCATCACAAAGAAGTTTCTGAGAATGCTTCTGTCTAGTTTTTATGTGATGATATTTCGTTTTCCAGCCTTGGCCTCAAAGCGCTCCAAATATCCACTTTCAGATGCTACTAAAAGAGCGTTTCAAAACTGCTCTATCAAAAGGAAGGTTCAGGTCTGTGAGTTGAATGCACTCATCACACCGAAGATTCTGACAATGCTTCTGTCTAGTGTTTAAGTGAAGATATTTCCTTTTCCAGCCTAGTCCTGAAATCGCTCCAGACATCCCCTAGCAAATTCTGCAAAAAGAGTGTTTCCAAACTGCGCTCTCAAAGGGAAGATTCCTCTCAGTGAGTTGAATGCATAAAGCACAGGGTAGTTTCTGAGAATGCTTCCGTCTGGTTTGCATGTGAAGGTATTTCCTTTTCCAGTGTTGGCCTCGTAGCACTCCAAATATTCCCTTGCAGATTCTACTAACAGAGCGTTTCAAAAGTGCTATATGAAAAGGAAGCTTCAACTCTGTGAGTTGAATGCGCACATCACAAAGAAGTTTCTGAGAATGCTTCTGTCTAGTTTTTATGTGAAGATATTTCGTTTTGCAGCATACGCCTCAAAGCGCTCCAACTATCCACTTGCGGTTTGCACAAAAAGTGTGTTTCAAAACTATTCTATCAAAAGGAAGGTACAACTCTGTGAGTAGAATGCACTCATCTCAAGAAGTTTCTGAGAATGGTTCTATCTAGTTTTCGTCTGAATGTATTTCCTTTTCCACTGGATGACGCAATCGCACCAAACATCCACGTGCAGTTTCCACCAAAAGAGGGTTGCAGAACTGCTCTGTGAAAAGGAATGTTCAACTCTGTGAGTTCCATCCCCACATGAGAAAGAAGTTTCTGAGAATGCTTCTGTCTAGTTTGTATATGAAGATATTACCTTTTCCAGCCTAAGCCTCAAAGAGCTCCAAGCATCCACTTGCGGATTCAACAGAAGCAGTGCTTCAAAGCTGGCCTATCAAAAGGAAGGTTTCACTCTGTGACTTGAAGGCCCTCATCGTAAAGAAGTTTCTGAGAATGCTTCCGTCCCGTTTCTATGCCAGGATATTTCCTTTTGAAGCATAGGCCTCAAAGCGTTCCAAATATCCACGTGCAGATTCTACAAAAAGAGTGTTTCAAAACTGCTCTATCAAAAGGAAGGTTGAACTCTGTGATTTGAATGCACAAAGCACAGGGAACTTTCTGAGAATGCTTTTGCCTAGTTTCTACGGGAAGATATTTCCTTTTCCGGCGTAGGCCTCAAGGAAGTCAATATATCCACTTGAAGATTCTGCTAAAAGAGTGTTTCAAAACTTCTCTCTCCAAAGAAAGGTTCAACACTGTGAGTTCAATGTACACATCACCAAGAAGTTTCTGAGAATGCTTCTATCTACTTTTTAGGGGAAGATATTTCCTTTTCCAGCATAGGCCTGAAAGCGCTCCAAATAAACACTTGCAGATTCTGCAAAAGGGGTGTTTCAAAACTGTTCTATCAAAAGGAACGTTCGAGTCTCTGAGTTGAATGCACTCATCACAAAGAACTTTCGCAGAACGCTTCTGTCTAGTTTTTCTGTGATGATATTTCGTTTCCCAGCACTGGCCTCAAAGCGCTCCAAATATCCACTTTCAGATTCTACTAAAAGAGTGTTTCAAAACTGCTCTAGGGAAAGGAAGGTTCAACTCTGTGAGTTGGATGCACACATTGCCAAGTCGTTTCTGAGTATGCTTCTGTCTAGCTTTTAGGGGAAGATATTTCATTTCCCAGCAGAGGCCTCATATCGCTCCAAATATTCACTTGCAGATTCTACAAAAAGGGTGTTTCAAAACTTCTCTATCAATAGGTAGGTTCAACTCTGTGAGTTGAATGCAGTCATCACAAAGATGTTTCTGACAATGCTTCTGTCTAGTTTTTAGGTGAAGATATTTCCTTTTCCAGCATGGGCCTCAAAGCGTTCGAAATAAACACTCGCAGATTCTACAAAAGGAGTGTTTCAAAACTATCCTATCCAAAGGAACGTGCAAGTCTGTGAGTTGAATCCACTCATCACAAAGAAGTTTCTGAGAATGCTTCTGTCTAGTTTTTATGTGATGATATTTCGTTTTCCAGCCTTGGCCTCAAAGCGCTCCAAATATCCACTTTCAGATGCTACTAAAAGAGCGTTTCAAAACTGCTCTATCAAAAGGAAGGTTCAGGTCTGTGAGTTGAATGCACTCATCACACCGAAGTTTCTGACAATGCTTCTGTCTAGTGTTTAAGTGAAGATATTTCCTTTTCCAGCCTAGTCCTGAAATCGCTCCAAACATCCCCTAGCAAATTCTGCAAAAAGAGTGTTTCCAAACTGCACTCTCAAAGGGAAGATTCCTCTCAGTGAGTTGAATGCATAAAGCACAGGGTAGTTTCTGAGAATGCTTCCGTCTGGTTTGCATGTGAAGGTATTTCCTTTTCCAGTGTTGGCCTCGTAGCACTCCAAATATTCCCTTGCAGATTCTACTAACAGAGCGTTTCAAAAGTGCTATATGAAAAGGAAGCTTCAACTCTGTGAGTTGAATGCGCACATCACAAAGAAGTTTCTGAGAATGCTTCTGTCTAGTTTTTATGTGAAGATATTTCGTTTTGCAGCATACGCCTCAAAGCGCTCCAACTATCCACTTGCGGTTTGCACAAAAAGTGTGTTTCAAAACTATTCTATCAAAAGGAAGGTACAACTCTGTGAGTAGAATGCACTCATCTCAAGAAGTTTCTGAGAATGGTTCTATCTAGTTTTCGTCTGAATGTATTTCCTTTTCCACTGGATGACGCAATCGCACCAAACATCCACGTGCAGTTTCCACCAAAAGAGGGTTGCAGAACTGCTCTGTGAAAAGGAATGTTCAACTCTGTGAGTTCCATCCCCACATGAGAAAGAAGTTTCTGAGAATGCTTCTGTCTAGTTTGTATATGAAGATATTACCTTTTCCAGCCTAAGCCTCAAAGAGCTCCAAGCATCCACTTGCGGATTCAACAGAAGCAGTGCTTCAAAGCTGGCCTATCAAAAGGAAGGTTTCACTCTGTGACTTGAAGGCCCTCATCGTAAAGAAGTTTCTGAGAATGCTTCCGTCCCGTTTCTATGCCAGGATATTTCCTTTTGAAGCATAGGCCTCAAAGCGTTCCAAATATCCACGTGCAGATTCTACAAAAAGAGTGTTTCAAAACTGCTCTATCAAAAGGAAGGTTGAACTCTGTGATTTGAATGCACAAAGCACAGGGAACTTTCTGAGAATGCTTTTGCCTAGTTTCTACGGGAAGATATTTCCTTTTCCGGCGTAGGCCTCAAGGAAGTCAATATATCCACTTGAAGATTCTGCTAAAAGAGTGTTTCAAAACTTCTCTCTCCAAAGAAAGGTTCAACACTGTGAGTTCAATGTACACATCACCAAGAAGTTTCTGAGAATGCTTCTATCTACTTTTTAGGGGAAGATATTTCCTTTTCCAGCATAGGGCTGAAAGCGCTCCAAATAAACACTTGCAGATTCTGCAAAAGGGGTGTTTCAAAACTGTTCTATCAAAAGGAACGTTCGAGTCTCTGAGTTGAATGCACTCATCACAAAGAACTTTCGCAGAACGCTTCTGTCTAGTTTTTCTGTGATGATATTTCGTTTCCCAGCACTGGCCTCAAAGCGCTCCAAATATCCACTTTCAGATTCTACTAAAAGAGTGTTTCAAAACTGCTCTAGGGAAAGGAAGGTTCAACTCTGTGAGTTGGATGCACACATTGCCAAGTCGTTTCTGAGTATGCTTCTGTCTAGCTTTTAGGGGAAGATATTTCATTTCCCAGCAGAGGCCTCATATCGCTCCAAATATTCACTTGCAGATTCTACAAAAAGGGTGTTTCAAAACTTCTCTATCAATAGGTAGGTTCAACTCTGTGAGTTGAATGCAGTCATCACAAAGATGTTTCTGACAATGCTTCTGTCTAGTTTTTAGGTGAAGATATTTCCTTTTCCAGCATGGGCCTCAAAGCGTTCGAAATAAACACTCGCAGATTCTACAAAAGGAGTGTTTCAAAACTATCCTATCCAAAGGAACGTGCAAGTCTGTGAGTTGAATCCACTCATCACAAAGAAGTTTCTGAGAATGCTTCTGTCTAGTTTTTATGTGATGATATTTCGTTTTCCAGCCTTGGCCTCAAAGCGCTCCAAATATCCACTTTCAGATGCTACTAAAAGAGCGTTTCAAAACTGCTCTATCAAAAGGAAGGTTCAGGTCTGTGAGTTGAATGCACTCATCACACCGAAGTTTCTGACAATGCTTCTCTCTAGTGTTTAAGTGAAGATATTTCCTTTTCCAGCCTAGTCCTGAAATCGCTCCAAACATCCCCTAGCAAATTCTGCAAAAAGAGTGTTTCCAAACTGCGCTCTCAAAGGGAAGATTCCTCTCAGTGAGTTGAATGCATAAAGCACAGGGTAGTTTCTGAGAATGCTTCCGTCTGGTTTGCATGTGAAGGTATTTCCTTTTCCAGTGTTGGCCTCGTAGCACTCCAAATATTCCCTTGCAGATTCTACTAACAGAGCGTTTCAAAAGTGCTATATGAAAAGGAAGCTTCAACTCTGTGAGTTGAATGCGCACATCACAAAGAAGTTTCTGAGAATGCTTCTGTCTAGTTTTTATGTGAAGATATTTCGTTTTGCAGCATACGCCTCAAAGCGCTCCAACTATCCACTTGCGGTTTGCACAAAAAGTGTGTTTCAAAACTATTCTATCAAAAGGAAGGTACAACTCTGTGAGTAGAATGCACTCATCTCAAGAAGTTTCTGAGAATGGTTCTATCTAGTTTTCGTCTGAATGTATTTCCTTTTCCACTGGATGACGCAATCGCACCAAACATCCACGTGCAGTTTCCACCAAAAGAGGGTTGCAGAACTGCTCTGTGAAAAGGAATGTTCAACTCTGTGAGTTCCATCCCCACATGAGAAAGAAGTTTCTGAGAATGCTTCTGTCTAGTTTGTATATGAAGATATTACCTTTTCCAGCCTAAGCCTCAAAGAGCTCCAAGCATCCACTTGCGGATTCAACAGAAGCAGTGCTTCAAAGCTGGCCTATCAAAAGGAAGGTTTCACTCTGTGACTTGAAGGCCCTCATCGTAAAGAAGTTTCTGAGAATGCTTCCGTCCCGTTTCTATGCCAGGATATTTCCTTTTGAAGCATAGGCCTCAAAGCGTTCCAAATATCCACGTGCAGATTCTACAAAAAGAGTGTTTCAAAACTGCTCTATCAAAAGGAAGGTTGAACTCTGTGATTTGAATGCACAAAGCACAGGGAACTTTCTGAGAATGCTTTTGCCTAGTTTCTACGGGAAGATATTTCCTTTTCCGGCGTAGGCCTCAAGGAAGTCAATATATCCACTTGAAGATTCTGCTAAAAGAGTGTTTCAAAACTTCTCTCTCCAAAGAAAGGTTCAACACTGTGAGTTCAATGTACACATCACCAAGAAGTTTCTGAGAATGCTTCTATCTACTTTTTAGGGGAAGATATTTCCTTTTCCAGCATAGGGCTGAAAGCGCTCCAAATAAACACTTGCAGATTCTGCAAAAGGGGTGTTTCAAAACTGTTCTATCAAAAGGAACGTTCGAGTCTCTGAGTTGAATGCACTCATCACAAAGAACTTTCGCAGAACGCTTCTGTCTAGTTTTTCTGTGATGATATTTCGTTTCCCAGCACTGGCCTCAAAGCGCTCCAAATATCCACTTTCAGATTCTACTAAAAGAGTGTTTCAAAACTGCTCTAGGGAAAGGAAGGTTCAACTCTGTGAGTTGGATGCACACATTGCCAAGTCGTTTCTGAGTATGCTTCTGTCTAGCTTTTAGGGGAAGATATTTCATTTCCCAGCAGAGGCCTCATATCGCTCCAAATATTCACTTGCAGATTCTACAAAAAGGGTGTTTCAAAACTTCTCTATCAATAGGTAGGTTCAACTCTGTGAGTTGAATGCAGTCATCACAAAGATGTTTCTGACAATGCTTCTGTCTAGTTTTTAGGTGAAGATATTTCCTTTTCCAGCATGGGCCTCAAAGCGTTCGAAATAAACACTCGCAGATTCTACAAAAGGAGTGTTTCAAAACTATCCTATCCAAAGGAACGTGCAAGTCTGTGAGTTGAATCCACTCATCACAAAGAAGTTTCTGAGAATGCTTCTGTCTAGTTTTTATGTGATGATATTTCGTTTTCCAGCCTTGGCCTCAAAGCGCTCCAAATATCCACTTTCAGATGCTACTAAAAGAGCGTTTCAAAACTGCTCTATCAAAAGGAAGGTTCAGGTCTGTGAGTTGAATGCACTCATCACACCGAAGTTTCTGACAATGCTTCTGTCTAGTGTTTAAGTGAAGATATTTCCTTTTCCAGCCTAGTCCTGAAATCGCTCCAAACATCCCCTAGCAAATTCTGCAAAAAGAGTGTTTCCAAACTGCGCTCTCAAAGGGAAGATTCCTCTCAGTGAGTTGAATGCATAAAGCACAGGGTAGTTTCTGAGAATGCTTCCGTCTGGTTTGCATGTGAAGGTATTTCCTTTTCCAGTGTTGGCCTCGTAGCACTCCAAATATTCCCTTGCAGATTCTACTAACAGAGCGTTTCAAAAGTGCTATATGAAAAGGAAGCTTCAACTCTGTGAGTTGAATGCGCACATCACAAAGAAGTTTCTGAGAATGCTTCTGTCTAGTTTTTATGTGAAGATATTTCGTTTTGCAGCATACGCCTCAAAGCGCTCCAACTATCCACTTGCGGTTTGCACAAAAAGTGTGTTTCAAAACTATTCTATCAAAAGGAAGGTACAACTCTGTGAGTAGAATGCACTCATCTCAAGAAGTTTCTGAGAATGGTTCTATCTAGTTTTCGTCTGAATGTATTTCCTTTTCCACTGGATGACGCAATCGCACCAAACATCCACTTGCAGTTTCCACCAAAAGAGGGTTGCAGAACTGCTCTGTGAAAAGGAATGTTCAACTCTGTGAGTTCCATCCCCACATGACACAGAAGTTTCTGAGAATGCTTCTGTCTAGTTTGTATATGAAGATATTACCTTTTCCAGCCTAAGCCTCAAAGAGCTCCAAGCATCCACTTGCGGATTCTACAGAAGCAGTGTTTCAAAGCTGGCCTATCAAAAGGAAGGTTTCACTCTGTGACTTGAAGGCCCTCATCGCAAAGAAGTTTCTGAGAATGCTTCCGTCCCGTTTCTATGCCAGGATGTTTCCTTTTGAAGCATAGGCCTCAAAGCGTTCCAAATATCCACGTGCAGATTCTACAAAAAGAGTGTTTCAAAACTGCTCTATCAAAAGGAAGGTTGAACTCTGTGAGTTGAATGCACAAAGCACAGGGAACTTTCTGAGAATGCTTTTGCCTAGTTTCTACGGGAAGATATTTCCTTTTCCGGCGTAGGCCTCAAGGAACTCCATATATCTACTTGAAGATTCTGCTAAAAGAGTGTTTCAAAACTTCTCTCTCCAAAGAAAGGTTCAACACTGTGAGTTCAATGTACACATCACCAAGAAGTTTCTGAGAATGCTTCTATCTACTTTTTAGGGGAAGATATTTCCTTTTCCAGCATAGGCCTGAAAGCGCTCCAAATAAACTCTTGCAGATTCTACAAAAGGAGTGTTTCAAAACTGTTCTACCAAAAGGAACGTTCGAGTCCCTGAGTTGAATGCACTCATCACAAGGAACTTTCGCAGAACGCTTCTGTCTAGTTTTTCTGTGATGATATTTCGTTTCCCAGCACTGGCCTCAAATCGCTCCAAATATCCACTTTCAGATTCTACTAAAAGAGTGTTTCAAAACTGCTCTAGGTAAAGGAAGGTTCAACTCTGTGAGTTGGTTGCACACATTGCCAAGTCGTTTCTGAGTATGCTTCTGTCTAGCTTTTAGGGGAAGATATTTCATTTCCCAGCAGAGGCCTCATATCGCTCCAAATATTCACTTGCAGATTCTACAAAAAGGGTGTTTCAAAATTTCTCTATCAATAGGTAGGTTCAACTCTGTGAGTTGAATGCAGTCATCACAAAGATGTTTCTGACAATGCTTCTGTCTAGTTTTTAGGTGAAGATATTTCCTTTTCCAGCATAGGCCTCAAAGCGTTCGAAATAGACACTCGCAGATTCTACAAAAGGAGTGTTTCAAAACTATCCTATCCAAAGGAACGTGCAAGTCTGTGAGTTGAATCCACTCATCACAAAGAAGTTTCTGAGAATGCTTCTGTCTAGTTTTTATGTGATGATATTTCGTTTTCCAGCCTTGGCCTCAAAGCGCTCCAAATATCCACTTTCAGATGCTACTAAAAGAGCGTTTCAAAACTGCTCTATCAAAAGGAAGGTTCAGGTCTGTGAGTTGAATGCACTCATCACACCGAAGTTTCTGACAATGCTTCTGTCTAGTGTTTAAGTGAAGATATTTCCTTTTCCAGCCTAGTCCTGAAATCGCTCCAAACATCCCCTAGCAAATTCTGCAAAAAGAGTGTTTCCAAACTGCGCTCTCAAAGGGAAGATTCCTCTCAGTGAGTTGAATGCATAAAGCACAGGGTAGTTTCTGAGAATGCTTCCGTCTGGTTTGTATGTGAAGGTATTTCCTTTTCCAGTGTTGGCCTCGTAGCACTCCAAATATTCCCTTGCAGATTCTACTAACAGAGCGTTTCAAAAGTGCTATATGAAAAGGAAGCTTCAACTCTGTGAGTTGAATGCGCACATCACAAAGAAGTTTCTGAGAATGCTTCTGTCTAGTTTTTATGTGAAGATATTTCGTTTTGCAGCATACGCCTCAAAGCGCTCCAACTATCCACTTGCGGTTTGCACAAAAAGTGTGTTTCAAAACTATTCTATCAAAAGGAAGGTACAACTCTGTGAGTAGAGTGCACTCATCTCAAGAAGTTTCTGAGAATGGTTCTATCTAGTTTTCGTCTGAATGTATTTCCTTTTCCACTGGATGACGCAATGACACCAAACATCCACTTGCAGTTTCCACCAAAAGAGGGTTGCAGAACTGCTCTGTGAAAAGGAATGTTCAACTAGGTGAGTTCCATCCCCACATGACAAATAAGTTTCTGAGAATGCTTCTGTCTAGTTTGTATATGAAGATATTACCTTTTCCAGCCTAAGCCTCAAAGAGCTCCAAGCATCCACTTGCGGATTCTACAGAAGCAGTGTTTCAAAGCTGGCCTATCAAAAGAAGGTTTCACTCTGTGACTTGAAGGCCCTCATCGCAAAGAAGTTTCTGAGAATGCTTCCGTCCCGTTTCTATGCCAGGATATTTCCTTTTGAAGCATAGGCCTCAAAGCGTTCCAAATATCCACGTGCAGATTCTACAAAAAGAGTGTTTCAAAACTGCTCTATCAAAAGGAAGGTTGAACTCTGTGAGTTGAATGCACAAAGCACAGGGAACTTTCTGAGAATGCTTTTGCCTAGTTTCTACGGGAAGATATTTCCTTTTCCGGCGTAGGCCTCAAGGAACTCCATATATCTACTTGAAGATTCTGCTAAAAGAGTGTTTCAAAACTTCTCTCTCCAAAGAAAGGTTCAACACTGTGAGTTCAATGTACACATCACCAAGAAGTTTCTGAGAATGCTTCTATCTACTTTTTAGGGGAAGATATTTCCTTTTCCAGCATAGGCCTGAAAGCGCTCCAAATAAACACTTGCAGATTCTACAAAAGGAGTGTTTCAAAACTGTTCTACCAAAAGGAACGTTCGAGTCCCTGAGTTGAATGCACTCATCACAAAGAACTTTCGCAGAACGCTTCTGTGTAGTTTTTCTGTGATGATATTTCGTTTCCCAGCACTGGCCTCAAATCGCTCCAAATATCCACTTTCAGATTCTACTAAAAGAGTGTTTCAAAACTGCTCTAGGGAAAGGAAGGTTCAACTCTGTGAGTTGGATGCACACATTGCCAAGTCGTTTCTGAGTATGCTTCTGTCTAGCTTTTAGGGGAAGATATTTCATTTCCCAGCAGAGGCCTCATATCGCTCCAAATATTCACTTGCAGATTCTACAAAAAGGGTGTTTCAAAACTTCTCTATCAATAGGTAGGTTCAACTCTGTGAGTTGAATGCAGTCATCACAAAGATGTTTCTGACAATGCTTCTGTCTAGTTTTTAGGTGAAGATATTTCCTTTTCCAGCATAGGCCTCAAAGCGTTCGAAATAAACACTCGCAGATTCTACAAAAGGAGTGTTTCAAAACTATCCTATCCAAAGGAACGTGCAAGTCTGTGAGTTGAATCCACTCATCACAAAGAAGTTTCTGAGAATGCTTCTGTCTAGTTTTTATGTGATGATATTTCGTTTTCCAGCCTTGGCCTCAAAGCGCTCCAAATATCCACTTTCAGATGCTACTAAAAGAGCGTTTCAAAACTGCTCTATCAAAAGGAAGGTTCAGGTCTGTGAGTTGAATGCACTCATCACACCGAAGATTCTGACAATGCTTCTGTCTAGTGTTTAAGTGAAGATATTTCCTTTTCCAGCCTAGTCCTGAAATCGCTCCAAACATCCCCTAGCAAATTCTGCAAAAAGAGTGTTTCCAAACTGCGCTCTCAAAGGGAAGATTCCTGTCAGTGAGTTGAATGCATAAAGCACAGGGTAGTTTCTGAGAATGCTTCCGTCTGGTTTGCATGTGAAGGTATTTCCTTTTCCAGTGTTGGCCTCGTAGCACTCCAAATATTCCCTTGCAGATTCTACTAACAGAGCGTTTCAAAAGTGCTATATGAAAAGGAAGCTTCAACTCTGTGAGTTGAATGCGCACATCACAAAGAAGTTTCTGAGAATGCTTCTGTCTAGTTTTTATGTGAAGATATTTCGTTTTGCAGCATACGCCTCAAAGCGCTCCAACTATCCACTTGCGGTTTGCACAAAAAGTGTGTTTCAAAACTATTCTATCAAAAGGAAGGTACAACTCTTTGAGTAGAATGCACTCATCTCAAGAAGTTTCTGAGAATGGTTCTATCTAGTTTTCGTCTGAATGTATTTCCTTTTCCACTGGATGACGCAATCGCACCAAACATCCACGTGCAGTTTCCACCAAAAGAGGGTTGCAGAACTGCTCTGTGAAAAGGAATGTTCAACTCTGTGAGTTCCATCCCCACATGACAAATAAGTTTCTGAGAATGCTTCTGTCTAGTTTGTATATGAAGATATTACCTTTTCCAGCCTAAGCCTCAAAGAGCTCCAAGCATCCACTTGCGGATTCTACAGAAGCAGTGTTTCAAAGCTGGCCTATCAAAAGGAAGGTTTCACTCTGTGACTTGAAGGCCCTCATCGCAAAGAAGTTTCTGAGAATGCTTCCGTCCCGTTTCTATGCCAGGATATTTCCTTTTGAAGCATAGGCCTCAAAGCGTTCCAAATATCCACGTGCAGATTCTACAAAAAGAGTGTTTCAAAACTGCTCTATCAAAAGGAAGGTTGAACTCTGTGATTTGAATGCACAAAGCACAGGGAACTTTCTGAGAATGCTTTTGCCTAGTTTCTACGGGAAGATATTTCCTTTTCCGGCGTAGGCCTCAAGGAAGTCAATATATCCACTTGAAGATTCTGCTAAAAGAGTGTTTCAAAACTTCTCTCTCCAAAGAAAGGTTCAACACTGTGAGTTCAATGTACACATCACCAAGAAGTTTCTGAGAATGCTTCTATCTACTTTTTAGGGGAAGATATTTCCTTTTCCAGCATAGGGCTGAAAGCGCTCCAAATAAACACTTGCAGATTCTACAAAAGGAGTGTTTCAAAACTGTTCTATCAAAAGGAACGTTCGAGTCTCTGAGTTGAATGCACTCATCACAAAGAACTTTCGCAGAACGCTTCTGTCTAGTTTTTCTGTGATGATATTTCGTTTCCCAGCACTGGCCTCAAAGCGCTCCAAATATCCACTTTCAGATTCTACTAAAAGAGTGTTTCAAAACTGCTCTAGGGAAAGGAAGGTTCAACTCTGTGAGTTGGATGCACACATTGCCAAGTCGTTTCTGAGTATGCTTCTGTCTAGCTTTTAGGGGAAGATATTTCATTTCCCAGCAGAGGCCTCATATCGCTCCAAATATTCACTTGCAGATTCTACAAAAAGGGTGTTTCAAAACTTCTCTATCAATAGGTAGGTTCAACTCTGTGAGTTGAATGCAGTCATCACAAAGATGTTTCTGACAATGCTTCTGTCTAGTTTTTAGGTGAAGATATTTCCTTTTCCAGCATGGGCCTCAAAGCGTTCGAAATAAACACTCGCAGATTCTACAAAAGGAGTGTTTCAAAACTATCCTATCCAAAGGAACGTGCAAGTCTGTGAGTTGAATCCACTCATCACAAAGAAGTTTCTGAGAATGCTTCTGTCTAGTTTTTATGTGATGATATTTCGTTTTCCAGCCTTGGCCTCAAAGCGCTCCAAATATCCACTTTCAGATGCTACTAAAAGAGCGTTTCAAAACTGCTCTATCAAAAGGAAGGTTCAGGTCTGTTAGTTGAATGCACTCATCACACCGAAGTTTCTGACAATGCTTCTGTCTAGTGTTTAAGTGAAGATATTTCCTTTTCCAGCCTAGTCCTGAAATCGCTCCAAACATCCCCTAGCAAATTCTGCAAAAAGAGTGTTTCCAAACTGCGCTCTCAAAGGGAAGATTCCTCTCAGTGAGTTGAATGCATAAAGCACAGGGTAGTTTCTGAGAATGCTTCCGTCTGGTTTGTATGTGAAGGTATTTCCTTTTCCAGTGTTGGCCTCGTAGCACTCCAAATATTCCCTTGCAGATTCTACTAACAGAGCGTTTCAAAAGTGCTATATGAAAAGGAAGCTTCAACTCTGTGAGTTGAATGCGCACATCACAAAGAAGTTTCTGAGAATGCTTCTGTCTAGTTTTTATGTGAAGATATTTCGTTTTGCAGCATACGCCTCAAAGCGCTCCAACTATCCACTTGCGGTTTGCACAAAAAGTGTGTTTCAAAACTATTCTATCAAAAGGAAGGTACAACTCTGTGAGTAGAATGCACTCATCTCAAGAAGTTTCTGAGAATGGTTCTATCTAGTTTTCGTCTGAATGTATTTCCTTTTCCACTGGATGACGCAATCGCACCAAACATCCACTTGCAGTTTCCACCAAAAGAGGGTTGCAGAACTGCTCTGTGAAAAGGAATGTTCAACTCTGTGAGTTCCATCCCCACATGACAAATAAGTTTCTGAGAATGCTTCTGTCTAGTTTGTATATGAAGATATTACCTTTTCCAGCCTAAGCCTCAAAGAGCTCCAAGCATCCACTTGCGGATTCCGCAGAAGCAGTGTTTCAAAGCTGGCCTATCAAAAGGAAGGTTTCACTCTGTGACTTGAAGGCCCTCATCGCAAAGAAGTTTCTGAGAATGCTTCCGTCCCATTTCTATGCCAGGATATTTCCTTTTGAAGCATAGGCCTCAAAGCGTTCCAAATATCCACGTGCAGATTCTACAAAAAGAGTGTTTCAAAACTGCTCTATCAAAAGGAAGGTTGAACTCTGTGAGTTGAATGCACAAAGCACAGGGAACTTTCTGAGAATGCTTTTGCCTAGTTTCTACGGGAAGATATTTCCTTTTCCGGCGTAGGCCTCAAGGAACTCCATATATCTACTTGAAGATTCTGCTAAAAGAGTGTTTCAAAACTTCTCTCTCCAAAGAAAGGTTCAACACTGTGAGTTCAATGTACACATCACCAAGAAGTTTCTGAGAATGCTTCTATCTACTTTTTAGGGGAAGATATTTCCTTTTCCAGCATAGGCCTGAAAGCGCTCCAAATAAACACTTGCAGATTCTACAAAAGGAGTGTTTCAAAACTGTTCTACCAAAAGGAACGTTCGAGTCCCTGAGTTGAATGCACTCATCACAAAGAACTTTCGCAGAACGCTTCTGTCTAGTTTTTCTGTGATGATATTTCGTTTCCCAGCACTGGCCTCAAATCGCTCCAAATATCCACTTTCAGATTCTACTAAAAGAGTGTTTCAAAACTGCTCTAGGGAAAGGAAGCTTCAACTCTGTGAGTTGGATGCACACATTGCCAAGTCGTTTCTGAGTATGCTTCTGTCTAGCTTTTAGGGGAAGATATTTCATTTCCCAGCAGAGGCCTCATATCGCTCCAAATATTCACTTGCAGATTCTACAAAAAGGGTGTTTCAAAACTTCTCTATCAATAGGTAGGTTCAACTCTGTGAGTTGAATGCAGTCATCACAAAGATGTTTCTGACAATGCTTCTGTCTAGTTTTTAGGTGAAGATATTTCCTTTTCCAGCATAGGCCTCAAAGCGTTCGAAATAGACACTCGCAGATTCTACAAAAGGAGTGTTTCAAAACTATCCTATCCAAAGGAACGTGCAAGTCTGTGAGTTGAATCCACTCATCACAAAGAAGTTTCTGAGAATGCTTCTGTCTAGTTTTTATGTGATGATATTTCGTTTTCCAGCCTTGGCATCAAAGCGCTCCAAATATCCACTTTCAGATGCTACTAAAAGAGCGTTTCAAAACTGCTCTATCAAAAGGAAGTTTCAGGTCTGTGAGTTGAATGCACTCATCACACCGAAGTTTCTGACAATGCTTCTGTCTAGTGTTTAAGTGAAGATATTTCCTTTTCCAGCCTAGTCCTGAAATCGCTCCAAACATCCCCTAGCAAATTCTGCAAAAAGAGTGTTTCCAAACTGCGCTCTCAAAGGGAAGATTCCTCTCAGTGAGTTGAATGCATAAAGCACAGGGTAGTTTCTGAGAATGCTTCCGTCTGGTTTGTATGTGAAGGTATTTCCTTTTCCAGTGTTGGCCTCGTAGCACTCCAAATATTCCCTTGCAGATTCTACTAACAGAGCGTTTCAAAAGTGCTATATGAAAAGGAAGCTTCAACTCTGTGAGTTGAATGCGCACATCACAAAGAAGTTTCTGAGAATGCTTCTGTCTAGTTTTTATGTGAAGATATTTCGTTTTGCAGCATACGCCTCAAAGCGCTCCAACTATCCACTTGCGGTTTGCACAAAAAGTGTGTTTCAAAACTATTCTATCAAAAGGAAGGTACAACTCTGTGAGTAGAGTGCACTCATCTCAAGAAGTTTCTGAGAATGGTTCTATCTAGTTTTCGTCTGAATGTATTTCCTTTTCCACTGGATGACGCAATGACACCAAACATCCACTTGCAGTTTCCACCAAAAGAGGGTTGCAGAACTGCTCTGTGAAAAGGAATGTTCAACTAGGTGAGTTCCATCCCCACATGACAATAAGTTTCTGAGAATGCTTCTGTCTAGTTTGTATATGAAGATATTACCTTTTCCAGCCTAAGCCTCAAAGAGCTCCAAGCATCCACTTGCGGATTCTACAGAAGCAGTGTTTCAAAGCTGGCCTATCAAAAGAAGGTTTCACTCTGTGACTTGAAGGCCCTCATCGCAAAGAAGTTTCTGAGAATGCTTCCGTCCCGTTTCTATGCCAGGATATTTCCTTTTGAAGCATAGGCCTCAAAGCGTTCCAAATATCCACGTGCAGATTCTACAAAAAGAGTGTTTCAAAACTGCTCTATCAAAAGGAAGGTTGAACTCTGTGAGTTGAATGCACAAAGCACAGGGAACTTTCTGAGAATGCTTTTGCCTAGTTTCTACGGGAAGATATTTCCTTTTCCGGCGTAGGCCTCAAGGAACTCCATATATCTACTTGAAGATTCTGCTAAAAGAGTGTTTCAAAACTTCTCTCTCCAAAGAAAGGTTCAACACTGTGAGTTCAATGTACACATCACCAAGAAGTTTCTGAGAATGCTTCTATCTACTTTTTAGGGGAAGATATTTCCTTTTCCAGCATAGGCCTGAAAGCGCTCCAAATAAACACTTGCAGATTCTACAAAAGGAGTGTTTCAAAACTGTTCTACCAAAAGGAACGTTCGAGTCCCTGAGTTGAATGCACTCATCACAAAGAACTTTCGCAGAACGCTTCTGTGTAGTTTTTCTGTGATGATATTTCGTTTCCCAGCACTGGCCTCAAAGCGCTCCAAATATCCACTTTCAGATTCTACTAAAAGAGTGTTTCAAAACTGCTCTAGGTAAAGGAAGGTTCAACTCTGTGAGTTGGATGCACACATTGCCAAGTCGTTTCTGAGTATGCTTCTGTCTAGCTTTTAGGGGAAGATATTTCATTTCCCAGCAGAGGCCTCATATCGCTCCAAATATTCACTTGCAGATTCTACAAAAAGGGTGTTTCAAAACTTCTCTATCAATAGGTAGGTTCAACTCTGTGAGTTGAATGCAGTCATCACAAAGATGTTTCTGACAATGCTTCTGTCTAGTTTTTAGGTGAAGATATTTCCTTTTCCAGCATAGGCCTCAAAGCGTTCGAAATAAACACTCGCAGATTCTACAAAAGGAGTGTTTCAAAACTATCCTATCCAAAGGAACGTGCAAGTCTGTGAGTTGAATCCACTCATCACAAAGAAGTTTCTGAGAATGCTTCTGTCTAGTTTTTAAGTGATGATATTTCGTTTTACAGCCTTGGCCTCAAAGCGCTCCAAATATCCACTTTCAGATGCTACTAAAAGAGCGTTTCAAAACTGCTCTATCAAAAGGAAGGTTCAGGTCTGTGAGTTGAATGCACTCATCACACCGAAGATTCTGACAATGCTTCTGTCTAGTGTTTAAGTGAAGATATTTCCTTTTCCAGCCTAGTCCTGAAATCGCTCCAAACATCCCCTAGCAAATTCTGCAAAAAGAGTGTTTCCAAACTGCGCTCTCAAAGGGAAGATTCCTGTCAGTGAGTTGAATGCATAAAGCACAGGGTAGTTTCTGAGAATGCTTCCGTCTGGTTTGCATGTGAAGGTATTTCCTTTTCCAGTGTTGGCCTCGTAGCACTCCAAATATTCCCTTGCAGATTCTACTAACAGAGCGTTTCAAAAGTGCTATATGAAAAGGAAGCTTCAACTCTGTGAGTTGAATGCGCACATCACAAAGAAGTTTCTGAGAATGCTTCTGTCTAGTTTTTATGTGAAGATATTTCGTTTTGCAGCATACGCCTCAAAGCGCTCCAACTATCCACTTGCGGTTTGCACAAAAAGTGTGTTTCAAAACTATTCTATCAAAAGGAAGGTACAACTCTTTGAGTAGAATGCACTCATCTCAAGAAGTTTCTGAGAATGGTTCTATCTAGTTTTCGTCTGAATGTATTTCCTTTTCCACTGGATGACGCAATCGCACCAAACATCCACGTGCAGTTTCCACCAAAAGAGGGTTGCAGAACTGCTCTGTGAAAAGGAATGTTCAACTCTGTGAGTTCCATCCCCACATGACAAATAAGTTTCTGAGAATGCTTCTGTCTAGTTTGTATATGAAGATATTACCTTTTCCAGCCTAAGCCTCAAAGAGCTCCAAGCATCCACTTGCGGATTCTACAGAAGCAGTGTTTCAAAGCTGGCCTATCAAAAGGAAGGTTTCACTCTGTGACTTGAAGGCCCTCATCGCAAAGAAGTTTCTGAGAATGCTTCCGTCCCGTTTCTATGCCAGGATATTTCCTTTTGAAGCATAGGCCTCAAAGCGTTCCAAATATCCACGTGCAGATTCTACAAAAAGAGTGTTTCAAAACTGCTCTATCAAAAGGAAGGTTGAACTCTGTGATTTGAATGCACAAAGCACAGGGAACTTTCTGAGAATGCTTTTGCCTAGTTTCTACGGGAAGATATTTCCTTTTCCGGCGTAGGCCTCAAGGAAGTCAATATATCCACTTGAAGATTCTGCTAAAAGAGTGTTTCAAAACTTCTCTCTCCAAAGAAAGGTTCAACACTGTGAGTTCAATGTACACATCACCAAGAAGTTTCTGAGAATGCTTCTATCTACTTTTTAGGGGAAGATATTTCCTTTTCCAGCATAGGGCTGAAAGCGCTCCAAATAAACACTTGCAGATTCTACAAAAGGAGTGTTTCAAAACTGTTCTATCAAAAGGAACGTTCGAGTCTCTGAGTTGAATGCACTCATCACAAAGAACTTTCGCAGAACGCTTCTGTCTAGTTTTTCTGTGATGATATTTCGTTTCCCAGCACTGGCCTCAAAGCGCTCCAAATATCCACTTTCAGATTCTACTAAAAGAGTGTTTCAAAACTGCTCTAGGGAAAGGAAGGTTCAACTCTGTGAGTTGGATGCACACATTGCCAAGTCGTTTCTGAGTATGCTTCTGTCTAGCTTTTAGGGGAAGATATTTCATTTCCCAGCAGAGGCCTCATATCGTTCCAAATATTCACTTGCAGATTCTACAAAAAGGGTGTTTCAAAACTTCTCTATCAATAGGTAGGTTCAACTCTGTGAGTTGAATGCAGTCATCACAAAGATGTTTCTGACAATGCTTCTGTCTAGTTTTTAGGTGAAGATATTTCCTTTTCCAGCATGGGCCTCAAAGCGTTCGAAATAAACACTCGCAGATTCTACAAAAGGAGTGTTTCAAAACTATCCTATCCAAAGGAACGTGCAAGTCTGTGAGTTGAATCCACTCATCACAAAGAAGTTTCTGAGAATGCTTCTGTCTAGTTTTTATGTGATGATATTTCGTTTTCCAGCCTTGGCCTCAAAGCGCTCCAAATATCCACTTTCAGATGCTACTAAAAGAGCGTTTCAAAACTGCTCTATCAAAAGGAAGGTTCAGGTCTGTGAGTTGAATGCACTCATCACACCGAAGTTTCTGACAATGCTTCTGTCTAGTGTTTAAGTGAAGATATTTCCTTTTCCAGCCTAGTCCTGAAATCGCTCCAAACATCCCCTAGCAAATTCTGCAAAAAGAGTGTTTCCAAACTGCGCTCTCAAAGGGAAGATTCCTCTCAGTGAGTTGAATGCATAAAGCACAGGGTAGTTTCTGAGAATGCTTCCGTCTGGTTTGTATGTGAAGGTATTTCCTTTTCCAGTGTTGGCCTCGTAGCACTCCAAATATTCCCTTGCAGATTCTACTAACAGAGCGTTTCAAAAGTGCTATATGAAAAGGAAGCTTCAACTCTGTGAGTTGAATGCGCACATCACAAAGAAGTTTCTGAGAATGCTTCTGTCTAGTTTTTATGTGAAGATATTTCGTTTTGCAGCATACGCCTCAAAGCGCTCCAACTATCCACTTGCGGTTTGCACAAAAAGTGTGTTTCAAAACTATTCTATCAAAAGGAAGGTACAACTCTGTGAGTAGAATGCACTCATCTCAAGAAGTTTCTGAGAATGGTTCTATCTAGTTTTCGTCTGAATGTATTTCCTTTTCCACTGGATGACGCAATCGCACCAAACATCCACTTGCAGTTTCCACCAAAAGAGGGTTGCAGAACTGCTCTGTGAAAAGGAATGTTCAACTCTGTGAGTTCCATCCCCACATGACAAATAAGTTTCTGAGAATGCTTCTGTCTAGTTTGTATATGAAGATATTACCTTTTCCAGCCTAAGCCTCAAAGAGCTCCAAGCATCCACTTGCGGATTCCGCAGAAGCAGTGTTTCAAAGCTGGCCTATCAAAAGGAAGGTTTCACTCTGTGACTTGAAGGCCCTCATCGCAAAGAAGTTTCTGAGAATGCTTCCGTCCCATTTCTATGCCAGGATATTTCCTTTTGAAGCATAGGCCTCAAAGCGTTCCAAATATCCACGTGCAGATTCTACAAAAAGAGTGTTTCAAAACTGCTCTATCAAAAGGAAGGTTGAACTCTGTGATTTGAATGCACAAAGCACAGGGAACTTTCTGAGAATGCTTTTGCCTAGTTTCTACGGGAAGATATTTCCTTTTCCGGCGTAGGCCTCAAGGAAGTCAATATATCCACTTGAAGATTCTGCTAAAAGAGTGTTTCAAAACTTCTCTCTCCAAAGAAAGGTTCAACACTGTGAGTTCAATGTACACATCACCAAGAAGTTTCTGAGAATGCTTCTATCTACTTTTTAGGGGAAGATATTTCCTTTTCCAGCATAGGGCTGAAAGCGCTCCAAATAAACACTTGCAGATTCTACAAAAGGAGTGTTTCAAAACTGTTCTATCAAAAGGAACGTTCGAGTCTCTGAGTTGAATGCACTCATCACAAAGAACTTTCGCAGAACGCTTCTGTCTAGTTTTTCTGTGATGATATTTCGTTTCCCAGCACTGGCCTCAAAGCGCTCCAAATATCCACTTTCAGATTCTACTAAAAGAGTGTTTCAAAACTGCTCTAGGGAAAGGAAGGTTCAACTCTGTGAGTTGGATGCACACATTGCCAAGTCGTTTCTGAGTATGCTTCTGTCTAGCTTTTAGGGGAAGATATTTCATTTCCCAGCAGAGGCCTCATATCGCTCCAAATATTCACTTGCAGATTCTACAAAAAGGGTGTTTCAAAACTTCTCTATCAATAGGTAGGTTCAACTCTGTGAGTTGAATGCAGTCATCACAAAGATGTTTCTGACAATGCTTCTGTCTAGTTTTTAGGTGAAGATATTTCCTTTTCCAGCATGGGCCTCAAAGCGTTCGAAATAAACACTCGCAGATTCTACAAAAGGAGTGTTTCAAAACTATCCTATCCAAAGGAACGTGCAAGTCTGTGAGTTGAATCCACTCATCACAAAGAAGTTTCTGAGAATGCTTCTGTCTAGTTTTTATGTGATGATATTTCGTTTTCCAGCCTTGGCCTCAAAGCGCTCCAAATATCCACTTTCAGATGCTACTAAAAGAGCGTTTCAAAACTGCTCTATCAAAAGGAAGGTTCAGGTCTGTGAGTTGAATGCACTCATCACACCGAAGTTTCTGACAATGCTTCTGTCTAGTGTTTAAGTGAAGATATTTCCTTTTCCAGCCTAGTCCTGAAATCGCTCCAAACATCCCCTAGCAAATTCTGCAAAAAGAGTGTTTCCAAACTGCGCTCTCAAAGGGAAGATTCCTCTCAGTGAGTTGAATGCATAAAGCACAGGGTAGTTTCTGAGAATGCTTCCGTCTGGTTTGTATGTGAAGGTATTTCCTTTTCCAGTGTTGGCCTCGTAGCACTCCAAATATTCCCTTGCAGATTCTACTAACAGAGCGTTTCAAAAGTGCTATATGAAAAGGAAGCTTCAACTCTGTGAGTTGAATGCGCACATCACAAAGAAGTTTCTGAGAATGCTTCTGTCTAGTTTTTATGTGAAGATATTTCGTTTTGCAGCATACGCCTCAAAGCGCTCCAACTATCCACTTGCGGTTTGCACAAAAAGTGTGTTTCAAAACTATTCTATCAAAAGGAAGGTACAACTCTGTGAGTAGAATGCACTCATCTCAAGAAGTTTCTGAGAATGGTTCTATCTAGTTTTCGTCTGAATGTATTTCCTTTTCCACTGGATGACGCAATCGCACCAAACATCCACTTGCAGTTTCCACCAAAAGAGGGTTGCAGAACTGCTCTGTGAAAAGGAATGTTCAACTCTGTGAGTTCCATCCCCACATGACAAATAAGTTTCTGAGAATGCTTCTGTCTAGTTTGTATATGAAGATATTACCTTTTCCAGCCTAAGCCTCAAAGAGCTCCAAGCATCCACTTGCGGATTCCGCAGAAGCAGTGTTTCAAAGCTGGCCTATCAAAAGGAAGGTTTCACTCTGTGACTTGAAGGCCCTCATCGCAAAGAAGTTTCTGAGAATGCTTCCGTCCCATTTCTATGCCAGGATATTTCCTTTTGAAGCATAGGCCTCAAAGCGTTCCAAATATCCACGTGCAGATTCTACAAAAAGAGTGTTTCAAAACTGCTCTATCACAAGGAAGGTTGAACTCTGTGAGTTGAATGCACAAAGCACAGGGAACTTTCTGAGAATGCTTTTGCCGAGTTTCTACGGGAAGATATTTCCTTTTCCGGCGTAGGCCTCAAGGAACTCCATATATCTACTTGAAGATTCTGCTAAAAGAGTGTTTCAAAACTTCTCTCTCCAAAGAAAGGTTCAACACTGTGAGTTCAATGTACACATCACCAAGAAGTTTCTGAGAATGCTTCTATCTACTTTTTAGGGGAAGATATTTCCTTTTCCAGCATAGGCCTGAAAGCGCTCCAAATAAACACTTGCAGATTCTACAAAAGGAGTGTTTCAAAACTGTTCTACCAAAAGGAACGTTCGAGTCCCTGAGTTGAATGCACTCATCACAAAGAACTTTCGCAGAACGCTTCTGTCTAGTTTTTCTGTGATGATATTTCGTTTCCCAGCACTGGCCTCAAATCGCTCCAAATATCCACTTTCAGATTCTACTAAAAGAGTGTTTCAAAACTGCTCTAGGGAAAGGAAGCTTCAACTCTGTGAGTTGGATGCACACATTGCCAAGTCGTTTCTGAGTATGCTTCTGTCTAGCTTTTAGGGGAAGATATTTCATTTCCCAGCAGAGGCCTCATATCGCTCCAAATATTCACTTGCAGATTCTACAAAAAGGTTGTTTCAAAACTTCTCTATCACTAGGTAGGTTCAACTCTGTGAGTTGAATGCAGTCATCACAAAGATGTTTCTGACAATGCTTCTGTCTAGTTTTTAGGTGAAGATATTTCCTTTTCCAGCATAGGCCTCAAAGCGTTCGAAATAAACACTCGCAGATTCTACAAAAGGAGTGTTTCAAAACTATCCTATCCAAAGGAACGTGCAAGTCTGTGAGTTGAATCCACTCATCACAAAGAAGTTTCTGAGAATGCTTCTGTCTAGTTTTTATGTGATGATATTTCGTTTTCCAGCCTTGGCCTCAAAGCGCTCCAAATATCCACTTTCAGATGCTACTAAAAGAGCGTTTCAAAACTGCTCTATCTAAAGGAAGGTTCAGGTCTGTGAGTTGAATGCACTCATCACACCGAAGTTTCTGACAATGCTTCTGTCTAGTGTTTAAGTGAAGATATTTCCTTTTCCAGCCTAGTCCTGAAATCGCTCCAAACATCCCCTAGCAAATTCTGCAAAAAGAGTGTTTCCAAACTGCACTCTCAAAGGGAAGATTCCTCTCAGTGAGTTGAATGCATAAAGCACAGGGTAGTTTCTGAGAATGCTTCCGTCTTGTTTGCATGTGAAAGTATTTCCTTTTCCAGTGTTGGCCTCGTAGCACTCCAAATATTCCCTTGCAGATTCTACTAACAGAGCGTTTCAAAAGTGCTATATGAAAAGGAAGCTTCAACTCTGTGAGTTGAATGCGCACATCACAAAGAAGTTTCTGAGAATGCTTCTGTCTAGTTTTTATGTGAAGATATTTCGTTTTGCAGCATACGCCTCAAAGCGCTCCAACTATCCACTTGCGGTTTGCACAAAAAGTGTGTTTCAAAACTATTCTATCAAAAGGAAGGTACAACTCTGTGAGTAGAATGCACTCATCTCAAGAAGTTTCTGAGAATGGTTCTATCTAGTTTTCGTCTGAATGTATTTCCTTTTCCACTGGATGATGCAATCGCACCAAACATCCACTTGCAGTTTCCACCAAAAGAGGGTTGCAGAACTGCTCTGTGAAAAGGAATGTTCAACTCTGTGAGTTCCATCCCCACATGAGAAAGAAGTTTCTGAGAACGCTTCTGTCTAGTTTGTATATGAAGATATTACCTTTTCCAGCCTAAGCCTCAAAGAGCTCCAAGCATCCACTTGCGGATTCTACAGAAGCAGTGTTTCAAAGCTGGCCTATCAAAAGGAAGGTTTCACTCTGTGACTTGAAGGCCCTCATCGCAAAGAAGTTTCTGAGAATGCTTCCGTCCCGTTTCTATGCCAGGATATTTCCTTTTGAAGCATAGGCCTCAAAGCGTTCCAAATATCCACGTGCAGATTCTACAAAAAGAGTGTTTCAAAACTGCTCTATCAAAAGGAAGGTTGAACTCTGTGAGTTGAATGCACAAAGCACAGGGAACTTTCTGAGAATGCTTTTGCCTAGTTTCTACGGGAAGATATTTCCTTTTCCGGCGTAGGCCCCAAGGAACTCCATACATCCACTTGAAGATTCTGCTAAAAGAGTGTTTCAAAACTTCTCTCTCCAAAGAAAGGTTCAACACTGTGAGTTCAATGTACACATCACCAAGAAGTTTCTGAGAATGCTTCTATCTACTTTTTAGGGGAAGATATTTCCTTTTCCAGCATAGGCCTGAAAGCGCTCCAAATAAACACTTGCAGATTCTACAAAAGGAGTGTTTCAAAACTGTTCTACCAAAAGGAACGTTCGAGTCCCTGAGTTGAATGCACTCATCACAAAGAACTTTCGCAGAACGCTTCTGTCTAGTTTTTCTGTGATGATATTTCGTTTCCCAGCACTGGCCTCAAAGCGCTCCAAATATCCACTTTCAGATTCTACTAAAATAGTGTTTCAAAACTGCTCTAGGGAAAGGAAGATTCAACTCTGTGAGTTGGACGCACACATTGCCATGTCGTCTCTGAGTATGCTTCTGTCTAGCTTTTAGGGGAAGATATTTCATTTAACAGCAGAGGCCTCATATCGCTCCAAATATTCACTTGCAGATTCTACAAAAAGGGTGTTTCAAAACTTCTCTATCAATAGGTAGGTTCAACTCTGTGAGTTGAATGCAGTCATCACAAAGATGTTTCTGACAATGCTTCTGTCTAGTTTTTAGGTGAAGATATTTCCTTTTCCAGCATAGGCCTCAAAGCGTTCGAAATAAACACTCGCAGATTCTACAAAAGGAGTGTTTCAAAACTATCCTATCCAAAGGAAGGTGCAAGTCTGTGAGTTGAATCCACTCATCACAAAGAAGTTTCTGAGAATGCTTCTGTCTAGATTTTATGTGATGATATTTCGTTTTCCAGCCTTGGCCTCAAAGCGCTCCGAATATCCACTTTCAGATGCTACTAAAAGAGCGTTTCAAAACTGCTCTATCAAAAGGAAGGTTCAGGTCTGTGAGTTGAATGCACTCATCACACCGAAGTTTCTGACAATGCTTCTGTCTAGTGTTTAATTGAAGAAATTTCCTTTTCCAGCCTAGTCCTGAAATCGCTCCAAACATCCCCTAGCAAATTCTGCAAAAAGAGTGTTTCCAAACTGCGCTCTCAAAGGGAAGATTCCTCTCAGTGAGTTGAATGCATAAAGCACAGGGTAGTTTCTGAGAATGCTTCCGTCTGGTTTGCATGTGAAGGTATTTCCTTTTCCAGTGTTGGCCTCGTAGCACTCCAAATATTCCCTTGCAGATTCTACTAACAGAGCGTTTCAAAAGTGCTATATGAAAAGGAAGCTTCAACTCTGTGAGTTGAATGCGCACATCACAAAGAAGTTTCTGAGAATGCTTCTGTCTAGTTTTTATGTGAAGATATTTCGTTTTGCAGCATACGCCTCAAAGCGCTCCAACTATCCACTTGCGGTTTGCACAAAAAGTGTTTCAAAACTATTCTATCAAAAGGAAGGTACAACTCTGTGAGTAGAATGCACTCGTCTCAAGAAGTTTCTGAGAATGGTTCTATCTAGTTTTCGTCTGAATGTATTTCCTTTTCCACTGGATGACGCAATCGCACCAAACATCCACTTGCAGTTTCCACCAAAAGAGGGTTGCAGAACTGCTCTGTGAAAAGGAATGTTCAACTCTGTGAGTTCCATCCCCACATGAGAAAGAAGTTTCTGAGAATGCTTCTGTCTAGTTTGTATATGAAGATATTACCTTTTCCAGCCTAAGCCTCAAAGAGTTCCAAGCATCCACTTGTGGATTCTACAGAAGCAGTGTTTCAAAGCTGGCCTATCAAAAGGAAGGTTTCACTCTGTGACTTGAAGGCCCTCATCGCAAAGAAGTTTCTGAGAATGCTTCCGTCCCGTTTCTATGCCAGGATATTTCCTTTTGAAGCATAGGCCTCAAAGCGTTCCAAATATCCACGTGCAGATTCTACAAAAAGAGTGTTTCAAAACTGCTCTATCAAAAGGAGGTTGAACTCTGTGAGTTGAATGCACAAAGCACAGGGAACTTTCTGAGAATGCTTTTGCCTAGTTTCTACGGGAAGATATTTCCTTTTCCGGCTTAGGCCTCAAGGAACTCCATATATCCACTTGAAGATTCTGCTAAAAGAGTGTTTCAAAACTTCTCTCTCCAAAGAAAGGTTCAACACTGTGAGTTCAATGTACACATCACCAAGAAGTTTCTGAGAATGCTTCTATCTACTTTTTAGGGGAAGATATTTCCTTTTCCGGCATAGGGCTGAAAGCGCTCCAAATAAACACTTGCAGATTCTACAAAAGGAGTGTTTCAAAACTGTTCTATCAAAAGGAACGTTCGAGTCTCTGAGTTGAATGCACTCATCACAAAGAACTTTCGCAGAACGCTTCTGTCTAGTTTTTCTGTGATGATATTTCGTTTCCCAGCACTGGCCTCAAAGCGCTCCAAATATCCACTTTCAGATTTTACTAAAAGAGTGTTTCAAAACTGCTCTAGGGAAGGGAAGGTTCAACTCTGTGAGTTGGATGCACACATTGCCAAGTCGTTTCTGAGTATGCTTCTGTCTAGCTTTTAGGGGAAGATATTTCATTTCCCAGCAGAGGCCTCATATCGCTCCAAATATTCACTTGCAGATTCTACAAAAAGGGTGTTTCAAAACTTCTCTATCAATAGGTAGGTTCAACTCTGTGAGTTGAATGCAGTCATCACAAAGATGTTTCTGACAATGCTTCTGTCTAGTTTTTAGGTGAAGATATTTCCTTTTCCAGCATGGGCCTCAAAGCGTTCGAAATAAACACTCGCAGATTCTACAAAAGGAGTGTTTCAAAACTATCCTATCCAAAGGAACGTGCAAGTCTGTGAGTTGAATCCACTCATCACAAAGTAGTTTCTGAGAATGCTTCTGTCTAGTTTTTATGTGATGATATTTCGTTTTCCAGCCTTGGCCTCAAAGCGCTCCAAATATCCACTTTCAGATGCTACTAAAAGAGCGTTTCAAAACTGCTCTATCAAAAGGAAGGTTCAGGTCTGTGAGTTGAATGCACTCATCACACCGAAGTTTCTGACAATGCTTCTGTCTAGTGTTTAAGTGAAGATATTTCCTTTTCCAGCCTAGTCCTGAAATCGCTCCAAACATCCCCTAGCAAATTCTGCAAAAAGAGTGTTTCCAAACTGCGCTCTCAAAGGGAAGATTCCTCTCAGTGAGTTGAATGCATAAAGCACAGGGTAGTTTCTGAGAATGCTTCCGTCTGGTTTGTATGTGAAGGTATTTCCTTTTCCAGTGTTGGCCTCGTAGCACTCCAAATATTCCCTTGCAGATTCTACTAACAGAGCGTTTCAAAAGTGCTATATGAAAAGGAAGCTTCAACTCTGTGAGTTGAATGCGCACATCACAAAGAAGTTTCTGAGAATGCTTCTGTCTAGTTTTTATGTGAAGATATTTCGTTTTGCAGCATACGCCTCAAAGCGCTCCAACTATCCACTTGCGGTTTGCACAAAAAGTGTGTTTCAAAACTATTCTATCAAAAGGAAGGTACAACTCTGTGAGTAGAATGCACTCATCTCAAGAAGTTTCTGAGAATGGTTCTATCTAGTTTTCGTCTGAATGTATTTCCTTTTCCACTGGATGACGCAATCGCACCAAACATCCACTTGCAGTTTCCACCAAAAGAGGGTTGCAGAACTGCTCTGTGAAAAGGAATGTTCAACTCTGTGAGTTCCATCCCCACATGAGAAAGAAGTTTCTGAGAACGCTTCTGTCTAGTTTGTATATGAAGATATTACCTTTTCCAGCCTAAGCCTCAAAGAGCTCCAAGCATCCACTTGCGGATTCTACAGAAGCAGTGTTTCAAAGCTGGCCTATCAAAAGGAAGGTTTCACTCTGTGACTTGAAGGCCCTCATCGCAAAGAAGTTTCTGAGAATGCTTCCGTCCCGTTTCTATGCCAGGATATTTCCTTTTGAAGCATAGGCCTCAAAGCATTCCAAATATATACGTGCAGATTCTACAAAAAGAGTGTTTCAAAACTGCTCTATCAAAAGGAAGGTTGAACTCTGTGAGTTGAATGCACAAAGCACAGGGAACTTTCTGAGAATGCTTTTGCCTAGTTTCTACGGGAAGATATTTCCTTTTCCAGCGTAGGCCTCAAGGAACTCCATACATCCACTTGAAGATTCTGCTAAAAGAGTGTTTCAAAACTTCTCTCTCCAAAGAAAGGTTCAACACTGTGAGTTCAATGTACACATCACCAAGAAGTTTCTGAGAATGCTTCTATCTACTTTTTAGGGGAAGATATTTCCTTTTCCAGCATAGGCCTGAAAGCGCTCCAAATAAACACTTGCAGATTCTACAAAAGGAGTGTTTCAAAACTGTTCTACCAAAAGGAACGTTCGAGTCCCTGAGTTGAATGCACTCATCACAAAGAACTTTCGCAGAACGCTTCTGTCTAGTTTTTCTGTGATGATATTTCGTTTCCCAGCACTGGCCTCAAAGCGCTCCAAATATCCACTTTCAGATTCTACTAAAAGAGTGTTTCAAAACTGCTCTAGGGAAAGGAAGGTTCAACTCTGTGGGTTGGATGCACACATTGCCAAGTCGTTTCTGAGTATGCTTCTGTCTAGCTTTTAGGGGAAGATATTTCATTTCCCAGCAGAGGCCTCATATCGCTCCAAATATTCACTTGCAGATTCTACAAAAAGGGTGTTTCAAAACTTCTCTATCAATAGGTAGGTTCAACTCTGTGAGTTGAATGCAGTCATCACAAAGATGTTTCTGACAATGCTTCTGTCTAGTTTTTAGGTGAAGATATTTCCTTTTCCAGCATAGGCCTCAAAGCGTTCGAAATAAACACTCGCAGATTCTACAAAAGGAGTGTTTCAAAACTATCCTATCCAAAGGAACGTGCAAGTCTGTGAGTTGAATCCACTCATCACAAAGAAGTTTCTGAGAATGCTTCTGTCTAGTTTTTATGTGATGATATTTCGTTTTCCAGCCTTGGCCTCAAAGCGCTCCGAATATCCACTTTCAGATGCTACCAAAAGAGCGTTTCAAAACTGCTCTATCAAAAGGAAGGTTCAGGTCTGTGAGTTGAATGCACTCATCACACCGAAGTTTCTGACAATGCTTCTGTCTAGTGTTTAAGTGAAGATATTTCCTTTTCCAGCCTAGTCCTGAAATCGCTCCAAACATCCCCTAGCAAATTCTGCAAAAAGAGTGTTTCCAAACTGCGCTCTCAAAGGGAAGATTCCTGTCAGTGAGTTGAATGCATAAAGCACAGGGTAGTTTCTGAGAATGCTTCCGTCTGGTTTGCATGTGAAGGTATTTCCTTTTCCAGTGTTGGCCTCGTAGCACTCCAAATATTCCCTTGCAGATTCTACTAACAGAGCGTTTCAAAAGTGCTATATGAAAAGGAAGCTTCAACTCTGTGAGTTGAATGCGCACATCACAAAGAAGTTTCTGAGAATGCTTCTGTCTAGTTTTTATGTGAAGATATTTCGTTTTGCAGCATACGCCTCAAAGCGCTCCAACTATCCACTTGCGGTTTGCACAAAAAGTGTGTTTCAAAACTATTCTATCAAAAGGAAGGTACAACTCTGTGAGTAGAATGCACTCATCTCAAGAAGTTTCTGAGAATGGTTCTATCTAGTTTTCGTCTGAATGTATTTCCTTTTCCACTGGATGACGCAATCGCACCAAACATCCACTTGCAGTTTCCACCAAAAGAGGGTTGCAGAACTGCTCTGTGAAAAGGAATGTTCAACTCTGTGAGTTCCATCCCCACATGAGAAAGAAGTTTCTGAGAATGCTTCTGTCTAGTTTGTATATGAAGATATTACCTTTTCCAGCCTAAGCCTCAAAGAGCTCCAAGCATCCACTTGCGGATTCTACAGAAGCAGTGTTTCAAAGCTGGCCTATCAAAAGGAAGGTTTCACTCTGTGACTTGAAGGCCCTCATCGCAAAGAAGTTTCTGAGAATGCTTCCGTCCCGTTTCTATGCCAGGATATTTCCTTTTGAAGCATAGGCCTCAAAGCGTTCCAAATATCCACGTGCAGATTCTACAAAAAGAGTGTTTCAAAACTGCTCTATCAAAAGTAAGGTTGAACTCTGTGAGTTGAATGCACAAAGCACAGGGAACTTTCTGAGAATGCTTTTGCCTAGTTTCTACGGGAAGATATTTCCTTTTCCGGCTTAGGCCTCAAGGAACTCCATATATCCACTTGAAGATTCTGCTAAAAGAGTGTTTCAAAACTTCTCTCTCCAAAGAAAGGTTCAACACTGTGAGTTCAATGTGCACATCACTAAGAAGTTTCTGAGAATGCTTCTATCTACTTGTTAGGGGAAGATATTTCCTTTTCCAGCATAGGGCTGAAAGCGCTCCAAATAAACACTTGCAGATTCTACAAAAGGAGTGTTTCAAAACTGTTCTATCAAAAGGAACGTTCGAGTCTCTGAGTTGAATGCACTCATCACAAAGAACTTTCGCAGAACGCTTCTGTCTAGTTTTTCTGTGATGATATTTCGTTTCCCAGCACTGGCCACAAAGCGCTCCAAATATCCACTTTCAGATTCTACTAAAAGAGTGTTTCAAAACTGCTCTAGGGAAAGGAAGGTTCAACTCTGTGAGTTGGATGCACACATTGCCAAGTCGTTTCTGAGTATGCTTCTGTCTAGCTTTTAGGGGAAGATATTTCATTTCCCAGCAGAGGCCTCATATCGCTCCAAATATTCACTTGCAGATTCTACAAAAAGGGTGTTTCAAAACTTCTCTATCAATAGGTAGGTTCAACTCTGTGAGTTGAATGCAGTCATCACAAAGATGTTTCTGACAATGCTTCTGTCTAGTTTTTAGGTGAAGATATTTCCTTTTCCAGCATGGGCCTCAAAGCTTTCAAAATAAACACTCACAGATTCTACAAAAGGAGTGTTTCAAAACTATCCTATCCAAAGGAACGTGCAAGTCTGTGAGTTGAATCCACTCATCACAAAGAAGTTTCTGAGAATGCTTCTGTCTAGTTTTTATGTGATGATATTTCGTTTTCCAGCCTTGGCCTCAAAGCGCTCCAAATATCCACTTTCAGATGCTACTAAAAGAGCGTTTCAAAACTGCTCTATCAAAAGGAAGGTTCAGGTCTGTGAGTTGAATGCACTCATCACACCGAAGTTTCTGACAATGCTTCTGTCTAGTGTTTAAGTGAAGATATTTCCTTTTCCAGCCTAGTCCTGAAATCGCTCCAAACATCCCCTAGCAAATTCTGCAAAAAGAGTGTTTCCAAACTGCGCTCTCAAAGGGAAGATTCCTCTCAGTGAGTTGAATGCATAAAGCACAGGGTAGTTTCTGAGAATGCTTCCGTCTGGTTTGCATGTGAAGGTATTTCCTTTTCCAGTGTTGGCCTCGTAGCACTCCAAATATTCCCTTGCAGATTCTACTAACAGAGCGTTTCAAAAGTGCTATATGAAAAGGAAGCTTCAACTCTGTGAGTTGAATGCGCACATCACAAAGAAGTTTCTGAGAATGCTTCTGTCTAGTTTTTATGTGAAGATATTTCGTTTTGCAGCATACGCCTCAAAGCGCTCCAACTATCCACTTGCGGTTTGCACAAAAAGTGTGTTTCAAAACTATTCTATCAAAAGGAAGGTACAACTCTGTGAGTAGAATGCACTCATCTCAAGAAGTTTCTGAGAATGGTTCTATCTAGTTTTCGTCTGAATGTATTTCCTTTTCCACTGGATGACGCAATCGCACCAAACATCCACGTGCAGTTTCCACCAAAAGAGGGTTGCAGAACTGCTCTGTGAAAAGGAATGTTCAACTCTGTGAGTTCCATCCCCACATGACAAAGAAGTTTCTGAGAACGCTTCTGTCTAGTTTGTATATGAAGATATTACCTTTTCCAGCCTAAGCCTCAAAGAGCTCCAAGCATCCACTTGCGGATTCTACAGAAGCAGTGTTTCAAAGCTGGCCTATCAAAAGGAAGGTTTCACTCTGTGACTTGAAGGCCCTCATCGCAAAGAAGTTTCTGAGAATGCTTCCGTCCCGTTTCTATGCCAGGATATTTCCTTTTGAAGCATAGGCCTCAAAGCGTTCCAAATATATACGTGCAGATTCTACAAAAAGAGTGTTTCAAAACTGCTCTATCAAAAGGAAGGTTGAACTCTGTGATTTGAATGCACAAAGCACAGGGAACTTTCTGAGAATGCTTTTGCCTAGTTTCTACGGGAAGATATTTCCTTTTCCAGCGTAGGCCTCAAGGAACTCCATACATCCACTTGAAGATTCTGCTAAAAGAGTGTTTCAAAACTTCTCTCTCCAAAGAAAGGTTCAACACTGTGAGTTCAATGTACACATCACCAAGAAGTTTCTGAGAATGCTTCTATCTACTTTTTAGGGGAAGATATTTCCTTTTCCAGCATAGGCCTGAAAGCGCTCCAAATAAACACTTGCAGATTCTACAAAAGGAGTGTTTCAAAACTGTTCTACCAAAAGGAACGTTCGAGTCCCTGAGTTGAATGCACTCATCACAAAGAACTTTCGCAGAACGCTTCTGTCTAGTTTTTCTGTGATGATATTTCGTTTCCCAGCACTGGCCTCAAAGCGCTCCAAATATCCACTTTCAGATTCTACTAAAAGAGTGTTTCAAAACTGCTCTAGGGAAAGGAAGGTTCAACTCTGTGGGTTGGATGCACACATTGCCAAGTCGTTTCTGAGTATCCTTCTGTCTAGCTTTTAGGGGAAGATATTTCATTTCCCAGCAGAGGCCTCATATCGCTCCAAATATTCACTTGCAGATTCTACAAAAAGGGTGTTTCAAAACTTCTCTATCAATAGGTAGGTTCAACTCTGTGAGTTGAATGCAGTCATCACAAAGATGTTTCTGACAATGCTTCTGTCTAGTTTTTAGGTGAAGATATTTCCTTTTCCAGCATAGGCCTCAAAGCGTTCGAAATAAACACTCGCAGATTCTACAAAAGGAGTGTTTCAAAACTATCCTATCCAAAGGAACGTGCAAGTCTGTGAGTTGAATCCACTCATCACAAAGAAGTTTCTGAGAATGCTTCTGTCTAATTTTTATGTTATGATATTTCGTTTTCCAGCCATGGCCTCAAAGCGCTCCAAATATCCACTTTCAGATGCTACTAAAAGAGCGTTTCAAAACTGCTCTATCAAAAGGAAGCTTCAGGTCGGTGAGTTGAATGCACTCATCACACCGAAGTTTCTGACAATGCTTCTGTCTAGTGTTTAAGTGAAGATATTTCCTTTTCCAGCCTAGTCCTGAAATCGCTCCAAACATCCCCTAGCAAATTCTGCAAAAAGAGTGTTTCCAAACTGCGCTCTCAAAGGGAAGATTCCTCTCAGTGAGTTGAATGCATAAAGCACAGGGTAGTTTCTGAGAATGCTTCCGTCTGGTTTGTATGTGAAGGTATTTCCTTTTCCAGTGTTGGCCTCGTAGCACTCCAAATATTCCCTTGCAGATTCTACTAACAGAGCGTTTCAAAAGTGCTATATGAAAAGGAAGCTTCAACTCTGTGAGTTGAATGCGCACATCACAAAGAAGTTTCTGAGAATGCTTCTGTCTAGTTTTTATGTGAAGATATTTCGTTTTGCAGCATACGCCTCAAAGCGCTCCAACTATCCCCTTGCGGTTGGCACAAAAAGTGTGTTTCAAAACTATTCTATCAAAAGGAAGGTACAACTCTGTGAGTAGAATGCACTCATCTCAAGAAGTTTCTGAGAATGGTTCTATCTAGTTTTCGTCTGAATGTATTTCCTTTTCCACTGGATGACGCAATCGCACCAAACATCCACGTGCAGTTTCCACCAAAAGAGGGTTGCAGAACTGCCCTGTGAAAAGGAATGTTCAACTCTGTGAGTTCCATCCCCACATGACAAAGAAGTTTCTGAGAACGCTTCTGTCTAGTTTGTATATGAAGATATTACCTTTTCCAGCCTAAGCCTCAAAGAGCTCCAAGCATCCACTTGCGGATTCTACAGAAGCAGTGTTTCAAAGCTGGCCTATCAAAAGGAAGGTTTCACTCTGTGACTTGAAGGCCCTCATCGCAAAGAAGTTTCTGAGAATGCTTCCGTCCCGTTTCTATGCCAGGATATTTCCTTTTGAAGCATAGGCCTCAAAGCGTTCCAAATATCCACGTGCAGATTCTACAAAAAGAGTGTTTCAAAACTGCTCTATCAAAAGGAAGGTTGAACTCTGTGAGTTGAATGCACAAAGCACAGGGAACTTTCTGAGAATGCTTTTGCCTAGTTTCTACGGGAAGATATTTCCTTTTCCGGCGTAGGCCTCAAGGAACTCCATATATCCACTTGAAGATTCTGCTAAAAGAGTGTTTCAAAACTTCTCTCTCCAAAGAAAGGTTCAACACTGTGAGTTCAATGTACACATCACCAAGAAGTTTCTGAGAATGCTTCTATCTACTTTTTAGGGGAAGATATTTCCTTTTCCAGCATAGGCCTGAAAGCGCTCCAAATAAACACTTGCAGATTCTACAAAAGGAGTGTTTCAAAACTGTTCTACCAAAAGGAACGTTCGAGTCCCTGAGTTGAATGCACTCATCACAAAGAACTTTCGCAGAACGCTTCTGTCTAGTTTTTCTGTGATGATATTTCGTTTCCCAGCACTGGCCTCAAAGCGCTCCAAATATCCACTTTCAGATTCTACTAAAACAGTGTTTCAAAACTGCTCTAGGGAAAGGAAGGTTCAACTCTGTGAGTTGGATGCACACATTGCCAAGTCGTTTCTGAGTATGCTTCTGTCTAGCTTTTAGGGGAAGATATTTCATTTCCCAGCAGAGGCCTCATATCGCTCCAAATATTCACTTGCAGATTCTACAAAAAGGGTGTTTCAAAACTTCTCTATCAATAGGTAGGTTCAACTCTGTGAGTTGAATGCAGTCATCACAAAGATGTTTCTGACAATGTTTCTGTCTAGTTTTTAGGTGAAGATATTTCCTTTTCCAGCATAGGCCTCAAAGCGTTCGAAATAAACACTCGCAGATTCTACAAAAGGAGTGTTTCAAAACTATCCTATCCAAAGGAACGTGCAAGTCTGTGAGTTGAATCCACTCATCACAAAGAAGTTTCTGAGAATGCTTCTGTCTAGTTTTTATGTGATGATATTTCGTTTTCCAGCCTTGGCCTCAAAGCGCTCCGAATATCCACTTTCAGATGCTACCAAAAGAGCGTTTCAAAACTGCTCTATCAAACGGAAGGTTCAGGTCTGTGAGTTGAATGCACTCATCACACCGAAGTTTCTGACAATGCTTCTGTCTAGTGTTTAAGTGAAGATATTTCCTTTTCCAGCCTAGTCCTGAAATCGCTCCAAACATCCCCTAGCAAATTCTGCAAAAAGAGTGTTTCCAAACTGCGCTCTCAAAGGGAAGATTCCTGTCAGTGAGTTGAATGCATAAAGCACAGGGTAGTTTCTGAGAATGCTTCCGTCTGGTTTGCATGTGAAGGTATTTCCTTTTCCAGTGTTGGCCTCGTAGCACTCCAAATATTCCCTTGCAGATTCTACTAACAGAGCGTTTCAAAAGTGCTATATGAAAAGGAAGCTTCAACTCTGTGAGTTGAATGCGCACATCACAAAGAAGTTTCTGAGAATGCTTCTGTCTAGTTTTTATGTGAAGATATTTCGTTTTGCAGCATACGCCTCAAAGTGCTCCAACTATCCACTTGCGGTTTGCACAAAAAGTGTGTTTCAAAACTATTCTATCAAAAGGAAGGTACAACTCTGTGAGTAGAATGCACTCATCTCAAGAAGTTTCTGAGAATGGTTCTATCTAGTTTTCGTCTGAATGTATTTCCTTTTCCACTGGATGACGCAATCGCACCAAACATCCACTTGCAGTTTCCACCAAAAGAGGGTTGCAGAACTGCTCTGTGAAAAGGAATGTTCAACTCTGTGAGTTCCATCCCCACATGAGAAAGAAGTTTCTGAGAATGCTTCTGTCTAGTTTGTATATGAAGATATTACCTTTTCCAGCCTAAGCCTCAAAGAGCTCCAAGCATCCACTTGCGGATTCTACAGAAGCAGTGTTTCAAAGCTGGCCTATCAAAAGGAAGGTTTCACTCTGTGACTTGAAGGCCCTCATCGCAAAGAAGTTTCTGAGAATGCTTCCGTCCCGTTTCTATGCCAGGATATTTCCTTTTGAAGCATAGGCCTCAAAGCGTTCCAAATATCCACGTGCAGATTCTACAAAAAGAGTGTTTCAAAACTGCTCTATCAAAAGTAAGGTTGAACTCTGTGAGTTGAATGCACAAAGCACAGGGAACTTTCTGAGAATGCTTTTGCCTAGTTTCTACGGGAAGATATTTCCTTTTCCGGCTTAGGCCTCAAGGAACTCCATATATCCACTTGAAGATTCTGCTAAAAGAGTGTTTCAAAACTTCTCTCTCCAAAGAAAGGTTCAACACTGTGAGTTCAATGTGCACATCACTAAGAAGTTTCTGAGAATGCTTCTATCTACTTTTTAGGGGAAGATATTTCCTTTTCCAGCATAGGGCTGAAAGCGCTCCAAATAAACACTTGCAGATTCTACAAAAGGAGTGTTTCAAAACTGTTCTATCAAAAGGAACGTTCGAGTCTCTGAGTTGAATGCACTCATCACAAAGAACTTTCGCAGAACGCTTCTGTCTAGTTTTTCTGTGATGATATTTCGTTTCCCAGCACTGGCCACAAAGCGCTCCAAATATCCACTTTCAGATTCTACTAAAACAGTGTTTCAAAACTGCTCTAGGGAAAGGAAGCTTCAACTCTGTGAGTTGGATGCACACATTGCCAAATCGTTTCTGAGTATGCTTCTGTCTAGCTTTTAGGGGAAGATATTTCATTTCCCAGCAGAGGCCTCATATCGCTCCAAATATTCACTTGCAGATTCTACAAAAAGGGTGTTTCAAAACTTCTCTATCAATAGGTAGGTTCAACTCTGTGAGTTGAATGCAGTCATCACAAAGATGTTTCTGACAATGCTTCTGTCTAGTTTTTAGGTGAAGATATTTCCTTTTCCAGCATGGGCCTCAAAGCTTTCAAAATAAACACTCACAGATTCTACAAAAGGAGTGTTTCAAAACTATCCTATCCAAAGGAACGTGCAAGTCTGTGAGTTGAATCCACTCATCACAAAGAAGTTTCTGAGAATGCTTCTGTCTAGTTTTTATGTGATGATATTTCGTTTTCCAGCCTTGGCCTCAAAGCGCTCCAAATATCCACTTTCAGATGCTACTAAAAGAGCGTTTCAAAACTGCTCTATCAAAAGGAAGGTTCAGGTCTGTGAGTTGAATGCACTCATCACACCGAAGTTTCTGACAATGCTTCTGTCTAGTGTTTAAGTGAAGATATTTCCTTTTCCAGCCTAGTCCTGAAATCGCTCCAAACATCCCCTAGCAAATTCTGCAAAAAGAGTGTTTCCAAACTGCGCTCTCAAAGGGAAGATTCCTCTCAGTGAGTTGAATGCATAAAGCACAGGGTAGTTTCTGAGAATGCTTCCGTCTGGTTTGCATGTGAAGGTATTTCCTTTTCCAGTGTTGGCCTCGTAGCACTCCAAATATTCCCTTGCAGATTCTACTAACAGAGCGTTTCAAAAGTGCTATATGAAAAGGAAGCTTCAACTCTGTGAGTTGAATGCGCACATCACAAAGAAGTTTCTGAGAATGCTTCTGTCTAGTTTTTATGTGAAGATATTTCGTTTTGCAGCATACGCCTCAAAGCGCTCCAACTATCCACTTGCGGTTTGCACAAAAAGTGTGTTTCAAAACTATTCTATCAAAAGGAAGGTACAACTCTGTGAGTAGAATGCACTCATCTCAAGAAGTTTCTGAGAATGGTTCTATCTAGTTTTCGTCTGAATGTATTTCCTTTTCCACTGGATGACGCAATCGCACCAAACATCCACGTGCAGTTTCCACCAAAAGAGGGTTGCAGAACTGCTCTGTGAAAAGGAATGTTCAACTCTGTGAGTTCCATCCCCACATGACAAAGAAGTTTCTGAGAACGCTTCTGTCTAGTTTGTATATGAAGATATTACCTTTTCCAGCCTAAGCCTCAAAGAGCTCCAAGCATCCACTTGCGGATTCTACAGAAGCAGTGTTTCAAAGCTGGCCTATCAAAAGGAAGGTTTCACTCTGTGACTTGAAGGCCCTCATCGCAAAGAAGTTTCTGAGAATGCTTCCGTCCCGTTTCTATGCCAGGATATTTCCTTTTGAAGCATAGGCCTCAAAGCGTTCCAAATATCCACGTGCAGATTCTACAAAAAGAGTGTTTCAAAACTGCTCTATCAAAAGGAAGGTTGAACTCTGTGAGTTGAATGCACAAAGCACAGGGAACTTTCTGAGAATGCTTTTGCCTAGTTTCTACGGGAAGATATTTCCTTTTCCGGCGTAGGCCTCAAGGAACTCCATATATCCACTTGAAGATTCTGCTAAAAGAGTGTTTCAAAACTTCTCTCTCCAAAGAAAGGTTCAACACTGTGAGTTCAAAGTACACATCACCAAGAAGTTTCTGAGAATGCTTCTATCTACTTTTTAGGGGAAGATATTTCCTTTTCCAGCATAGGCCTGAAAGCGCTCCAAATAAACACTTGCAGATTCTACAAAAGGAGTGTTTCAAAACTGTTCTACCAAAAGGAACGTTCGAGTCCCTGAGTTGAATGCACTCATCACAAAGAACTTTCGCAGAACGCTTCTGTCTAGTTTTTCTGTGATGATATTTCGTTTCCCAGCACTGGCCTCAAAGCGCTCCAAATATCCACTTTCAGATTCTACTAAAACAGTGTTTCAAAACTGCTCTAGGGAAAGGAAGGTTCAACTCTGTGAGTTGGATGCACACATTGCCAAGTCGTTTCTGAGTATGCTTCTGTCTAGCTTTTAGGGGAAGATATTTCATTTCCCAGCAGAGGCCTCATATCGCTCCAAATATTCACTTGCAGATTCTACAAAAAGGGTGTTTCAAAACTTCTCTATCAATAGGTAGGTTCAACTCTGTGAGTTGAATGCAGTCATCACAAAGATGTTTCTGACAATGCTTCTGTCTAGTTTTTAGGTGAAGATATTTCCTTTTCCAGCATAGGCCTCAAAGCGTTCGAAATAAACACTCGCAGATTCTACAAAAGGAGTGTTTCAAAACTATCCTATCCAAAGGAACGTGCAAGTCTGTGAGTTGAATCCACTCATCACAAAGAAGTTTCTGAGAATGCTTCTGTCTAGTTTTTATGTGATGATATTTCGTTTTCCAGCCTTGGCCTCAAAGCGCTCCGAATATCCACTTTCAGATGCTACCAAAAGAGCGTTTCAAAACTGCTCTATCAAAAGGAAGTTTCAGGTCTGTGAGTTGAATGCACTCATCACACCGAAGTTTCTGACAATGCTTCTGTCTAGTGTTTAAGTGAAGATATTTCCTTTTCCAGCCTAGTCCTGAAATCGCTCCAAACATCCCCTAGCAAATTCTGCAAAAAGAGTGTTTCCAAACTGCGCTCTCAAAGGGAAGATTCCTGTCAGTGAGTTGAATGCATAAAGCACAGGGTAGTTTCTGAGAATGCTTCCGTCTGGTTTGCATGTGAAGGTATTTCCTTTTCCAGTGTTGGCCTCGTAGCACTCCAAATATTCCCTTGCAGATTCTACTAACAGAGCGTTTCAAAAGTGCTATATGAAAAGGAAGCTTCAACTCTGTGAGTTGAATGCGCACATCACAAAGAAGTTTCTGAGAATGCTTCTGTCTAGTTTTTATGTGAAGATATTTCGTTTTGCAGCATACGCCTCAAAGCGCTCCAACTATCCACTTGCGGTTTGCACAAAAAGTGTGTTTCAAAACTATTCTATCAAAAGGAAGGTACAACTCTGTGAGTAGAATGCACTCATCTCAAGAAGTTTCTGAGAATGGTTCTATCTAGTTTTCGTCTGAATGTATTTCCTTTTCCACTGGATGACGCAATCGCACCAAACATCCACTTGCAGTTTCCACCAAAAGAGGGTTGCAGAACTGCTCTGTGAAAAGGAATGTTCAACTCTGTGAGTTCCATCCCCACATGAGAAAGAAGTTTCTGAGAATGCTTCTGTCTAGTTTGTATATGAAGATATTACCTTTTCCAGCCTAAGCCTCAAAGAGCTCCAAGCATCCACTTGCGGATTCTACAGAAGCAGTGTTTCAAAGCTGGCCTATCAAAAGGAAGGTTTCACTCTGTGACTTGAAGGCCCTCATCGCAAAGAAGTTTCTGAGAATGCTTCCGTCCCGTTTCTATGCCAGGATATTTCCTTTTGAAGCATAGGCCTCAAAGCGTTCCAAATATCCACGTGCAGATTCTACAAAAAGAGTGTTTCAAAACTGCTCTATCAAAAGTAAGGTTGAACTCTGTGAGTTGAATGCACAAAGCACAGGGAACTTTCTGAGAATGCTTTTGCCTAGTTTCTACGGGAAGATATTTCCTTTTCCGGCTTAGGCCTCAAGGAACTCCATATATCCACTTGAAGATTCTGCTAAAAGAGTGTTTCAAAACTTCTCTCTCCAAAGAAAGGTTCAACACTGTGAGTTCAATGTGCACATCACTAAGAAGTTTCTGAGAATGCTTCTATCTACTTTTTAGGGGAAGATATTTCCTTTTCCAGCATAGGGCTGAAAGCGCTCCAAATAAACACTTGCAGATTCTACAAAAGGAGTGTTTCAAAACTGTTCTATCAAAAGGAACGTTCGAGTCTCTGAGTTGAATGCACTCATCACAAAGAACTTTCGCAGAACGCTTCTGTCTAGTTTTTCTGTGATGATATTTCGTTTCCCAGCACTGGCCACAAAGCGCTCCAAATATCCACTTTCAGATTCTACTAAAACAGTGTTTCAAAACTGCTCTAGGGAAAGGAAGGTTCAACTCTGTGAGTTGGATGCACACATTGCCAAGTCGTTTCTGAGTATGCTTCTGTCTAGCTTTTAGGGGAAGATATTTCATTTCCCAGCAGAGGCCTCATATCGCTCCAAATATTCACTTGCAGATTCTACAAAAAGGGTGTTTCAAAACTTCTCTATCAATAGGTAGGTTCAACTCTGTGAGTTGAATGCAGTCATCACAAAGATGTTTCTGACAATGCTTCTGTCTAGTTTTTAGGTGAAGATATTTCCTTTTCCAGCATGGGCCTCAAAGCTTTCAAAATAAACACTCACAGATTCTACAAAAGGAGTGTTTCAAAACTATCCTATCCAAAGGAACGTGCAAGTCTGTGAGTTGAATCCACTCATCACAAAGAAGTTTCTGAGAATGCTTCTGTCTAGTTTTTATGTGATGATATTTCGTTTTCCAGCCTTGGCCTCAAAGCGCTCCAAATATCCACTTTCAGATGCTACTAAAAGAGCGTTTCAAAACTGCTCTATCAAAAGGAAGGTTCAGGTCTGTGAGTTGAATGCACTCATCACACCGAAGTTTCTGACAATGCTTCTGTCTAGTGTTTAAGTGAAGATATTTCCTTTTCCAGCCTAGTCCTGAAATCGCTCCAAACATCCCCTAGCAAATTCTGCAAAAAGAGTGTTTCCAAACTGCGCTCTCAAAGGGAAGATTCCTGTCAGTGAGTTGAATGCATAAAGCACAGGGTAGTTTCTGAGAATGCTTCCGTCTGGTTTGCATGTGAAGGTATTTCCTTTTCCAGTGTTGGCCTCGTAGCACTCCAAATATTCCCTTGCAGATTCTACTAACAGAGCGTTTCAAAAGTGCTATATGAAAAGGAAGCTTCAACTCTGTGAGTTGAATGCGCACATCACAAAGAAGTTTCTGAGAATGCTTCTGTCTAGTTTTTATGTGAAGATATTTCGTTTTGCAGCATACGCCTCAAAGCGCTCCAACTATCCACTTGCGGTTTGCACAAAAAGTGTGTTTCAAAACTATTCTATCAAAAGGAAGGTACAACTCTGTGAGTAGAATGCACTCATCTCAAGAAGTTTCTGAGAATGGTTCTATCTAGTTTTCGTCTGAATGTATTTCCTTTTCCACTGGATGACGCAATCGCACCAAACATCCACTTGCAGTTTCCACCAAAAGAGGGTTGCAGAACTGCTCTGTGAAAAGGAATGTTCAACTCTGTGAGTTCCATCCCCACATGAGAAAGAAGTTTCTGAGAATGCTTCTGTCTAGTTTGTATATGAAGATATTACCTTTTCCAGCCTAAGCCTCAAAGAGCTCCAAGCATCCACTTGCGGATTCTACAGAAGCAGTGTTTCAAAGCTGGCCTATCAAAAGGAAGGTTTCACTCTGTGACTTGAAGGCCCTCATCGCAAAGAAGTTTCTGAGAATGCTTCCGTCCCGTTTCTATGCCAGGATATTTCCTTTTGAAGCATAGGCCTCAAAGCGTTCCAAATATCCACGTGCAGATTCTACAAAAAGAGTGTTTCAAAACTGCTCTATCAAAAGTAAGGTTGAACTCTGTGAGTTGAATGCACAAAGCACAGGGAACTTTCTGAGAATGCTTTTGCCTAGTTTCTACGGGAAGATATTTCCTTTTCCGGCTTAGGCCTCAAGGAACTCCATATATCCACTTGAAGATTCTGCTAAAAGAGTGTTTCAAAACTTCTCTCTCCAAAGAAAGGTTCAACACTGTGAGTTCAATGTGCACATCACTAAGAAGTTTCTGAGAATGCTTCTATCTACTTTTTAGGGGAAGATATTTCCTTTTCCAGCATAGGGCTGAAAGCGCTCCAAATAAACACTTGCAGATTCTACAAAAGGAGTGTTTCAAAACTGTTCTATCAAAAGGAACGTTCGAGTCTCTGAGTTGAATGCACTCATCACAAAGAACTTTCGCAGAACGCTTCTGTCTAGTTTTTCTGTGATGATATTTCGTTTCCCAGCACTGGCCACAAAGCGCTCCAAATATCCACTTTCAGATTCTACTAAAACAGTGTTTCAAAACTGCTCTAGGGAAAGGAAGGTTCAACTCTGTGAGTTGGATGCACACATTGCCAAGTCGTTTCTGAGTATGCTTCTGTCTAGCTTTTAGGGGAAGATATTTCATTTCCCAGCAGAGGCCTCATATCGCTCCAAATATTCACTTGCAGATTCTACAAAAAGGGTGTTTCAAAACTTCTCTATCAATAGGTAGGTTCAACTCTGTGAGTTGAATGCAGTCATCACAAAGATGTTTCTGACAATGCTTCTGTCTAGTTTTTAGGTGAAGATATTTCCTTTTCCAGCATGGGCCTCAAAGCTTTCAAAATAAACACTCACAGATTCTACAAAAGGAGTGTTTCAAAACTATCCTATCCAAAGGAACGTGCAAGTCTGTGAGTTGAATCCACTCATCACAAAGAAGTTTCTGAGAATGCTTCTGTCTAGTTTTTATGTGATGATATTTCGTTTTCCAGCCTTGGCCTCAAAGCGCTCCAAATATCCACTTTCAGATGCTACTAAAAGAGCGTTTCAAAACTGCTCTATCAAAAGGAAGGTTCAGGTCTGTGAGTTGAATGCACTCATCACACCGAAGTTTCTGACAATGCTTCTGTCTAGTGTTTAAGTGAAGATATTTCCTTTTCCAGCCTAGTCCTGAAATCGCTCCAAACATCCCCTAGCAAATTCTGCAAAAAGAGTGTTTCCAAACTGCGCTCTCAAAGGGAAGATTCCTCTCAGTGAGTTGAATGCATAAAGCACAGGGTAGTTTCTGAGAATGCTTCCGTCTGGTTTGCATGTGAAGGTATTTCCTTTTCCAGTGTTGGCCTCGTAGCACTCCAAATATTCCCTTGCAGATTCTACTAACAGAGCGTTTCAAAAGTGCTATATGAAAAGGAAGCTTCAACTCTGTGAGTTGAATGCGCACATCACAAAGAAGTTTCTGAGAATGCTTCTGTCTAGTTTTTATGTGAAGATATTTCGTTTTGCAGCATACGCCTCAAAGCGCTCCAACTATCCACTTGCGGTTTGCACAAAAAGTGTGTTTCAAAACTATTCTATCAAAAGGAAGGTACAACTCTGTGAGTAGAATGCACTCATCTCAAGAAGTTTCTGAGAATGGTTCTATCTAGTTTTCGTCTGAATGTATTTCCTTTTCCACTGGATGACGCAATCGCACCAAACATCCACGTGCAGTTTCCACCAAAAGAGGGTTGCAGAACTGCTCTGTGAAAAGGAATGTTCAACTCTGTGAGTTCCATCCCCACATGACAAAGAAGTTTCTGAGAACGCTTCTGTCTAGTTTGTATATGAAGATATTACCTATTCCAGCCTAAGCCTCAAAGAGCTCCAAGCATCCACTTGCGGATTCTACAGAAGCAGTGTTTCAAAGCTGGCCTATCAAAAGGAAGGTTTCACTCTGTGACTTGAAGGCCCTCATCGCAAAGAAGTTTCTGAGAATGCTTCCGTCCCGTTTCTATGCCAGGATATTTCCTTTTGAAGCATAGGCCTCAAAGCGTTCCAAATATCCACGTGCAGATTCTACAAAAAGAGTGTTTCAAAACTGCTCTATCAAAAGGAAGGTTGAACTCTGTGAGTTGAATGCACAAAGCACAGGGAACTTTCTGAGAATGCTTTTGCCTAGTTTCTACGGGAAGATATTTCCTTTTCCGGCGTAGGCCTCAAGGAACTCCATATATCCACTTGAAGATTCTGCTAAAAGAGTGTTTCAAAACTTCTCTCTCCAAAGAAAGGTTCAACACTGTGAGTTCAATGTACACATCACCAAGAAGTTTCTGAGAATGCTTCTATCTACTTTTTAGGGGAAGATATTTCCTTTTCCAGCATAGGCCTGAAAGCGCTCCAAATAAACACTTGCAGATTCTACAAAAGGAGTGTTTCAAAACTGTTCTACCAAAAGGAACGTTCGAGTCCCTGAGTTGAATGCACTCATCACAAAGAACTTTCGCAGAACGCTTCTGTCTAGTTTTTCTGTGATGATATTTCGTTTCCCAGCACTGGCCTCAAAGCGCTCCAAATATCCACTTTCAGATTCTACTAAAACAGTGTTTCAAAACTGCTCTAGGGAAAGGAAGGTTCAACTCTGTGAGTTGGATGCACACATTGCCAAGTCGTTTCTGAGTATGCTTCTGTCTAGCTTTTAGGGGAAGATATTTCATTTCCCAGCAGAGGCCTCATATCGCTCCAAATATTCACTTGCAGATTCTACAAAAAGGGTGTTTCAAAACTTCTCTATCAATAGGTAGGTTCAACTCTGTGAGTTGAATGCAGTCATCACAAAGATGTTTCTGACAATGCTTCTGTCTAGTTTTTAGGTGAAGATATTTCCTTTTCCAGCATAGGCCTCAAAGCGTTCGAAATAAACACTCGCAGATTCTACAAAAGGAGTGTTTCAAAACTATCCTATCCAAAGGAACGTGCAAGTCTGTGAGTTGAATCCACTCATCACAAAGAAGTTTCTGAGAATGCTTCTGTCTAGTTTTTATGTGATGATATTTCGTTTTCCAGCCTTGGCCTCAAAGCGCTCCGAATATCCACTTTCAGATGCTACCAAAAGAGCGTTTCAAAACTGCTCTATCAAAAGGAAGGTTCAGGTCTGTGAGTTGAATGCACTCATCACACCGAAGTTTCTGACAATGCTTCTGTCTAGTGTTTAAGTGAAGATATTTCCTTTTCCAGGCTAGTCCTGAAATCGCTCCAAACATCCCCTAGCAAATTCTGCAAAAAGAGTGTTTCCAAACTGCGCTCTCAAAGGGAAGATTCCTGTCAGTGAGTTGAATGCATAAAGCACAGGGTAGTTTCTGAGAATGCTTCCGTCTGGTTTGCATGTGAAGGTATTTCCTTTTCCAGTGTTGGCCTCGTAGCACTCCAAATATTCCCTTGCAGATTCTACTAACAGAGCGTTTCAAAAGTGCTATATGAAAAGGAAGCTTCAACTCTGTGAGTTGAATGCGCACATCACAAAGAAGTTTCTGAGAATGCTTCTGTCTAGTTTTTATGTGAAGATATTTCGTTTTGCAGCATACGCCTCAAAGCGCTCCAACTATCCACTTGCGGTTTGCACAAAAAGTGTGTTTCAAAACTATTCTATCAAAAGGAAGGTACAACTCTGTGAGTAGAATGCACTCATCTCAAGAAGTTTCTGAGAATGGTTCTATCTAGTTTTCGTCTGAATGTATTTCCTTTTCCACTGGATGACGCAATCGCACCAAACATCCACTTGCAGTTTCCACCAAAAGAGGGTTGCAGAACTGCTCTGTGAAAAGGAATGTTCAACTCTGTGAGTTCCATCCCCACATGAGAAAGAAGTTTCTGAGAATGCTTCTGTCTAGTTTGTATATGAAGATATTACCTTTTCCAGCCTAAGCCTCAAAGAGCTCCAAGCATCCACTTGCGGATTCTACAGAAGCAGTGTTTCAAAGCTGGCCTATCAAAAGGAAGGTTTCACTCTGTGACTTGAAGGCCCTCATCGCAAAGAAGTTTCTGAGAATGCTTCCGTCCCGTTTCTATGCCAGGATATTTCCTTTTGAAGCATAGGCCTCAAAGCGTTCCAAATATCCACGTGCAGATTCTACAAAAAGAGTGTTTCAAAACTGCTCTATCAAAAGTAAGGTTGAACTCTGTGAGTTGAATGCACAAAGCACAGGGAACTTTCTGAGAATGCTTTTGCCTAGTTTCTACGGGAAGATATTTCCTTTTCCGGCTTAGGCCTCAAGGAACTCCATATATCCACTTGAAGATTCTGCTAAAAGAGTGTTTCAAAACTTCTCTCTCCAAAGAAAGGTTCAACACTGTGAGTTCAATGTGCACATCACTAAGAAGTTTCTGAGAATGCTTCTATCTACTTTTTAGGGGAAGATATTTCCTTTTCCAGCATAGGGCTGAAAGCGCTCCAAATAAACACTTGCAGATTCTACAAAAGGAGTGTTTCAAAACTGTTCTATCAAAAGGAACGTTCGAGTCTCTGAGTTGAATGCACTCATCACAAAGAACTTTCGCAGAACGCTTCTGTCTAGTTTTTCTGTGATGATATTTCGTTTCCCAGCACTGGCCACAAAGCGCTCCAAATATCCACTTTCAGATTCTACTAAAACAGTGTTTCAAAACTGCTCTAGGGAAAGGAAGGTTCAACTCTGTGAGTTGGATGCACACATTGCCAAGTCGTTTCTGAGTATGCTTCTGTCTAGCTTTTAGGGGAAGATATTTCATTTCCCAGCAGAGGCCTCATATCGCTCCAAATATTCACTTGCAGATTCTACAAAAAGGGTGTTTCAAAACTTCTCTATCAATAGGTAGGTTCAACTCTGTGAGTTGAATGCAGTCATCACAAAGATGTTTCTGACAATGCTTCTGTCTAGTTTTTAGGTGAAGATATTTCCTTTTCCAGCATGGGCCTCAAAGCTTTCAAAATAAACACTCACAGATTCTACAAAAGGAGTGTTTCAAAACTATCCTATCCAAAGGAACGTGCAAGTCTGTGAGTTGAATCCACTCATCACAAAGAAGTTTCTGAGAATGCTTCTGTCTAGTTTTTATGTGATGATATTTCGTTTTCCAGCCTTGGCCTCAAAGCGCTCCAAATATCCACTTTCAGATGCTACTAAAAGAGCGTTTCAAAACTGCTCTATCAAAAGGAAGGTTCAGGTCTGTGAGTTGAATGCACTCATCACACCGAAGTTTCTGACAATGCTTCTGTCTAGTGTTTAAGTGAAGATATTTCCTTTTCCAGCCTAGTCCTGAAATCGCTCCAAACATCCCCTAGCAAATTCTGCAAAAAGAGTGTTTCCAAACTGCGCTCTCAAAGGGAAGATTCCTGTCAGTGAGTTGAATGCATAAAGCACAGGGTAGTTTCTGAGAATGCTTCCGTCTGGTTTGCATGTGAAGGTATTTCCTTTTCCAGTGTTGGCCTCGTAGCACTCCAAATATTCCCTTGCAGATTCTACTAACAGAGCGTTTCAAAAGTGCTATATGAAAAGGAAGCTTCAACTCTGTGAGTTGAATGCGCACATCACAAAGAAGTTTCTGAGAATGCTTCTGTCTAGTTTTTATGTGAAGATATTTCGTTTTGCAGCATACGCCTCAAAGCGCTCCAACTATCCACTTGCGGTTTGCACAAAAAGTGTGTTTCAAAACTATTCTATCAAAAGGAAGGTACAACTCTGTGAGTAGAATGCACTCATCTCAAGAAGTTTCTGAGAATGGTTCTATCTAGTTTTCGTCTGAATGTATTTCCTTTTCCACTGGATGACGCAATCGCACCAAACATCCACTTGCAGTTTCCACCAAAAGAGGGTTGCAGAACTGCTCTGTGAAAAGGAATGTTCAACTCTGTGAGTTCCATCCCCACATGAGAAAGAAGTTTCTGAGAATGCTTCTGTCTAGTTTGTATATGAAGATATTACCTTTTCCAGCCTAAGCCTCAAAGAGCTCCAAGCATCCACTTGCGGATTCTACAGAAGCAGTGTTTCAAAGCTGGCCTATCAAAAGGAAGGTTTCACTCTGTGACTTGAAGGCCCTCATCGCAAAGAAGTTTCTGAGAATGCTTCCGTCCCGTTTCTATGCCAGGATATTTCCTTTTGAAGCATAGGCCTCAAAGCGTTCCAAATATCCACGTGCAGATTCTACAAAAAGAGTGTTTCAAAACTGCTCTATCAAAAGTAAGGTTGAACTCTGTGAGTTGAATGCACAAAGCACAGGGAACTTTCTGAGAATGCCTTTGCCTAGTTTCTACGGGAAGATATTTCCTTTTCCGGCTTAGGCCTCAAGGAACTCCATATATCCACTTGAAGATTCTGCTAAAAGAGTGTTTCAAAACTTCTCTCTCCAAAGAAAGGTTCAACACTGTGAGTTCAATGTGCACATCACTAAGAAGTTTCTGAGAATGCTTCTATCTACTTTTTAGGGGAAGATATTTCCTTTTCCAGCATAGGGCTGAAAGCGCTCCAAATAAACACTTGCAGATTCTACAAAAGGAGTGTTTCAAAACTGTTCTATCAAAAGGAACGTTCGAGTCTCTGAGTTGAATGCACTCATCACAAAGAACTTTCGCAGAACGCTTCTGTCTAGTTTTTCTGTGATGATATTTCGTTTCCCAGCACTGGCCACAAAGCGCTCCAAATATCCACTTTCAGATTCTACTAAAACAGTGTTTCAAAACTGCTCTAGGGAAAGGAAGGTTCAACTCTGTGAGTTGGATGCACACATTGCCAAGTCGTTTCTGAGTATGCTTCTGTCTAGCTTTTAGGGGAAGATATTTCATTTCCCAGCAGAGGCCTCATATCGCTCCAAATATTCACTTGCAGATTCTACAAAAAGGGTGTTTCAAAACTTCTCTATCAATAGGTAGGTTCAACTCTGTGAGTTGAATGCAGTCATCACAAAGATGTTTCTGACAATGCTTCTGTCTAGTTTTTAGGTGAAGATATTTCCTTTTCCAGCATGGGCCTCAAAGCTTTCAAAATAAACACTCACAGATTCTACAAAAGGAGTGTTTCAAAACTATCCTATCCAAAGGAACGTGCAAGTCTGTGAGTTGAATCCACTCATCACAAAGAAGTTTCTGAGAATGCTTCTGTCTAGTTTTTATGTGATGATATTTCGTTTTCCAGCCTTGGCCTCAAAGCGCTCCAAATATCCACTTTCAGATGCTACTAAAAGAGCGTTTCAAAACTGCTCTATCAAAAGGAAGGTTCAGGTCTGTGAGTTGAATGCACTCATCACACCGAAGTTTCTGACAATGCTTCTGTCTAGTGTTTAAGTGAAGATATTTCCTTTTCCAGCCTAGTCCTGAAATCGCTCCAAACATCCCCTAGCAAATTCTGCAAAAAGAGTGTTTCCAAACTGCGCTCTCAAAGGGAAGATTCCTCTCAGTGAGTTGAATGCATAAAGCACAGGGTAGTTTCTGAGAATGCTTCCGTCTGGTTTGCATGTGAAGGTATTTCCTTTTCCAGTGTTGGCCTCGTAGCACTCCAAATATTCCCTTGCAGATTCTACTAACAGAGCGTTTCAAAAGTGCTATATGAAAAGGAAGCTTCAACTCTGTGAGTTGAATGCGCACATCACAAAGAAGTTTCTGAGAATGCTTCTGTCTAGTTTTTATGTGAAGATATTTCGTTTTGCAGCATACGCCTCAAAGCGCTCCAACTATCCACTTGCGGTTTGCACAAAAAGTGTGTTTCAAAACTATTCTATCAAAAGGAAGGTACAACTCTGTGAGTAGAATGCACTCATCTCAAGAAGTTTCTGAGAATGGTTCTATCTAGTTTTCGTCTGAATGTATTTCCTTTTCCACTGGATGACGCAATCGCACCAAACATCCACGTGCAGTTTCCACCAAAAGAGGGTTGCAGAACTGCTCTGTGAAAAGGAATGTTCAACTCTGTGAGTTCCATCCCCACATGACAAAGAAGTTTCTGAGAACGCTTCTGTCTAGTTTGTATATGAAGATATTACCTATTCCAGCCTAAGCCTCAAAGAGCTCCAAGCATCCACTTGCGGATTCTACAGAAGCAGTGTTTCAAAGCTGGCCTATCAAAAGGAAGGTTTCACTCTGTGACTTGAAGGCCCTCATCGCAAAGAAGTTTCTGAGAATGCTTCCGTCCCGTTTCTATGCCAGGATATTTCCTTTTGAAGCATAGGCCTCAAAGCGTTCCAAATATCCACGTGCAGATTCTACAAAAAGAGTGTTTCAAAACTGCTCTATCAAAAGGAAGGTTGAACTCTGTGAGTTGAATGCACAAAGCACAGGGAACTTTCTGAGAATGCTTTTGCCTAGTTTCTACGGGAAGATATTTCCTTTTCCGGCGTAGGCCTCAAGGAACTCCATATATCCACTTGAAGATTCTGCTAAAAGAGTGTTTCAAAACTTCTCTCTCCAAAGAAAGGTTCAACACTGTGAGTTCAATGTACACATCACCAAGAAGTTTCTGAGAATGCTTCTATCTACTTTTTAGGGGAAGATATTTCCTTTTCCAGCATAGGCCTGAAAGCGCTCCAAATAAACACTTGCAGATTCTACAAAAGGAGTGTTTCAAAACTGTTCTACCAAAAGGAACGTTCGAGTCCCTGAGTTGAATGCACTCATCACAAAGAACTTTCGCAGAACGCTTCTGTCTAGTTTTTCTGTGATGATATTTCGTTTCCCAGCACTGGCCTCAAAGCGCTCCAAATATCCACTTTCAGATTCTACTAAAACAGTGTTTCAAAACTGCTCTAGGGAAAGGAAGGTTCAACTCTGTGAGTTGGATGCACACATTGCCAAGTCGTTTCTGAGTATGCTTCTGTCTAGCTTTTAGGGGAAGATATTTCATTTCCCAGCAGAGGCCTCATATCGCTCCAAATATTCACTTGCAGATTCTACAAAAAGGGTGTTTCAAAACTTCTCTATCAATAGGTAGGTTCAACTCTGTGAGTTGAATGCAGTCATCACAAAGATGTTTCTGACAATGCTTCTGTCTAGTTTTTAGGTGAAGATATTTCCTTTTCCAGCATAGGCCTCAAAGCGTTCGAAATAAACACTCGCAGATTCTACAAAAGGAGTGTTTCAAAACTATCCTATCCAAAGGAACGTGCAAGTCTGTGAGTTGAATCCACTCATCACAAAGAAGTTTCTGAGAATGCTTCTGTCTAGTTTTTATGTGATGATATTTCGTTTTCCAGCCTTGGCCTCAAAGCGCTCCGAATATCCACTTTCAGATGCTACCAAAAGAGCGTTTCAAAACTGCTCTATCAAAAGGAAGGTTCAGGTCTGTGAGTTGAATGCACTCATCACACCGAAGTTTCTGACAATGCTTCTGTCTAGTGTTTAAGTGAAGATATTTCCTTTTCCAGGCTAGTCCTGAAATCGCTCCAAACATCCCCTAGCAAATTCTGCAAAAAGAGTGTTTCCAAACTGCGCTCTCAAAGGGAAGATTCCTGTCAGTGAGTTGAATGCATAAAGCACAGGGTAGTTTCTGAGAATGCTTCCGTCTGGTTTGCATGTGAAGGTATTTCCTTTTCCAGTGTTGGCCTCGTAGCACTCCAAATATTCCCTTGCAGATTCTACTAACAGAGCGTTTCAAAAGTGCTATATGAAAAGGAAGCTTCAACTCTGTGAGTTGAATGCGCACATCACAAAGAAGTTTCTGAGAATGCTTCTGTCTAGTTTTTATGTGAAGATATTTCATTTTGCAGCATACGCCTCAAAGCGCTCCAACTATCCACTTGCGGTTTGCACAAAAAGTGTGTTTCAAAACTATTCTATCAAAAGGAAGGTACAACTCGGTGAGTAGAATGCACTCATCTCAAGAAGTTTCTGAGAATGGTTCTATCTAGTTTTCGTCTGAATGTATTTCCTTTTCCACTGGATGACGCAATCGCACCAAACATCCACTTGCAGTTTCCACCAAAAGAGGGTTGCAGAACTGCTCTGTGAAAAGGAATGTTCAACTCTGTGAGTTCCATCCCCACATGAGAAAGAAGTTTCTGAGAATGCTTCTGTCTAGTTTGTATATGAAGATATTACCTTTTCCAGCCTAAGCCTCAAAGAGCTCCAAGCATCCACTTGCGGATTCTACAGAAGCAGTGTTTCAAAGCTGGCCTATCAAAAGGAAGGTTTCACTCTGTGACTTGAAGGCCCTCATCGCAAAGAAGTTTCTGAGAATGCTTCCGTCCCGTTTCTATGCCAGGATATTTCCTTTTGAAGCATAGGCCTCAAAGCGTTCCAAATATCCACGTGCAGATTCTACAAAAAGAGTGTTTCAAAACTGCTCTATCAAAAGGAAGGTTGAACTCTGTGAGTTGAATGCACAAAGCACAGGGAACTTTCTGAGAATGCTTTTGCCTAGTTTCTACGGGAAGATATTTCCTTTTCCGGCTTAGGCCTCAAGGAACTCCATATATCCACTTGAAGATTCTGCTAAAAGAGTGTTTCAAAACTTCTCTCTCCAAAGAAAGGTTCAACACTGTGAGTTCAATGTGCACATCACTAAGAAGTTTCTGAGAATGCTTCTATCTACTTTTTAGGGGAAGATATTTCCTTTTCCAGCATAGGGCTGAAAGCGCTCCAAATAAACACTTGCAGATTCTACAAAAGGAGTGTTTCAAAACTGTTCTATCAAAAGGAACGTTCGAATCTCTGAGTTGAATGCACTCATCACAAAGAACTTTCGCAGAACGCTTCTGTCTAGTTTTTCTGTGATGATATTTCGTTTCCCAGCACTGGCCACAAAGCGCTCCAAATATCCACTTTCAGATTCTACTAAAAGAGTGTTTCAAAACTGCTCTAGGGAAAGGAAGGTTCAACTCTGTGAGTTGGATGCACACATTGCCAAGTCGTTTCTGAGTATGCTTCTGTCTAGCTTTTAGGGGAAGATATTTCATTTCCCAGCAGAGGCCTCATATCGCTCCAAATATTCACTTGCAGATTCTACAAAAAGGGTGTTTCAAAACTTCTCTATCAATAGGTAGGTTCAACTCTGTGAGTTGAATGCAGTCATCACAAAGATGTTTCTGACAATGCTTCTGTCTAGTTTTTAGGTGAAGATATTTCCTTTTCCAGCATAGGCCTCAAAGCGTTCGAAATAAACACTCGCAGATTCTACAAAAGGAGTGTTTCAAAACTATCCTATCCAAAGGAACGTGCAAGTCTGTGAGTTGAATCCACTCATCACAAAGAAGTTTCTGAGAATGCTTCTGTCTAGTTTTTATGTGATGATATTTCGTTTTCCAGCCTTGGCCTCAAAGCGCTCCGAATATCCAATTTCAGATGCTACCAAAAGAGCGTTTCAAAACTGCTCTATCAAAAGGAAGGTTCAGGTCTGTGAGTTGAATGCACTCATCACACCGAAGTTTCTGACAATGCTTCTGTCTAGTGTTTAAGTGAAGATATTTCCTTTTAAAGCCTAGTCCTGAAATCGCTCCAAACATCCCCTAGCAAATTCTGCAAAAAGAGTGTTTCCAAACTGCGCTCTCAAAGGGAAGATTCCTGTCAGTGAGTTGAATGCATAAAGCACAGGGTAGTTTCTGAGAATGCTTCCGTCTGGTTTGCATGTGAAGGTATTTCCTTTTCCAGTGTTGGCCTCGTAGCACTCCAAATATTCCCTTGCAGATTCTACTAACAGAGCGTTTCAAAAGTGCTATATGAAAAGGAAGCTTCAACTCTGTGAGTTGAATGCGCACATCACAAAGAAGTTTCTGAGAATGCTTCTGTCTAGTTTTTATGTGAAGATATTTCGTTTTGCAGCATACGCCTCAAAGCGCTCCAACTATCCACTTGCGGTTTGCACAAAAAGTGTGTTTCAAAACTATTCTATCAAAAGGAAGGTACAACTCTGTGAGTAGAATGCACTCATCTCAAGAAGTTTCTGAGAATGGTTCTATCTAGTTTTCGTCTGAATGTATTTCCTTTTCCACTGGATGACGCAATCGCACCAAACATCCACTTGCAGTTTCCACCAAAAGAGGGTTGCAGAACTGCTCTGTGAAAAGGAATGTTCAACTCTGTGAGTTCCATCCCCACATGAGAAAGAAGTTTCTGAGAATGCTTCTGTCTAGTTTGTATATGAAGATATTACCTTTTCCAGCCTAAGCCTCAAAGAGCTCCAAGCATCCACTTGCGGATTCTACAGAAGCAGTGTTTCAAAGCTGGCCTATCAAAAGGAAGGTTTCACTCTGTGACTTGAAGGCCCTCATCGCAAAGAAGTTTCTGAGAATCCTTCCGTCCCGTTTCTATGCCAGGATATTTCCTTTTGAAGCATAGGCCTCAAAGCGTTCCAAATATCCACGTGCAGATTCTACAAAAAGAGTGTTTCAAAACTGCTCTATCAAAAGGAAGGTTGAACTCTGTGAGTTGAATGCACAAAGCACAGGGAACTTTCTGAGAATGCTTTTGCCTAGTTTCTACGGGAAGATATTTCCTTTTCCGGCTTAGGCCTCAAGGAACTCCATATATCCACTTGAAGATTCTGCTAAAAGAGTGTTTCAAAACTTCTCTCTCCAAAGAAAGGTTCAACACTGTGAGTTCAATGTGCACATCACTAAGAAGTTTCTGAGAATGCTTCTATCTACTTTTTAGGGGAAGATATTTCCTTTTCCAGCATAGGGCTGAAAGCGCTCCAAATAAACACTTGCAGATTCTACAAAAGGAGTGTTTCAAAACTGTTCTATCAAAAGGAACGTTCGAATCTCTGAGTTGAATGCACTCATCACAAAGAACTTTCGCAGAACGCTTCTGTCTAGTTTTTCTGTGATGATATTTCGTTTCCCAGCACTGGCCACAAAGCGCTCCAAATATCCACTTTCAGATTCTACTAAAAGAGTGTTTCAAAACTGCTCTAGGGAAAGGAAGGTTCAACTCTGTGAGTTGGATGCACACATTGCCAAGTCGTTTCTGAGTATGCTTCTGTCTAGCTTTTAGGGGAAGATATTTCATTTCCCAGCAGAGGCCTCATATCGCTCCAAATATTCACTTGCAGATTCTACAAAAAGGGTGTTTCAAAACTTCTCTATCAATAGGTAGGTTCAACTCTGTGAGTTGAATGCAGTCATCACAAAGATGTTTCTGACAATGCTTCTGTCTAGTTTTTAGGTGAAGATATTTCCTTTTCCAGCATAGGCCTCAAAGCGTTCGAAATAAACACTCGCAGATTCTACAAAAGGAGTGTTTCAAAACTATCCTATCCAAAGGAACGTGCAAGTCTGTGAGTTGAATCCACTCATCACAAAGAAGTTTCTGAGAATGCTTCTGTCTAGTTTTTATGTGATGATATTTCGTTTTCCAGCCTTGGCCTCAAAGCGCTCCGAATATCCAATTTCAGATGCTACCAAAAGAGCGTTTCAAAACTGCTCTATCAAAAGGAAGGTTCAGGTCTGTGAGTTGAATGCACTCATCACACCGAAGTTTCTGACAATGCTTCTGTCTAGTGTTTAAGTGAAGATATTTCCTTTTAAAGCCTAGTCCTGAAATCGCTCCAAACATCCCCTAGCAAATTCTGCAAAAAGAGTGTTTCCAAACTGCGCTCTCAAAGGGAAGATTCCTGTCAGTGAGTTGAATGCATAAAGCACAGGGTAGTTTCTGAGAATGCTTCCGTCTGGTTTGCATGTGAAGGTATTTCCTTTTCCAGTGTTGGCCTCGTAGCACTCCAAATATTCCCTTGCAGATTCTACTAACAGAGCGTTTCAAAAGTGCTATATGAAAAGGAAGCTTCAACTCTGTGAGTTGAATGCGCACATCACAAAGAAGTTTCTGAGAATGCTTCTGTCTAGTTTTTATGTGAAGATATTTCGTTTTGCAGCATACGCCTCAAAGCGCTCCAACTATCCACTTGCGGTTTGCACAAAAAGTGTGTTTCAAAACTATTCTATCAAAAGGAAGGTACAACTCTGTGAGTAGAATGCACTCATCTCAAGAAGTTTCTGAGAATGGTTCTATCTAGTTTTCGTCTGAATGTATTTCCTTTTCCACTGGATGACGCAATCGCACCAAACATCCACTTGCAGTTTCCACCAAAAGAGGGTTGCAGAACTGCTCTGTGAAAAGGAATGTTCAACTCTGTGAGTTCCATCCCCACATGAGAAAGAAGTTTCTGAGAATGCTTCTGTCTAGTTTGTATATGAAGATATTACCTTTTCCAGCCTAAGCCTCAAAGAGCTCCAAGCATCCACTTGCGGATTCTACAGAAGCAGTGTTTCAAAGCTGGCCTATCAAAAGGAAGGTTTCACTCTGTGACTTGAAGGCCCTCATCGCAAAGAAGTTTCTGAGAATCCTTCCGTCCCGTTTCTATGCCAGGATATTTCCTTTTGAAGCATAGGCCTCAAAGCGTTCCAAATATCCACGTGCAGATTCTACAAAAAGAGTGTTTCAAAACTGCTCTATCAAAAGGAAGGTTGAACTCTGTGAGTTGAATGCACAAAGCACAGGGAACTTTCTGAGAATGCTTTTGCCTAGTTTCTACGGGAAGATATTTCCTTTTCCGGCTTAGGCCTCAAGGAACTCCATATATCCACTTGAAGATTCTGCTAAAAGAGTGTTTCAAAACTTCTCTCTCCAAAGAAAGGTTCAACACTGTGAGTTCAATGTGCACATCACCAAGAAGTTTCTGAGAATGCTTCTATCTACTTTTTAGGGGAAGATATTTCCTTTTCCAGCATAGGGCTGAAAGCGCTCCAAATAAACACTTGCAGATTCTACAAAAGGAGTGTTTCAAAACTGTTCTATCAAAAGGAACGTTCGAATCTCTGAGTTGAATGCACTCATCACAAAGAACTTTCGCAGAACGCTTCTGTCTAGTTTTTCTGTGATGATATTTCGTTTCCCAGCACTGGCCACAAAGCGCTCCAAATATCCACTTTCAGATTCTACTAAAAGAGTGTTTCAAAACTGCTCTAGGGAAAGGAAGGTTCAACTCTGTGAGTTGGATGCACACATTGCCAAGTCGTTTCTGAGTATGCTTCTGTCTAGCTTTTAGGGGAAGATATTTCATTTCCCAGCAGAGGCCTCATATCGCTCCAAATATTCACTTGCAGATTCTACAAAAAGGGTGTTTCAAAACTTCTCTATCAATAGGTAGGTTCAACTCTGTGAGTTGAATGCAGTCATCACAAAGATGTTTCTGACAATGCTTCTGTCTAGTTTTTAGGTGAAGATATTTCCTTTTCCAGCATGGGCCTCAAAGCTTTCAAAATAAACACTCGCAGATTCTACAAAAGGAGTGTTTCAAAACTATCCTATCCAAAGGAACGTGCAAGTCTGTGAGTTGAATCCACTCATCACAAAGAAGTTTCTGAGAATGCTTCTGTCTAGTTTTTATGTGATGATATTTCGTTGCCCAGCACTGGCCTCAAAGCGCTCCAAATATCCACTTTCAGATTCTACTGAAAGAGTGTTTCAAAACTGCTCTAGGGAAAGGAAGGTTCAACTCTGTGAGTTGGATGCACACATTGCCAAGTCGTTTCTGAGTATGCTTCTGTCTAGCTTTTAGGGGAAGATATTTCATTTCCCAGCAGAGGCCTCATATCGCTCCAAATATTCACTTGCAGATTCTACAAAAAGGGTGTTTCAAAACTTCTCTATCAATAGGTAGGTTCAACTCTGTGAGTTGAATGCAGTCATCACAAAGATGTTTCTGACAATGCTTCTGTCTAGTTTTTAGGTGAAGATATTTCCTTTTCCAGCATAGGCCTCAAAGCGTTCGAAATAAACACTCGCAGATTCTACAAAAGGAGTGTTTCAAAACTATCCTATCCAAAGGAACGTGCAAGTCTGTGAGTTGAATCCACTCATCACAAAGAAGTTTCTGAGAATGCTTCTGTCTAGTTTTTATGTGATGATATTTCGTTTTCCAGCCTTGGCCTCAAAGCGCTCCAAATATCCACTTTCAGATGCTACTAAAAGAGCGTTTCAAAACTGCTCTATCAAAAGGAAGGTTCAGGTCTGTGAGTTGAATGCACTCATCACACCGAAGTTTCTGACAATGCTTCTGTCTAGTGTTTAAGTGAAGATATTTCCTTTTCCAGCATAGTCCTGAAATCGCTCCAAACCTCCCCTAGCAAATTCTGCAAAAAGAGTGTTTCCAAACTGCGCTCTCAAAGGGAAGATTCCTCTCAGTGACTTGAATGCATAAAGCACAGGGTAGTTTCTGAGAATGCTTCCGTCTGGTTTGTATGTGAAGGTATTTCCTTTTCCAGTGTTGGCCTCGTAGTACTCCAAATATTCCCTTGCAGATTCTACTAACAGAGCGTTTCAAAAGTGCTATATGAAAAGGAAGCTTCAACTGTGTGAGTTGAATGCGCACATCACAAAGAAGTTTCTGAGAATGCTTCTGTCTAGTTTGTGTGTGAAGATATTTCGTTTTGCAACATACGCCTCAAAGCGCTCCAACTATCCACTTGCGGTTTGCACAAAAAGTGTGTTTCAAAACTATTCTATCAAAAGGAAGGTACAACTCTGTGAGTAGAATGCACTCATCTCAAGAAGTTTCTGAGAATGGTTCTATCTAGTTTTCGTCTGAAAGTATTTCCTTTTCCACTGGATGACGCAATCACACCAAACATCCACGTGCAGTTTCCACCAAAAGAGGGTTGCAGAACTGCTCTGTGAAAAGGAATGTTCAACTCTGTGAGTTCCATCCCCACATGACACAGAAGTTTCTGAGAATGCTTCTGTCTACTTTGTATATGAAGATATTACCTTTTCCAGCCTAAGCCTCAAAGAGCTCCAAGCATCCACTTGCGGATTCTACAGAAGCAGTGTTTCAAAGCTGGCCTATCAAAAGGAAGGTTTCACTCTGTGACTTCAAGGCCCTCATCGCAAAGAAGTTTCTGAGAATGCTTCCGTCCAGTTTCTATGTCAGGATATTTCCTTTTGAAGCATAGGCCTCAAAGCGTTCCAAATACCCACGTGCAGATTCTACAAAAAGAGTGTTTCAAAACTGCTCTATCAAAAGGAAGGTTGAACTCTGTGAGTTGAATGCACAAAGCACAGGGAACTTTCTGAGAATGCTTTTGCCTAGTTTCTACGGGAAGATATTTCCTTTTCCGGCGTAGGCCTCAAGGAACTCCATATATCCACTTGAAGATTCTGCTAAAAGAGTGTTTCAAAACTTCTCTATCCAAAGAAAGGTTCAACACTGTGAGTTCAATGTACACATCACCAAGAAGTTTCTGAGAATGCTTCTATCTACTTTTTAGGGGAAGACATTTCCTTTTCCAGCATAGGCCTCAAAGCGCTCCAAATAAACACTTGCAGATTCTACAAAAGGAGTGTTTCAAAACTGTTCTATCAAAAGGAACGTTCGAATCTCTGAGTTGAATGCACTCATCACAAAGAACTTTCGCAGAACGCTTCTGTCTAGTTTTTCTGTGATGATATTTCGTTGCCCAGCACTGGCCTCAAAGCGCTCCAAATATCCACTTTCAGATTCTACTGAAAGAGTGTTTCAGAACTGCTCTAGGGAAAGGAAGGTTCAACTCTGTGAGTTGGATGCACACATTGCCAAGTCGTTTCTGAGTATGCTTCTGTCTAGCTTTTAGGGGAAGATATTTCATTTCCCAGCAGAGGCCTCATATCGCTCCAAATATTCACTTGCAGATTCTACAAAAAGGGTGTTTCAAAACTTCTCTATCAACAGGTAGGTTCAACTCTGTGAGTTGAATGCAGTCATCACAAAGATGTTTCTGACAATGCTTCTGTCTAGTTTTTAGGTGAAGATATTTCCTTTTCCAGCATAGGCCTCAAAGCGTTCGAAATAAACACTCGCAGATTCTACAAAAGGAGTGTTTCAAAACTATCCTATCCAAAGGAACGTGCAAGTCTGTGAGTTGAATCCACTCATCACAAAGAAGTTTCTGAGAATGCTTCTGTCTAGTTTTTATGTGATGATATATCGTTTTCCAGCCTTGGCCTCAAAGCGCTCCAAATATCCACTTTCAGATGCTACTAAAAGAGCGTTTCAAAACTGCTCTATCAAAAGGAAGGTTCAGGTCTGTGAGTTGAATGCACTCATCACACCGAAGTTTCTGACAATGCTTCTGTCTAGTGTTTAAGTGAAAATATTTCCTTTTCCAGCATAGTCCTGAAATCGCTCCAAACCTCCCCTAGCAAATTCTGCAAAAAGAGTGTTTCCAAACTGCGCTCTCAAAGGGAAGATTCCTCTCAGTGACTTGAATGCATAAAGCACAGGGTAGTTTCTGAGAATGCTTCCGTCTGGTTTGTATGTGAAGGTATTTCCTTTTCCAGTGTTGGCCTCGTAGCACTCCAAATATTCCCTTGCAGATTCTACTAACAGAGCGTTTCAAAAGTGCTATATGAAAAGGAAGCTTCGACTCTGTGAGTTGAATGCGCACATCACAAAGAAGTTCTGAGAATGCTTCTGTCTAGTTTTTATGTGAAGATATTTCGTTTTGCAGCATACGCCTCAAAGCGCTCCAACTATCCACTTGCGGTTTGCACAAAAAGTGTGTTTCAAAACTATTCTATCAAAAGGAAGGTACAACTCTGTGAGTAGAATGCACTCATCTCAAGAAGTTTCTGAGAATGGTTCTATCTAGTTTTCGTCTGAATGTATTTCCTTTTCCACTGGATGACGCAATCGCACCAAACATCCACTTGCAGTTTCCACCAAAAGAGGGTTGCAGAACTGCTCTGTGAAAAGGAATGTTCAACTCTGTGAGTTCCATCCCCACATGACACAGAAGTTTCTGAGAATGCTTCTGTCTAGTTTGTATATGAAGATATTACCTTTTCCAGCCTAAGCCTCAAAGAGCTCCAAGCATCCACTTGCGGATTCTACAGAAGCCGTGTTTCAAAGCTGGCCTATCAAAAGGAAGGTTTCACTCTGTGACTTCAAGGCCCTCATCGCAAAGAAGTTTCTGAGAATGCTTCCGTCCAGTTTCTATGTCAGGATATTTCCTTTTGAAGCATAGGCCTCAAAGCGTTCCAAATACCCACGTGCAGATTCTACAAAAAGAGTGTTTCAAAACTGCTCTATCAAAAGGAAGGTTGAACTCTGTGAGTTGAATGCACAAAGCACAGGGAACTTTCTGAGAATGCTTTTGCCTAGTTTCTACGGGAAGATATTTCCTTTTCCGGCGTAGGCCTCAAGGAACTCCATATATCCACTTGAAGATTCTGCTAAAAGAGTGTTTCAAAACTTCTCTATCCAAAGAAAGGTTCAACACTGTGAGTTCAATGTACACATCACCAAGAAGTTTCTGAGAATGCTTCTATCTACTTTTTAGGGGAAGACATTTCCTTTTCCAGCATAGACCACAAAGCGCTCCAAATAAACACTTGCAGATTCTACAAAAGGAGTGTTTCAAAACTGTTCTATCAAAAGAAACTTTCGAGTCCCTGAGTTGAATGCACTCATCACAAAGAACTTTCGCAGAACGCTTCTATCTAGTTTTTCTGTGATGATATTTCGTTTCCCAGCACTGGCCTCAAAGCGCTCCAAATATCCACTTTCAGATTCTACTGAAAGAGTGTTTCAAAACTGCTCTAGGGAAAGGAAGGTTCAACTCTGTGAGTTGGATGCACACATTGCCAAGTCGTTTCTGAGTATGCTTCTGTCTAGCTTTTAGGGGAAGATATTTCATTTCCCAGCAGAGGCCTCATATCGCTCCAAATATTCACTTGCAGATCCTACAAAAAGGGTGTTTCAAAACTTCTCTATCAATAGGTAGGTTCAACTCTGTGAGTTGAATGCAGTCATCACAAAGATGTTTCTGACAATGCTTCTGTCTAGTTTTTAGGTGAAGATATTTCCTTTTCCAGCATAGGCCTCAAAGCGTTCGAAATAAACACTCGCAGATTCTACAAAAGGAGTGTTTCTAAACTATCCTATCCAAAGGAACGTGCAAGTCTGTGAGTTGAATCCACTCATCACAAAGAAGTTTCTGAGAATGCTTCTGTCTAGTTTTTATGTGATGATATTTCGTTTTCCAGCCTTGGCCTCAAAGCGCTCCAAATATCCACTTTCAGATGCTACTAAAAGAGCGTTTCAAAACTGCTCTATCAAAAGGAAGGTTCAGGTCTGTGAGTTGAATGCACTCATCACACCGAAGTTTCTGACAATGCTTCTGTCTAGTGTTTAAGTGAAGATATTTCCTTTTCCAGCCTAGTCCTGAAATCGCTCCAAACCTCCCCTAGCAAATTCTGCAAAAAGAGTGTTTCCAAACTGCGCTCTCAAAGGGAAGATTCCTCTCAGTGACTTGAATGCATAAAGCACAGGGTAGTTTCTGAGAATGCTTCCGTCTGGTTTGTATGTGAAGGTATTTCCTTTTCCAGTGTTGGCCTCGTAGCACTCCAAATATTCCCTTGCAGATTCTACTAACAGAGCGTTTCAAAAGTGCTATATGAAAAGGAAGCTTCAACTCTGTGAGTTGAATGCGCACATCACAAAGAAGTTTCTGAGAATGCTTCTGTCTAGTTTGTGTGTGAAGATATTTCGTTTTGCAGCATACGCCTCAAAGCGCTCCAACTATCCACTTGCGGTTTGCACAAAAAGTGTGTTTCAAAGCTATTCTATCAAAAGGAAGGTACAACTCTGTGAGTAGAATGCACTCATCTCAAGAAGTTTCTGAGAATGGTTCTCTCTAGTTTTCGTCTGAATGTATTTCCTTTTCCACTGGATGACGCAATCGCACCAAACATCCACGTGCAGTTTCCACCAAAAGAGGGTTGCAGAACTGCTCTGTGAAAAGGAATGTTCAACTCTGTGAGTTCCATCCCCACATGACACAGAAGTTTCTGAGAATGCTTCTGTCTAGTTTGTATATGAAGATATTACCTTTTCCAGCCTAAGCCTCAAAGAGCTCCAAGCATCCACTTGCGGATTCTACAGAAGCAGTGTTTCAAAGCTGGCCTATCAAAAGGAAGGTTTCACTCTGTGACTTGAAGGCACTCATCGCAAAGAAGTTTCTGAGAATGCTTCCGTCCAGTTTCTATGCCAGGATATTTCCTTTTGAAGCATAGGCCTCAAAGCGTTCCAAATATCCACGTGCAGATTCTACAAAAAGAGTGTTTCAAAACTGCTCTATCAAAAGGAAGGTTGAACTCTGTGAGTTGAATGCACAAAGCACAGGGAACTTTCTGAGAATGCTTTTGCCTAGTTTCTACGGGAAGATATTTCCTTTTCCGGCGTAGGCCTCAAGGAACCCCATATATCCACTTGAAGATTCTGCTAAAAGAGTGTTTCAAAACTTCTCTATCCAAAGAAAGGTTCAACACTGTGAGTTCACTGTACACATCACCAAGAAGTTTCTGAGAATGCCTCTATCTACTTTTTAGGGGAAGACATTTCCTTTTCCAGCATAGGCCTCAAAGCGCTCCAAATAAACACTTGCAGATTCTACAAAAGGAGTGTTTCAAAACTGTTCTGTCAAAAGGAACGTTCGAGTCCCTGAGTTGAATGCACTCATCACAAAGAACTTTCGCAGAACGCTTCTGTCTAGTTTTTCTGTGATGATATTTCGTTTAACAGCACTGGCCTCAAAGCGCTCCAAATATCCACTTTCAGATTCTACTGAAAGAGTGTTTCAAAACTGCTCTAGGGAAAGGAAGGTTCAACTCTGTGAGTTGGATGCACACATTGCCAAGTCGTTTCTGAGTATGCTTCTGTCTAGCTTTTAGGGGAAGATATTTCATTTCCCAGCAGAGGCCTCATATCGCTCCAAATATTCACTTGCAGATCCTACAAAAAGGGTGTTTCAAAACTTCTCTATCAATAGGTAGGTTCAACTCTGTGAGTTGAATGCAGTCATCACAAAGATGTTTCTGACAATGCTTCTGTCTAGTTTTTAGGTGAAGATATTTCCTTTTCCAGCATAGGCCTCAAAGCGTTCGAAATAAACACTCGCAGATTCTACAAAAGGAGTGTTTCAAAACTATCCTATCCAAAGGAACGTGCAAGTCTGTGAGTTGAATCCACTCATCACAAAGAAGTTTCTGAGAATGCTTCTGTCTAGTTTTTATGTGATGATATTTCGTTTTCCAGCCTTGGCCTCAAAGCGCTCCAAATATCCACTTTCAGATGCTACTAAAAGAGCGTTTCAAAACTGCTCTATCAAAAGGAAGGTTCAGGTCTGTGAGTTGAATGCACTCATCACACCGAAGTTTCTGACAATGCTTCTGTCTAGTGTTTAAGTGAAGATATTTCCTTTTCCAGCATAGTCCTGAAATCGCTCCAAACCTCCCCTAGCAAATTCTGCAAAAAGAGTGTTTCCAAACTGCGCTCTCAAAGGGAAGATTCCTCTCAGTGACTTGAATGCATAAAGCACAGGGTAGTTTCTGAGAATGCTTCCGTCTGGTTTGTATGTGAAGGTATTTCCTTTTCCAGTGTTGGCCTCGTAGCACTCCAAATATTCCCTTGCAGATTCTACTAACAGAGCGTTTCAAAAGTGCTATATGAAAAGGAAGCTTCAACTGGGTGAGTTGAATGCGCACATCACAAAGAAGTTTCTGAGAATGCTTCTGTCTAGTTTGTATGTGAAGATATTTCGTTTTGCAGCATACGCCTCAAAGCGTTCCAACTATCCACTGGCGGTTTGCACAAAAAGTGTGTTTCAAAGCTATTCTATCAAAAGGAAGGTACAACTCTGTGAGTAGAATGCACTCATCTCAAGAAGTTTCTGAGAATGGTTCTATCTAGTTTTCGTCTGAATGTATTTCCTTTTCCACTGGATGACGCAATCTCACCAAACATCCACGTGCAGTTTCCACCAAAAGAGGGTTGCAGAACTGCTCTGTGAAAAGGAATGTTCAACTCTGTGAGTTCCATCCCCACATGACACAGAAGTTTCTGAGAATGCTTCTGTCTAGTTTGTATATGAAGATATTACCTTTTCCAGCCTAAGCCTCAAAGAGCTCCAAGCATCCACTTGCGGATTCTACAGAAGCAGTGTTTCAAAGCTGGCCTATCAAAAGGAAGGTTTCACTCTGTGACTTCAAGGCCCTCATCGCAAAGAAGTTTCTGAGAATGCTTCCGTCCAGTTTCTATGTCAGGATATTTCCTTTTGAAGCATAGGCCTCAAAGCGTTCCAAATACCCACGTGCAGATTCTACAAAAAGAGTGTTTCAAAACTGCTTTATCAAAAGGAAGGTTGAACTCTGTGAGTTGAATGCACAAAGCACAGGGAACTTTCTGAGAATGCTTTTGCCTAGTTTCTACGGGAAGATATTTCCTTTTCCGGCGTAGGCCCCAAGGAACTCCATATATCCACTTGAAGATTCTGCTAAAAGAGTGTTTCAAAACTTCTCTATCCAAAGAAAGGTTCAACACTGTGAGTTCAATGTACACATCACCAAGAAGTTTCTGAGAATGCTTCTATCTACTTTTTAGGGGAAGACATTTCCTTTTCCAGCATAGGCCTCAAAGCGCTCCAAATAAACACTTGCAGATTCTACAAAAGGAGTGTTTCAAAACTGTTCTATCAAAAGGAACGTTCGAGTCTCTGAGTTGAATGCACTCATCACAAAGAACTTTCGCAGAACGCTTCTGTCTAGTTTTTCTGTGATGATATTTCGTTGCCCAGCACTGGCCTCAAAGCGCTCCAAATATCCACTTTCAGATTCTACTGAAAGAGTGTTTCAGAACTGCTCTAGGGAAAGGAAGGTTCAACTCTGTGAGTTGGATGCACACATTGCCAAGTCGTTTCTGAGTATGCTTCTGTCTAGCTTTTAGGGGAAGATATTTCATTTCCCAGCCGAGGCCTCATATCGCTCCAAATATTCACTTGCAGATTCTACAAAAAGGGTGTTTCAAAACTTCTCTATCAATAGGTAGGTTCAACTCTGTGAATTGAATGCAGTCATCACAAAGATGTTTCTGACAATGCTTCTGTCTAGTTTTTAGGTGAAGATATTTCCTTTTCCAGCATAGGCCTCAAAGCGTTCGAAATAAACACTCGCAGATTCTACAAAAGGAGTGTTTCAAAACTATCCTATCCAAAGGAACGTGCAAGTCTGTGAGTTGAATCCACTCATCACAAAGAAGTTTCTGAGAATGCTTCTGTCTAGTTTTTATGTGATGATATTTCGTTTTCCAGCCTTGGCCTCAAAGCGCTCCAAATATCCACTTTCAGATGCTACTAAAAGAGCGTTTCAAAACTGCTCTATCAAAAGGAAGGTTCAGGTCTGTGAGTTGAATGCACTCATCACACCGAAGTTTCTGACAATGCTTCTGTCTAGTGTTTAAGTGAAGATATTTCCTTTTCCAGCATAGTCCTGAAATCGCTCCAAACCTCCCCTAGCAAATTCTGCAAAAAGAGTGTTTCCAAACTGCGCTCTCAAAGGGAAGATTCCTCTCAGTGACTTGAATGCATAAAGCACAGGGTAGTTTCTGAGAATGCTTCCGTCTGGTTTGTATGTGAAGGTATTTCCTTTTCCAGTGTTGGCCTCGTAGCACTCCAAATATTCCCTTGCAGATTCTACTAACAGAGCGTTTCAAAAGTGCTATATGAAAAGGAAGCTTCGACTCTGTGAGTTGAATGCGCACATCACAAAGAAGTTTCTGAGAATGCTTCTGTCTAGTTTTTATGTGAAGATATTTCGTTTTGCAGCATACGCCTCAAAGCGCTCCAACCATCCACTTGCGGTTTGCACAAAAAGTGTGTTTCAAAACTATTCTATCAAAAGGAAGGTACAACTCTGTGAGTAGAATGCACTCATCTCAAGAAGTTTCTGAGAATGGTTCTATCTAGTTTTCGTCTGAATGTATTTCCTTTTCCACTGGATGACGCAATCGCACCAAACATCCACTTGCAGTTTCCACCAAAAGAGGGTTGCAGAACTGCTCTGTGAAAAGGAATGTTCAACTCTGTGAGTTCCATCCCCACATGAGAAAGAAGTTTCTGAGAATGCTTCTGTCTAGTTTGTATATGAAGATATTACCTTTTCCAGCCTAAGCCTCAAAGAGCTCCAAGCATCCACTTGCGGATTCTACAGAAGCAGTGTTTCAAAGCTGGCCTATCAAAAGGAAGGTTTCACTCTGTGACTTGAAGGCCCTCATCGCAAAGAAGTTTCTGAGAATGCTTCCGTCCCGTTTCTATGCCAGGATATTTCCTTTTGAAGCATAGGCCTCAAAGCGTTCCAAATATCCACGTGCAGATTCTACAAAAAGAGTGTTTCAA